>NC_092129.1:85542668-85875168 GCF_043159975.1 Macaca nemestrina
AAAAAAAAAGTTACTTGAGTGTGGTAACATGCACTTGTAGTCCCACGTACTCAGAAGGTTGAGGCAGGAGGATCACTTGTCTACAGAAGTTTGAGGTTGCGGTGAGCTATGATTGCTCCACTGCGCTTCAGCCTGGGCAACAGAGCCAGATGCTGTCTCAAAAATCATCAACAAAACCCAGAAATTAGTCAATTTTAAGGATCATTTTAAACGTTGTCTAACTTTTGTTATGAAAACAAATATTTGTATTGACAGAACTCCTTAGTATAATAACAATCAGTAAACGATTGTTGAATTGATTAGAATGTTATAAACCTCTATGTATGTAATAGGTTTTGTTTGTTAGTATATTCTTCTGATACTTTATTTATTTCTTGAATTATAACCTTCAAAAACACAGAAATAAGTTTTTTACTGAAAGTTGATTATAGGGCTTTTGCTAAACTGCTACATATTTTGGTTAGATTCAATTTAGTATTTCTTTGGAGGATATTATGTATGCAGTGTATATCTTTAAACTTTTTCCCTCATTTAATTATAGTTCTTTTTGCTAGTAGCCAGCATAAAATCATTCAATAAAAATTTATTTAGCAGCCTATTATGTTCCTGGCAATTGATTAGGTACTGGGGTAATACAAAGAGTAATAAAAAACAGAACCCTCAGTTTCAATCCAATGGGTCAGAAATACATATAAAGGACTCATTTCAATATTTGTGGTTACGGGTCATAATAATAATATATAAAGAGGATTGTCTGAGTGTCTAGTTGTCGAGAGAAGCTATGGTAGTTCCTTAAATCTTCTAAAATATGGTGAAGCGTAAAGAAATAAAGATAACAATTGTTTAGGGAATTGGAGAGAACCAGAGATTGCTTTTGAGCTTAAACTTGAATGGTAATGAAGAGTCAATGAGAAGTCTTGGAACATTTTGTAAGCTGGAATGTGACATGATCAGATTTGTAGTTTATGGATAGTATACTCTGTTTCTTGTCATAAGTCTATAAAAACTGGAAATTGCTGCATTCATTCACAGCAATATTTTAGTAAATCTTATATAAAAATGAAATGACATATGACAGTAATGATAATAGCTACCATTAATTTATTTCAACGTATTTAACAAGTACCATCTCTGTGTATGGTTTATAGTATATGATTTTTATATATTATCTAATTAAAGACTGGTTTTGAAGTTATACTATATGACCTCAAATACTAGCTTTACCATTTATAGCTGTGTGAACTGAAACAAACTTTTTCAAGTTTCATTTTCCTCATCTATAAAATATTCTGGTATGGCTATAGAAATAATTAGGATATTTTATGTCAAGGACTCCTGTGCTTAGCCCATAGTGAGCCCTCCATAATTGCTAGCTGTTTTTAAATTAATTTTTGTAACTTCCTTGTGTTATAAAGATAACACCTTTACCTTGCAATATTACCTTGCAGATGAGCAAATCGAATTTAGAGATCTTAAGTTACCTGCAGGTCATACTTGCAATATTACCTTGCAGATGAGAAAATATAATTTAGAGATCTTAAGTTTCTTAAAAGTTATATTTCAAATAGTGGCAAAGCGAGTATTTTAACTTGAGTCTCTGACTATAAGCCCAGTATCCTGAAAAATGTGCTGCACTGTCCTTCCGAGGCTAAGTGATCAGGAGAAATTGATGAAGAAAGTATCAGTGGTACTCTCAGATGTTTAATTGGCCTGCCTAGGCCTAAGAGATACTACTATCTCTTTTTGTTTTGTTTTGTTTTGTTTTGTTTTATTTTGAGACGGAGTCTCGCTGTCTCGCTCTGTCGCCCAGGCTGGAGTGCAGTGGCATGATCCCGGCTCGCTGCAAGCTCCTTCTCCCGGGTTCACGCCATTCTTCTGCCTCAGCCTCCTGAGTAGCTGGGACTACAGGCACCTGCCACCACACCCAGCTAATTTTTTGTATTTTTTTTTAGTAGAGGTGGGGTTTCACTGTGTTAGCCAGGATGGTCTCGATCTCCTGACCTTGTGATTCGCCCGCCTCGGCCTCCCAAAGTGCTGGGATTACAGGCATGAGCCACTACACCCGGCCAATGCTGTGTAGTATTCCATTGTATGAATATATAACATTTTGTTTATCCATTTATCTATTGATGGACATTTGAATGGTTTTAAGCTATTACAGGTAAAACTGCTATGAACGTTCATATACATCTTTTTGTATGTACATATACTTATTTTTCTCTTGGGTAGACCCTCAAAGGGGTATGTTAGGTATAGGTTTAACTTTTAAAAACTTGCTAGATCGTTTTATTAAAGTGATTGTACATTTAGTTTAGTTGTATGTTTGTTTAACTTTTACAAACTTACTAGATTGGGCTGGATGCGGTGGCTCACGCCTATAATCCCAGCACTTTGGGAGGCTGAGGCGGGTGGATCATGAGGTCAGGAAATCTAGACCATCCTGGCTAGCCTGGTGAAACCCCATCTCCACTAAAAATACAAAAAAAATTAGCCATGCGTGGTGGCTGGCACCTGTAGTCCCAGCTACTCGAGAGGCTGAGGCAGGAGAATGGCGTGAACCCAGGAGGCAGAGCTTGCAGTGAGCCGAGATCGTGCCTCTGCAACTCAGCCTGGGCAACAGAGTGAGACTCCGTCTCAAAAAGAAAAAAAACCAAAAAACAAAAACAAAACAAAACAAAAAAAGCTTGCTAGATTGTTTTATTAAAGTGATTGTACATTTAGTTTATCTACTATCAGTATGTGTGAATTCTTTTTTCTCTACATGCTCAACAATACTTGCAATTTAAAATATTTAAATTATTAAACATTTTGCCAATTTTTTAAATGTTAGCCATTTTAATAGGTGCATAATAGTGATTTTAATTTTTATTTCCCTAATGACTAATGATGTTGAGCATTTTTATGTGTGCTTATTTGACATCTATATATTTTCTTTGGTGAAATGATTCTTCACATCGTTACCTACTCTTAAAATTAAATTGCTTATTTTCTTTATTGTTTTGTTGAGTTTTTAATATATTCTACATATAAGTACTTTATCTGATATATGTATTGCAAAGATTTTTCTCCCATTCTATGGCTTCTCTTTTTATTTTCTTAACAGTATCTTAAAGATAATAGGTTTTCCATTTTGCTTAAATGAAATTTACTGATTTGTTTATAGATTTTTATTTTAATTAAGAAATCTTGGCATAACTCACATCCACAAAGAATTTCTTTCATCTTTTCTTCTACATGTTTTATACTCTCAGGCTTTACTTTTAGTCAGTGATTCATTTTGAGTTAATTTTTGTATGTGACACAAGGTATGGATTCAAGTCATTTTTTAAACATGTGTATACTCATTTGTTCTAGCGTCATTTATTGAAAATGCTGACGTTTGTCATCTACATTGCCTTTCAGCTCTTGTCAAAAATCAGTTGTCCAAATATGTGTGGATTTATTTCTGGATTTTCTATTCAGTTCCTTGATTTATTTGTTTATGTTTATGTAAATACCATGCTGTTTTGATTTCTCTAGTGTTTTAATAATTTTTGGTATCAGGTAGTTTTAGCTCCCTAACATTGTTATTCTTTTTCAAATTTGTTTTGTTCCTTCTAGGTCATGTGTGTTTCCATCTGAATTTTAAAGTCAGCTTGCCAATTTCCATAGGAACGCCTGGTGGGATTTTGATTGAAATTGCATTGAATCTGTAGATGAGTTTGGGGAAAAAAAAAAAAAAAAGAAGACGTCTTAAGAATTGTATCTTTCATTTAGCAAAATAGTGTAGTTTTCAGTATACAGGTCTTTCCCATCTCTTTTCATATTTATCCTTAAGAAATTCATAACAGAGTGCTATTTTTATTGATTAAAAAAATTGCTTTCAGGTATTTCATTGCTGGTATATAGAAATGTAATTTTTTAGTTGTTAGTCTTGCATTCTCCAGCCTTCCTGAATCCACACATTAGCTTTAGGAGCTCTTTTGTAAATTCCATCTGATTTTTTACATAGACAATCAGGTCATCTCTAAATACAGGTATTGTTTTCTTCCTTTTTTATATTAATGACTTTATTTCTTTTTTTCCCCCCCCTTTTCTGATTGCACTCCAGTACAATGTTAAGTGGATAGAACCTCCAATACAATGTTAATTGGTGAGTGAGTGTAACAGCCTTCCTATTCCTGGTTTTAGAGGAAAGCATTCAGTCTTACCCTGTTAATATGATGGGAACGGCTGTAACATTTTTGTAGATGCCCTCTGTTGGGTTGAGGGATTCTCCTCTACTTCTGGTTTGCTAAAATTAAGACAAAAAATAATAATAAATGAATGTTCGATTTTGTAAAAAGCTTTTTGTGCATTTATTAAGATGATCATGAAGTTTTTCTGTGATGTATTATGTTGTTTATAATTTTATATTTATGCTTTGAGGGGTATTAGTCTGTGATTTTATTTCATCTGGCTTTTATATTGGGGCAGTGATAGCTTCATAGAATGATTTGGGGAGTATTCCTTTTTTTACTTTTTTTTTTGAAATAGTTTAAAACTCCATGTAGAATTGATATTATTTCCATCTTATACTTTAGGTGGAATTCATTTGAGAATCTCTCTGGCCCTCAAGGTTTTTTTGTTTTTTTGTGTGTAAATAATTTTAACCTCATTCTTAATTTCTTTAATAGATATGGGGTTGTGTATTTGTTTTTGAGTGAGGTTTGGCAATTTATGTTGTTTAAGAAAGTTGCCCATTTCATCTGAGTTGTCAGATTTACTGGCATGTAGTTGTTCATTACATTTTCTTACTATTCTTTTAATACCTATATTATCTCTAGTGATGCCACTTTTCTCATTCTTGGTATTGATAATTAGTATCTTCCCTTATTTTTCCTGATCAGTCTGCCCAGAGGTTAATCAATTTTATTAATTTCAAAGAATCATCCTTTTCTGTTTTTTGTTTCATTGATCTTTATAATTATTTCCTTTATTCTGCTTTGGTTTTGTTTTTCTTTTTCTAATTTTTTATTTTGGAAAATAAAGTTATTCTTTTGAAACCTTCTTTTTTTCTTTTTTAATGGATTATTTTGAAAAGTTTTATTTGTAATTGACAAATAATAAAGGTACCATGTGATGTGTTAATGCATGTGTATAGTGCATAATGATCAAATCAGGGTAATTAGCATATCTGTCACTTTAAATGTTTATTATTTCTTTGTGATTATAACATTCAAAGTCCTTTCTTCTAGCTATCTTGAAATATACATTATTATTTGCTATAGTCTCTGTGTAATAAGACACCAGAACTTAATCTTCCTATCTAACTATAACTTTGAACTCATTGACCAACCTTTTCCCATGCTTTTCTTCCCCCCATCCTCTGTAGCTTCTGGTAACCACTATTATACTCTCTACTTCGATGATATGAACATTTTCAGATTCCACATGTGAGTGAGATCATGTGGTATCTTCTTTTTAAATATAGTGGTTAGTGCTACAAAATTTCCCTTAAGTATTATTTTAGCAGTCTCTACAAATTTTGACATAATAAATTTTTATTTCCCTTCAGTTAAGAATACTTACAAATTGTTTTGATTTCTTCTTTCATCAGTGGTAGGAAGTGTGCTCTTTAAGGAGGTATGCTATTTTGTTTCAAATACTTAGATATTTTCCAAGTATCTTTCTAATAAGCGTACCTGATTTAATTCCATTGCAGTCAGAGAATATGCTTTGCATGACTGTCTTCCTTTTCAATTTATTAAGACTTGTTTTTTGACCAAGAATATATTATAACTTAAATGTTCCAAGAGCAGTGGAAGAGAACATGTGTTCTACTATTGTTAGATGAATAAGTGTCAATCAGGTCAAGTTGGTTTATAGTGCCATTCAAGTCTATGGTAGCCTTGCTGATTTTCATGCCTCCTTGTTCTACAGATTTTGAAGAGTGATATTGAAATCTTTGACTATAATGGTGGATTTGCCTATTTCCCTTTGCATGTCTTCAGTTTTTACTTCATGTATTTTGAAGATCTGTTATTAGTTATACAAATGTTTAGGACTATTGTATCATATTGATTAATTTACCTCTGTCATTACGAAATGACTTTCTGTTTTGCTGGTAATATTCTTGGCTTCAAAATTTATTGTTTCTGATATTAATATAGCCATTCCAAGTTTCTGCAAATAATCTCAACCAGTGTTTTGTTTACTCTCAGACCTTTAGTTTTCATATAAGACTTTTATATAGGAAAATTTTAGGAAAAAATTATTTAACTGCTCTGGGTCTTAGTTTCTTTTTGATTAAAGGGACGTATTAAGAGTACCTACACCAAATAATTGTTTTGAGGATTAAACAAAATCGTATCAAAGATTCTACACCTGCACATGTTGCAGTGCAAACTCTGTGTAAGTGTAGTCTATGGCTTTTGTTCCTACTATTACAGCTGCATTTTTTTTAAGTTTTTTTTAAAAACACATGAAATAGAATTTGCTATTGATTTGTATCTTCAAGAAGTATCTTGTTTGCTGTTTCATTAGTCATCTTTAATCTAGACTAGATAAATTAGAACATCATGATGAAATTTGTAAATGAACATGAACTAAAAAAATACCTGTCTTAAATTTTGTTTTCTCACATTACTAATTTATCATCTTTTTTACTTAAGAATTGTATTCTAAAATTTAGGTATAGAGTCATATTTTTCAAATTTATCGAGTTACCATTTCAAGTACATTCGAATTGTACAATATTTTTCAGTTATTCTCAACTGCATACACCTCCGTTTAAATAAAAGACACATTGTGAAACTACAAGTTAGTCTTTTTTTAAGAAACAAAGGAAATAAATGTTTGCACATAATGATTTGTATGGGTCCTTCACATTGTTACTATTTATAATGGATGATGCCTTTTTTTTTTAGATTGGACAGCTGGCTTTTAAAGGAATGAAGAGACTCAATAGAATCCAGTCAATAGTGTTTGAGACTGCCTACAACACCAATGAGAACATGCTGATTTGTGCCCCTACAGGAGCTGGAAAAACCAACATTGCAATGCTTACGGTCTTGCACGAAATTCGCCAACATTTTCAACAAGGTGTTATCAAAAAGAATGAATTTAAGGTAAGTAAATAAACCAGACAACAGCTTTTTAAATTGTAAGGAATAAAATAAATTTGCGGTTATATATAACATGAAATTTGAAAGTTCTTAAAGATATTGTACTTGAAATCAGATAAGTAATACGGCTTGACTTACTTCATTACTATTAAGGCAGTTCTTATTTGTGTTATGAAAATTCTATTACCATGTAAGAAGCTATGAAAATACATTTAGCTTTGAAAGCAAACCAATTTTCAAAGTGATGCAGCTGTGTAAACAAATTCTATTCTTTAAACAGCTACACACGTATCTCACAAAAATAAGACTTTTCATATATCACTATTAAGATTTTTCACTGGAAGTAGTTACAATCATATTTCACAATAAATTGTGACTTGTATTGGCTACTGTAAGACAAATGACATGGTGGTTTTTGCTCATTAATCAAGCTAGTGTTCCTTTGGTATAGATTGTATATGTTGCTCCAATGAAAGCCTTGGCAGCTGAAATGACAAATTACTTCAGCAGACGTCTAGAGCCACTAGGCATCGTTGTGAAAGAATTGACTGGTGACATGCAGTTGTCAAAAAGTGAAATTTTACGAACTCAGGTATGTTGTTTACCTAGATTTTTTGTTTAATACCATTCTTTTTTTAGGTAATTGCAAAATTTTTAAATGACTATATCTTAAGTAACTAGAATAGGTGATACAAACATAATATAATCAACTTTTATTTATAACCACATCTTATCTCTGTACTACAAAGAGTTTTTGCTGGTACTTTGTTTTCAGGTGTCCCTTCTAACTCCTGTAATTCTTACTGCATCTTGAATATTGTTAGGTTCCAAGTCTATTGGCAGTAAGGCTATTCTTTTAAAACAGTAGGGGATGAGGATATAAATAAGACCAGAGTTTAATTTTAAGAGGAGGGACATACATAGATCTTAAAATGATTGCACTAGTATTCCAAACTATTCCATAAGAATGATTTAACATACAATAAAGCTTTTTGGTCATTCATTATTTAATCAAATGCAAAGTTATTATTATTAAATCATGCACTGTATATAGCACCATATTAGAAGAAATGAATGAATGCATGACAATAAAGACACTTAAGATACAGTTTCTGTCTTCAAGAATCTTATGACTAAGTAAGAAAAAATATTTACATTTCAACTAGATGATTATTATTGAAAGCAATATGTAAGTTAGGTGAAGTTCATTGTGTTTTTAAAAAATAAAATAGGCTGGGCATGGTGGCTCATGCCTGTAATCCCAGCACTTTGGGAGGCTGAGGCGGGCAGATCACAAGGTCAGGAGATCAAGACCATCCTGGCTAATAAGGTGAAACCCCATCTCTACTAAAAATACAAAAAATTAGCCAGGCATGGTGATGGGCACCTGTAGTCCCAGCTACTGAGGAGGCTGAGGCAGGAGAATGGCGTGAACCCGGGAGGCAGAGCTTGCAGTGAGCAGAGATCGCGCCACTGCACTCCAGCCTGGGCAACAGAGTGAGACTCCATCTCAAAAAAAAAAAAAAAGAAATGTAAAAAATAAAATAGTGGATGACCAGATATTAATGGAAAAATTCATAGTTTGATGGAAAATATGGAAAATATGTAATAGAACTTTTAAAACAGTGAGTGGATATTGATTTAAAATGTGATTAGAGTGTGAATTAATTTCCTAGGGCCCCCATAGCAAAATACCATAAGCTCAGTGGTATAGACCAAAAGTATCTGAGACAAGTCTCAATTGATTTTGAAAGTTTATTTTGCCAAGGTTAAGGATGCACCAGTGACAACCTCAGGAGGTCCTGATGACATGTGCTCAATGTGATTGGGGTACAGCTTGGTTTTATACATTTTAGGGAAACATGAGACATCTATCAGTATGTAAGATGTACATGGGTTTGGTCTGGAAAGGCAGGACAATTTGAAGTGGAGGCTTCCAGGTCATAGGTAAATGTAAAGATTTTCTGATTGGCAATTGGTTGAAAGAGTTATTATCTAAAGAAAGGAGGCCTGTCTATTCAGCGAGAATAGTTTGTAAATGTTTCTTATCAGACTTAAAAAAGTCTATTCTATCAGTAATTCCAAAAGGAGGGAGAGTATAATGAGGCATGTCCTGCTCTCACTTCCCATTATGGCCTGAACTAGTTTTTCAGGTTAACTTTGGAATGCCTTTGCTAAGAGGAGGGGTCCATTCAGATGGTTGGGGGGCTTAGAATTTTATCTTTGGTGTACAGTGGCTTAAAACAACAGTCTTAATTCTCTCACAGTACTGGAGTTTAGAAGTCTGAAATCAAGGTGTCAGCAGAGTTGGTTCCTTCTGGAGGCTTTGAGACAGTGTCTGGTCTATGCTTCCTGGTTTCTGGTGGCTGCTGGGAATTTTTGGCATTCTTTGGTTTGTAGATACATCACTCCAAGCTCTGCTTCCATCTTTGTGACCTTTTCCCCTGCTTGTCTTTTCCCCTACTCCCCTTTTTTAAGGACACTAGTCATTGGATTTGGGGCCCACCATAGTCAGGATGATCTCATCTTAACAACCTTTCCTTAATTACATCTGCAAAGACCCTTTTTCCAAATAAGGTCACGCATATGGGCTGAATGTCTACATACCATCTCCCCGACCCCCAAACACCATTTATATGTCGATGCCCTAGTCCACAAGTAATGGTATTTGGAGGTGAGGCCTTTGGGAGATAATTGGACTTCGTTTAGGTCATGAAGTGGGGAGGACTGGGTGACAGAGTGAGACTCCATCTCAATAAATAATAATAAAGGACTGGGTGACAGAGTGAGACTCCATCTCAATAAAGAAATATTCAAAAAGACAAAGTTCTTTGTGACCTGAATAATTTTAAAGATTACAAAGGAGTCCCAAAGCCAAAACAATTTGAAAACTACCATGATACATCAAAGTGCCTTATATATGACATCGGATTATTTTTATTGTCTACATCCAGCCTGGTTTTCAACCTTATCTCCCAGATGCTTCTCAATATAAACTATAGTCAGGCTATTTTTGCTTTTTCTAAAATAGCCTTGCTCAAATAACATTTTCTTAAATGGACGTTGCTTTTTAGTAAGTTTCCTCATGTGTTTTCTCCTTTTTCTTAGTATCTTCCTTTATCTATTGACATTTGTTCAAATCTTGCCCAGTCTTTAAAACCCAGTTCAAACCTTGTATTTACTTCTTCCCTGAATCCTGTAGCACCATTCATTTATATTCATAAAATAATACCTAGTGTACAAAATCTATGCTTTTGGACCTGATGTAGTTTTAAAAATCTGGATCACTCTCAAGTAAAATTTTGATTGCTCTTGTCCTGTATCTGAGTATGTTACTGATGCTAACGCAAGGATGTTTATGGAAAGACAAGGGAGGTAACATTTAAATTCAATTTATGAGTCAGTTACTATGCTAAATGCATATGTGCAACTTCCGTGAGTCTTCACAAGAACTCTATTGGGTAATATCTCCATTTTACAGGAGCAGAAAGTAAAACCAAAAAAATCTACTTAGATTTATGCGTAGTCTGTCCCGCAGACTCTGGCCAAGCGACAGATGTAAGAAGTACACAGACACAGGTATTTTGCCTGAGACCGCGGCTAGGGGACTGCATGGCTTACCATCACTGATGAGAGTGCAGCTCTGCCAATGAGAGTGCAGCCCCAATAAGCCAGGGACGTTTGTATTTATTTAGTACAGATTTAATGACAAAGACTTGGAGCAAACACAATTTGTGGGTAATTAACATTGTCAATCCCCCGAGTAGATAGTGGTCCTGTGTGCAAATGATCAAAGATTGGTGTCCGGAGACATAAGTAAGCCAGTTTATCGAGATGAGTTCCCTTATATTCCCTTGTTATCTACCCTTTGCCCTCTGCTTCAGTGTAAGAGAATTAGCCACCTTCAGCTTTTATTTTCTCCTGAGGCTTTGCAAAACCTCCCAGCCTTCCAAGAAGGTTTCCGTCTTTCTCTATTCATTTTTCCCACTACCCTGACTGATCTACAGAATTTTATATTCTTAAAAGGTTTATGAACATGTATTTCTTACCCATTTGCCCATTTTTGCACTTTGCTAGACTCTGTATCTTTCGTCAGTAATTTTTGACTGTGTAAGGGCAGGGACTAGGTGCTTGGCCTCAAAAATAGTTTATTAATTGAACTTTTTGTGCTTGCTCTAATTCTGGAGTTGCTAATTTTTGTAGAATTGAAACTATATAGTTTCTAATCTTTTTACTCTGTCCTTCTACCCTTTTCACAGATTCTTGCAGATTAAAAACTTCTGCTGTTGCTGCCTTTGAGATGAGGCTATAGACAAAGCAAACCAGAGAATAATGTAAAGAATGTGGGAGTACATATATATTCAACTTTTTTTGTGGAGTTTGAATTTCTTGCTTTCCTCACTTTCATTTTGAAATTTTTTAATAGCTTCTTAATTATTCATGTTATCTATTTTTGATAAATAAGTTTCCCAATAATCAGCATTGATTAAATTAAATATAATCTTAAATTTGCCTTGTGTTTTTTTCTAACATTCTCAGTATTATTAATCTTTTTTTAAATATAGGAAGCCAAATTAATCTCATTTGCAAATTTTCTCCCTTGCCATTCTGATCATATTACTCTCTTGCTCATAAACTTTCATTGGTTCTTTATTGCTTATTGAATTAAGTCCAACTACCTAGCTTGTTAAGAATCTTGTATAAATTAAGTATACTATGAGATGTGATGTATTTTGTGGTTCACTAGGGACCTTCAGGTATAGCAGCAGTTATGATTTTATTGAGGTTTGAATGTAAAATTTCCTTTTACAAGAGAGAATTATTTAACTATAAGATTTACTGTTAGGAGAAACAGTATAGGCAACAAATATCTTTCTGGTGTACAGCTAAAATGCAGTTTTGTGCAACTCTGAAAAACACCATAAATTTGTCATTGGTTAAAACACTGATCTACTTTTCCAACATTACTTTCCATTATTCTATATCTAACATTGGTTTCAAACTTCTCCCTCTAAATGTATCCTTGATGAAGAGTTACTATTTTACAATATTCACTGTACTTTTCAGTGGTTCCATTGAGCAGTGTTCCTTTGAACATCAGTGAAAACACTGGTTACAAATTTTAGAAAAGATTTCTCCTGTCCTGGCAGTAACTTTGTGTTAAAGCAAAGCATTTGCTCTGAGTTCTGGAATTGTTCTCTGCTTTTATATTTGTTTCCTCATCCTTTTATGGGGAGGCATTTATCTGTGTACCTTTGGGAGTTGAGATAGGATATTTCACGTTTTGCTTTTCTTTATTTTTTGGTTGAGGATAGAGGGAGATTCTGTTCAGATCTCTTAGGCTCAAGCAATTGCAAAGGCAAATCTGAATTTTCTTTGTATTACTCTGCTAGACCAAAGCTCCAGTAATTGTAGTTGACAGGGTGTGGTGCTGTGAATACGCATGAGCTCAATCACAGGCAGTGTTCGATGTCACACTGCTCTAATCTACTCTTCCTTCAAGGCGATTTTTCCTATGGTATGTAGTCTATTGATTATTTCAATATATGGGATAAGGGTGGGAATAAAGGGTAGATGGAGATAGGGGCAGATATTATATATGCCCAGGTTGCAGTTTTATCTGAATATCTGTAAATTATATTCTTATGTCCCATAAATGTACTGTTTAGTTCTCAACCTGGCATTGGGCTTATTGCTTTAACATTTTTTTAAATTATTTATTTATTTATTTTGTATTATACTTTAAGTTCTAGGGTACATGTGCACAACGTGCAGGTTTGTTACAAATGTATTCATGTGCCATGTTGGTGTGCTGCACCCATTAACTGGTCATTTACATTAGGTATATCTCCTAATGCTATCCCTCCCCTCTCCCCCCACCCCACAACAGGCCCCGGTGTGTGATGTTCCCCTTCTCGTGTCCCAAGTGTTCTCATTGTTCAGTTCCCACCCATGAGTGAGAACATGCAGTGTTTGGTTTTCTGTTCCTGCGATGGTTTGCTGAGAATGATGGTTTCCAGCTGCATCCATGTCCCTACAAAGGGCATGAACTCATCCTTTTTTATGGCTGCACAGTATTCCATGGTGTATATGTGCCATATTTTCTTAATCCAGTCTGTCACTGATGGACATTTGGGTTGGTTCCAAGTCTTTGCTATTGTGAAGAGTGCCGCAATAAATGTATATGTGCATATGTCTTTATAGCAGCATGATTTATAATCCTTTAGGTATATACCCATTAATGGAATGGCTGGGTCAAATGGTATTTCTAGTTCTAGATCCTTGAGGAATCGCCACACTGTCTTCCACAATGGTAGAACTACTTTAAAGTCCCACCAACAAAGTGTTCCTGTTTCTCTGCATCCTCTCCAGCACCTGTTGTTTCCTGACTTTTTAATGATCGCCATTCTAACTGGTGTGAGGTGGTATCTCATTGTGGTTTTGATTTGCATTTCTCTGATGGCCAGTGATGATGAGCATTTTTTCATGTGTCTGTTGGCTGCATAAATATCTTCTTTTGAGAAGTGTCTGTTCTTTTTTGAGAAGTGGGTTAGTCGTAAATAGTTCTTATTATTTGGAGATACATTCCATCAATACTGAATTTATTGAGAGTTTTTAGCATGAAGGACTGTTGAATTTTGTCAAAGGCCTTTTCTGCATCTATTGAGATAATCATGTGGTTTTTGTCTTTGGTTCTGTTTATATGCTGGATTATGTTTATTGATTTGCATATGTTGAACCAGCCTTGCATCCCAGGGATGAAGCCAACTTGACCATGGTGGATAAGCTTTTTGATGTGCTGCTGGATTTGATTTGCCAGTATTTTATTGAGGATTTTTGCATCGATGTTCATCAGGGATATTGGTCTAAAATTCTCTTTTTCCGTTGTGTCTCTGCCAGACTTTGGTATCAGGATGATGTTGGCCTCATAAAATGAGTTAGGGAGGATTCCCACTTTTTCTATTGATTGGAATAGTTTCAGAAGGAATGGTACCAGCTCCTCCTTGTACCTCTGGTAGAATTTGGCTGTGAATCTATCTGGTCCTGGACTTTTTTTGGTTGGTAGTCTATTAATTGTTGCCTCAATTTCAGAGCCTGCTATGGGTCTATTCAGGGATTCAGCTTCTTCCTGGTTTGGTCTTGGGAGAGTGTAAGTGTCCAGGAAATTATCCATTTCTTCTAGATTTTCTAGTTTATTTGCGTGGAGGTGTTTATAGTATTCTCTGATGGTAGTTTGTATTTCTGTGGGGTTGGTGGTGATAGTCCCTTTATCATTTTTTATTGTATCTATTTGATTCTTCTCTCTTTTCTTCTTTATTAGTCTTGCTAGCGGTCTATCAATTTTGTTGATCTTTTCAAAAAACCAGCTCCTGGATTCATTGATTTTTTTGGAGGGTTTTTTGTGTCTCTATCTCCTTCAGTTCTGCTCTGATCTTAGTTATTTCTTGCCTTCTGCTAGCTTTTGAATGTGTTTGCTCTTGCTTCTCCAGTTCTTTTAATTGTGTTGTTAGGGTGTCAGTTTTAGATCTTTCCTGCTTTCTCTTGTGGGCGTTTAGTGCTATAAATTTCCCTCTACACACTGCTTTAAATGTATCCTAGAGATTCTGTTATGTTGCATCTTTGTTCTCATTGGTTTCAAAGAACATCTTTATTTCTGCCTTCATTTTGTTATGTCCCCAGTAGTCATTCAGGAGCAGGTTGTTCAGTTTCCATGTATTTTGTGGTTTTGAGTGAATTTCTTAATCCTGAGTTCTAGTTTGATTGCACTGTGGTCTGAGAGACAGTTTGTTATAATTTCTGTTCTTGTGCATTTGCTGAGGAATGCTTTAGTTCCAACTATGGGGTCAATTTTGCAATAAGTGCAGTATGGTGCTGAGTAGAATATATAGTCTGTTGATTTGGGGTGGAGAGTTCTGTAGATGTCTATTAGGTCTGCTTGTGCAGAGTTGAGTTCAATTCCTGGATATGCTTGTTAACTCTCTCTCTCATGGATCTTTCTCATGTTGACAGTGGAGTGTTAAAGTCTCCCATTATTGTTGTGTGGGAGTATAAGTCTCTTTGTAAGTCTGTAAGGACTTGCTTTATGAATCTAGTCACTCCTATTGGGTGCATATATATTTAGGATAGTTAGCTCTTCTTGTTAAATTGATCCCTTTGCCATTATGTAATGGACTTCTTTGTCTCTTTTGATCTTTGTTGGTTTAAAGTTTGTTTTATCAGAGACTAGGATTGCAACCTTCCCTTTTTTTGCTTTCTATTTGCTTGGTAGATCTTCCTCCATCCCTTTATTTTGAGTCCATGTATGTCTCTGCATGTGAGATGCTCCTGAATACAGCACACTGATAGGTCTTGACTCTTTATCCAATTTGCCAGTCTGTGTCTTTTAATTGGAGCACTTAGCCCATTTACTTTTACGGTTAACATTGTTATGTGTGAATTTGATCCTGTCATCATGATGTTAGCTGGTTATTTTGCTCGTTAGTTGATTCAGTGTCTTCCTAACATCGATGGTCTTTATATTTTGGCATGTTTTTTCAGTGGCTGGTACCGGTTGTTCCTTTCCATGTTTAGTGCTTCCTTCAGGAGCTCTTGTAGGGAAGGCCTGGTGATGACATAATCTCTCAGCATTTGCTTCTCTGCAAAGGATTTTATTTCTCCTTCACTTATGAAACTTAGTTTGGCTGGATATGAAATTCTTGGTTGAAAATTCTTTTCTTTAAGAGTGTTGAATATTGTCCCCCACTCTCTTCTGGCTTGTAGAGTTTCTGCCAAGAGATCCACTGTTGGTCTGATGGGCTTCCCTTTGTGGGTAACCCGACCTTTCTCTCTGGCTGCCCTTAACATTTTTTGCTTCATTTCAACTTTGGTAAATCTGACGATTATGTGTCTTGGAGTTGCTCTTCTTGTGACATTCTCTATATTTCCTGAATTTGAATGTTGGCCTGCCCTGCTAGGTTGGGGAAGTTCTCCTGGATAATATCCTTCAGAGTGTTTTCCAGCTTGGTTTCATTCTCCCCGTCACTTTCAGGTGCAGCAATCATACGTAGATTTGGTATTTTCACATACTCCCATATTTCTTGGAAGCTTTGTTCATTTCTTTTTACTCTTTTTTCTCTAAACTTCTCTTCTCGCTTCATTTCATTCACTTGGTCTTCAATCACTGATACCCTTTCTTCCAGTTGATTGAATCGGTTACTGAAGCTTGTGCATTCGTCACATAGTTCTCGTGCCGTGGTTTTCAGCTCCATCAGGTCATTTAAGGACTTCTCTACATTGGTTATTCTAGTTTGCCATTCATCTAATCTTTTTTCAATGTTTCTAGCTTCTTTGCAGTGGGTTCGAACTTTCTCCTTTAGCTCGGAAAAGTTTGATCGTCTGATGCCTTCTTCTGTCAAGTTGTCAAAGTCATTCTCTGTCCAGCTTTGTTCCGTTGCTGGTGAGGAGCTGCGTTCTGTTGGAGGGGGAGAGGCACTCTGATTTTTAGAATTTTCAGCTTTTCTGCTCTGTTTTTTCCCCATCTTTGTGGTTTTATCTGCCTTTGGTCTTTGATGATGGTGATGTACAGATGGGCTTTGGTGTGGATGTCCTTTCTGTTTTGTTAGTTTTCGTTCTAACAGTCAGGACCCTCAGCTGCAGGTCTGTTGGAGTTTGCTTGAGGTCCACTCCCGACCCTGTTTGCCTGGGTATCAGCAGCAGAGACTGCAGAAAGGTAAATATTGCTGAACAGCAAATGTTGCTGCCTGATCGTTCCTCCAGAAGCTGTGTCTCAGAGGGGTACCTGGCCTTGTGAGGTATCAGTCTGCCCCTACTGGGGGGTGCCTCCCAGTTTGAGTATTCAGGGGTCAGGGATCCACTTGAGGAGGCAGTCTGTCCATTCTCAGATCTCAAACTCTATGCTGAGAGAACCAGTACTCTCTTCAAAGCTGTCAGACAGGGACATTTAAATCTGCAGAGGTTTCTGCTGCCTTTTGTTTGGCTATGCCCTACCCCCAGAGGTGGAGTCTACAGAGTCAGGCCTCCTTGAGCTGTGGTAGGCTCCACCCAGTTCGAGCTTCCGGGCTGCTTTGTTTACCTACTCAAGCCTCAGTAATGGCTGGCACCCCTCCCCCAGCCTTGCTGCCCCCTTGCAGTTAGATCTCAGACTGCTGTGCTAGCAATGAGGGAGGCTCCGTGGGTGTGGGACCTTCCAAGCCAGGTGCAGGATATAATCTCCTGGTGTGCCGTTTGCTAAGACCCTTGGAAAAGCATAGTATTAGGGTGGGAGTGACCCAATTTTCCAGGTGCTGTGTGTCACGGTTTCACTTGGCTAGGAAAGGGAATTCTCTTGCCCCTTGCCCCTTGCCCCTTGGCCCTTGCTCTACTTCGGCTTTTGCTCACTGGGCTCAACTCAGTGTCCTGCACCCACTGTCCGACATGCCCCAGTGAGATGAACATGGTACCTGAGTTGGAAATGCAGAAATCACCCGTTTTCTGCCTTGCTCACACTGGGAGCTGTAGCCTGGAGCTGTTCCTGTTCGGCCATCTTGGAACCATCCTTCGCTTTAGATTTCAAGCTACTTTACTATCTCGGAATCCTAGCTCTGGGCACCTTTCACTAATTTTGGGCATCTTTCACTAATGAAGCTGTAGTTTTCTCTCCTCTTTTTGTGCAGCCATAGTCATGCATGTTTGATTATACCCTTGGGCCAATAATCTCCAAACTCCAATTCTTACTGGCAGTTGCTGCCTTTCTGCATAAAATCTGAGAATCTTTATTTCACTTCCATTCCTGAAGGACATTTTTGCTGGAAATAGATTCGTGGGTTGTCAGTTCTATTCTTTGTCTTTTTATAATTTTATTTTTTAGAGACAAGGTCTCACTCTGTCATCAATCCTGGACTACAGTAGCACAGTAATGGCTCACTGCAGCCTCAGCCTTCTGAGCTCAAGCAGTCCTCTCCTCTCAGCCTCCTGAATAGCAGAGATTATAGGTGCATGCCACCACGTTGTTTTTTGTAGCAACGAGGTATTGCCGTGTTGCCCAGGCTATTCCCAAACTCCTGTCTCAAGTAATCCTCTTGCCTTGATCTCCTAAAGGGCTGGGATTATAGACATCAGCTACCAGGCCAGGCCTTCTTTTCTTTCAGGCCTTAAAAAGTATGCCACTTTTCTTCTGACCTCTGTGGTTTCTGAAGAGAAATTCACTCCATTCAAATTATTATTCTTTTATAGTTAATATGTTGTTTCTTTTGGGCTTCTTTAAAGATTCAACATTCTTTCTTTATCTTCAGTTTCCAACAGTTTTATTATGAGTTGCCTAGGTGTAAATTTCTTTAAGTTCATCCTGTTGAGTGTTTGCTCACTTTCTTGAATCTGCAGGTTTATGTCCTTTGTCAAATTTGGGAAGTTTCCAGCCTTTATTTCTTCAACCTGTCATGTTTTTTCCTTTATTTTTTGGATTCGGCTGACAGGAATAGATCTTTTGTTATTATCCCACAGGACACCGAGATCTGGGTTTTTTGTTTGTTTTGTTTTCCAATCTGTTCTCTCTCTGCTGTTCTGTCTAGGTGATTTCTTTGATCTATGTTTGATGTCACTGATTCTTTTACTTTGTTGTCTACATTCTGTGGTTGATTTCTTCCAATGAGTTTTTAACTTAGGTTATTAGACTTTTCAGTTCTGAACTTTGTATTAGGCTTTTAAAACTATTTTCTATTTCCTTGCTGAGACATTTCTAATTTTTCGTTTGTTTCAAGGGTGTTTGAAATTGCTCCTTGAAGGATTTTTATAATTACTTTAAAAGTCTTGTCAGAAACAAATCCAGCAGCACATCAAAAAAAACTTATCCACCATGATCAAGTCAGCTTCATCCTTGGGATTCATGGCTCATTCAACATATGCAAATCAATAAATGTAATACATAAACAACGTGATTATCTCAATAGATGCAGAAAAGGCTTTTGCTAAAATTCAACATCCCTTCATGTTAAAAACTCTCAGTAAACTAGGTATCAATGGAACATATCTCAAAATAATAAAAACTATTTATGACAATCCCACAGTGAATATCATATTGAATGGGCAAAAGCTGGAAGCATTCCCTTTGAAAACCAGTACAAGACAAGGAGGCCCTCTCTCACCACTCCTATTCAACATAGTATTGGAAGTTCTGGCCAGGGCAATCAGGCAAGGGAAAGAAATTGGTATTCAAATAGAGAGGAAGTCAAATTGTCTCTTTTTGCAGACAACATGATTTTATATTTAGAAAACGCCATCAGCTCAGCCCCAAAACTCCTTAAACTGATAAACAACTTTGGCAGTCTCAGGATACAAAAATCAGTGTGCAAAGATCACAAACATTCCTTTACACCAACAATAGACAAGCACAAAGCCGAGTCACGAATCAACTCCCATTCACACTTTCTACAAAGAAAACAAAATACCTAGGAATACAGCTAACAAGATATGTGAAGGACCTCTTCAAGGAGAACTAAAAACCACTGCTCAGTGAAATAAAAGAGGACACAAACAAATGGGAAAAACATTCCCTCCCCATGGATAGGAAGAATCAATATTGGGAAAATGGCCATCCTGCCCAAAGTAATTTATAGATTCAATGCTATTCCCATCAGTCTACCATTGGCATTCTTCACAGAATTAGAAATAACTACTTTAAGTATCATATGGAATCAAAGAAGACCCTGTATAGCCAAGATAATACTAAGCAAAAAGAACAAAGCTGGAGGCATCACGCTACCAGACTTCACACTATAGTACAAGAAGTAACACCACACATGTACAACCATCTGATAAAGCTGACAAAAACAAGCAATAGGGAAAGGATCTCCAATAATATTTAATAAATGGTGCTGGGAAAACTGGCTAGCCATATGCAGAAAACTCAAATTGGACCCCTTCTGTATGCCTTATACAAAAATTAACTCAAAATGAATTAAAGATTTAAATTTAAAACCCCAAACCATATAAACCCTAGAAGAAAAACCTAGGCAATACCATTCAGGACATAGGCATGGGCAAAGACTTCATGACGAAAATGCCAAAAGCAATTGCAACAAAAGCCAAAATTGACAAATGGGATCTAATTAAACTAAAGGGCTTCTGCACAGCAGAAGAAACTATTATCAGAGTAAACAGGCAACCTACAGAATGGGAGAAAAATTTTTGCAATCTACCCATCTGACAAAGGTCTAATATCCAGAATCTACAAGGAACTTAGACATATTTACAAGAAAAAAACAACCCCATCCAAAAGTGGGCAAATGATATGAACAGACACTTCTCAAAAGAAGACATTTATGTGGATGACAAACATATGAAAAACAGCTCAAAATCACTGATCATTAGAGAAATGCAAATCAAAACCACAGTGAGAGACCATCTCACACCAGTCAGAATGGCAGTTATTAAAAAATAAGAAACAATAGATGCCAGCAAGGCTGTGGAGAAATAGGAATGCTTTTACACTATTGGTGGGAATGTAAATTAGTTCAGCCATTGTGGAAGACAGTATGATGATTCCTCAGGGATCCAAAACCAGAAATACCATTTGACTCAGCAATCTCAATACTGGGTATATACCCAAAGGAATAGAAATCATTGTACTATAAAGACACATACACACACATCTTTATTGCAGCACTATTTACAATAGGAAAGATATGAAACCAACCCAAATGCCTATCAATGGTAGACTGGATAAAGAAAATGTGGTATATATACATCATGGAATACTATGCAGTCATAAAAAGGAATGAGATCATGTCCTTTGCAGGGACATGGATGAAGCTGGAAACCATCATCCTCAGCAGACTTACACAGGAGCAGAAAACCAAACACTGCATGTTGGCACTCAGAAGTGAGAGTTGAACAATGAGAACACATGAACACAGGGAGGGGAACAACACACACCAGGACCTGTTGGGGCTTGGGGAGTGAGGGGAGGAAACTTAGAGGACGGGTCAATAGCTGCAGCAAACTACCATGGCACACATATACCTGTGTAACAAACCTGCACATTCTACACATGTATCCCTGAACTTAAAGTAAAATGAAAATAACAGTCTTGTCAGATAATTCCAACATCTTTGTCATCTCAGAGTTAGCAGCTGCTACATGTGTCTTCTCATTTGAGTTGGTATTTTCCTGGCTCTTGGTAAGCATGTTATTTTCAGTTGCATCCTTGACTTTTTGAGTATTATGATATCAGAGAACTTCCTTCCTATTTAAATCTCCTGGGTGGGATGGTAGCCGATACTCTGTTTACACATGTTCCCACCCATCAGTGCCAGTCTTCACACACGGTGAGTTGGGAGAGGAGCACTTTCATTCTGTGGTGTTTGGCTGGTGTTGTCAAAAAGATTCAGTTTCTCTTTGGTGCTTCCTCTCAGTCCTTTGTATAGAAAGAGAAGTCTTGTTTGTTTGTTTGGGGAGTTAGTTCTGCACCCACTGAAATTCTGAGTTGTGGGCTTCTTCACCAGTCTGGAATATGCAGAAAGAAACTCCAGGAACTCCCTGCCAGCTCTTTCCTTGAGTACTGATGTCCCTATCAAGTCCTACTTCTTTTTTCACTTTTCAGAGCCTTCCGATGTCTGTTTCATGCATTTTGTTTAGGGTTATTAGGTGTAATAAGCAAGAATGAGATGAATAGTTCTACTTTATCTTGTTCAGCCATATAGACTTAAAATTATAAGATAGTCAAATTTATAAACTTCCTCTGTCATTTGTGCCTTTTTTGTTCATTGTGTTTTTTTGAAAATTCCAGTTTATCCCAAGTGTATGAAGTTCTACATTTTTCTTCTGAATGATTTTATTCTGAATGAAGTTTTATTTTGTAGATTTAAGTCTTAAGTCTCTCTGGATTTTTATTGTTATTTTGGTAGGAGCAGGGTTATTATTTTATTTCTTCACCTAAAGAAAGCCCTTTTGTTGTCATCTTTCTAGCCTTTTCTAGTGAAGTACAATATTATCTTTGCCATATTCTCAATTCTGCTGTTGCATTGTGGCTATTACTGAGCTGTATTTGTTGTTGTTGGTGGTGGTGGTGGTGGTGTGTGTGTGTGTTTGTGTATGTGTGTGTATCTGTATCTGGCCCTCCTTGAGGACTACACTGTTTTAATTACTATCATTTTAGAATAAGTCTTGATTATAAAGCAAATTCAGCCTCCTCATTTATTCTCGTATTAGAATAGCCTTAGCTACTTACTGAACATTTTAATTTTGAAATTGGACTCTTTCATTACATCAAAAGATCTATTTGGGTTTTTATTAGAATTATGTTTCTGCAATACTTTGAACAAAGTTGACACCTTTACTATGTCTCTCCACCTATGAGTATTGCATATTTTCCACTTTTTAAGTCTTTTTTAAAGCTTTTCAAAAATGTATTTCCTCATGGATCTTGTACATTTTAAAAGATTTATTTCTAGATATCTTGTATTATTTGCCACTATTTAATTTAAAAAAAAAATATTTTGTAATGGCTGTTGTTGGAGGATAAGAACACTTGGTTTTGTATTATATCCCACGACGCTGCTAAGTATTCTTACTCTAATAGTCATAGATTATCTGTAAATTCTCTTTGACTTTCTGTGTAGGCAGTGATATAATCTGCAAATTACAGCAGTTTGGCCCCAAAACTTTGAGAGAAGCCCAGCCTTAGAATCAGATATTTTTATCATTCGATTCCCTTAGTGTATATACTTGTGTAATGTTACTATTTTAAATATTTTCTCTTGTCTTTTTATCCTTTTGAACTGAGAGAAGGGAGTTTACATAAGCTCAGTTGGCTTTATTGAGTGAAAGTTACAGTTTTATTATTCTAATGCTGATGAACAACAGACAAAATAATGACAGAATAGTGATTAAGATGTATTTCAAAGATTACTAAGAAAGTTTATTTTTTCTCACAAGTCTGGAACTTCCAAACTTTTACTGAATTACTTAAATTAAATTAAAAGTTGAAAATAGAGAAACATATATGCTACCTCTAAGGAAGAAAATTTATAAACAGAAGTGTAAAAGTACTAGAAAGTTCAGAAGCACAAAAGTATTCTGCCTGTATTTTTAACTTGTGGTACAAAGAAGTTTTTTTTAAATTATTTGGAAATACCATTTGTCATAACAAAATTTTGGCTAATTGAAAATAAACACTCACTCTGGCCAGGCACGGTGGCTCACGCCTGTAATCCCAGCGCTTTGGGAGGTCAAGGCGGGCGAATCATGAGGTCAGGAGATCAAAACCATCCTGGCTAACAACGGTGAAACCCCGTCTCTACTAAAAATACAAAAAATTAGCCGGGCATGGTGGTGGGCGCGTGTAGTCCCAACTACTTGGAAGCTGAGGCAGGAGAATGGTGTGAACCTGGAATGTGGAGCTTGCAGTGAGCTGAGATGGCGCCACTGCACTACAGCCTGGGCAACAGAGAGACTCTGTCTCAAAAAACAAACAAAAAAAAAGAAAATAAAAAAAAGAAAAGAAACATTCACTCAAACCAATTTTTAAATCACTACTGGTTTTTTGAATACTAGACGTTCCAGACCTAATAGAAAAATTCTGGATAAATTACTTTTGTATTGTATTCCAAAAATAAGATTTTTACATATATGAATCTTAAAAATCTCCTAATGATATCTGCTAATGTAAATACATATTATTTTGATATTTTTCCATGTAGATGCATAATTTTTAAAAAGTTTAGTTTTTTCAAAGTAAATTTGAATTTTAATATTGTGAAATATACCATGTAAAGTATCTTGACACATATAGTTTGTCCGATAGTTAGCTTTTTGGTAAAACCAAAAGCTTATTTAATTTTATGATTCCAGGAGGTCTTTGTTTTGTCTGTATTCTTACTTTGTGAGCGAAAATGAAAATAATAGAAATATTTGAAATTTGAACTTTCATTATACTCTAAAACAGGTTGGCCCAGTGTGTGTGTCTATGTGTGTAGCAGAACAGTATTTTGGGGAGCTGCTGAATGAATGAAAGAATTCTATAGTCAGATGGTCATGTAGTATGATCTCTAAGAGTGATTCATAGTTCATGTTAATATAATAAAGACAATAAACAAAATTAGTTCGGGGTGTAACTGCAATAGAGATTATGATGCTTTGCAGGAAAGTTAATTTATCTAACATTGTAAACGTAGCATTTTCCAAACTTACTTGAATACAGATCCGTTCTTTCATAGAACAATTATTAATAGAACTTGCTTTGAGAAATGCTGTTCCAGAATATTTTTACTGAATTAGGAAAAGAATGTTCCAGTGAGAAAGAGTTAATTCTACTTTTGAGAGTTTTGAGAAACCCAGGTACAGAAAGGCAAATATCACATATTCTCATTTATTTGTGGGATCTTGTATTAGTCTGTTTTCATACTGCTATGAAGAAATACCCGAGACTGGGTAATTTATAAAGAAAAAGAGGTTTAATGGACTCACAGTTCCACATGACTGTGGAGGCCTCACAATCATGGTGGAAGGTGAGAGAGGAGAAAAGACACATCTTAGAGAGAGCATGTGCAGAGGAACCGCCCTTTATAAAACTGTCAAATCTTGTGATACTTATTCACTATTATGAGAACAGCATGGGAAAAATCCACTTCCATGATTCAGTTACCTCCCACTGGGTCCCTCACACAATACATGGAGATTATGAGAGCTACAATTCAAGATAAGATTTGGGTGGTGACACAGCCAAACCATATCAGATCTAAAAATCAAAACAACTGATCTAAAACTCAAAACAATTGAATTGAAAATCATTGAAATAGAAGAGTAGTACAATAGTTACTAGAGTATGGTAAGGGTAGTAGGGTGAGTATGGGGAGGTGGCGATGTTGAAGGGTACAATGAGTAAGGCCTACTATTTGATAGTACAACAGGGTGAGTATAGTCAATAATAATTTAATTGTACATTTTAAAATGACTAAAAGTATAATTGGATTGTTTGTAACATAAACAGTTGAGGGATCCCATTCTTCGTGATATGATTCTTATTCATTACATGCTTGTATCAAAACATCTCATGTACCCCATAAATACCTACTGTGTACCTACCAAAGTTAAAAATTAAAAGAAATCAACACCAGTTCAATGTTTTATGTTGCACTGGCATTTACTTTAAAGCATTTTGTCTTGACCAAACCAGATTATGTACAAGTACATTTGTTTTAAACCAAACCATTTTGTCAACACTTATAATTTCTTGGAATATTTTATGACTAATTAAACTTTTTTTGCTTTATTATGTTGCAATTGATATTTAATAAAATTGTATCCATTGTTAGTATTAGCCTGCAAAATATCTGTTTTCTTAAAACAAATTGCTAAAATACATTAAATATAAAAAGGCTGTGCATTTTCAGCACAATTATTGAATAGTTAAATAGTAGGAATTTGAATTTAATCATGATTTAAAATTGATGATGAACTCTTTAGGTCTTCTCTAAAACATTAAGAAATTGGAGTGTCATATAGTGACCTTATTAGTAATTAATATCAAATATTTTGAAATTAGTAGAGCAAATTGATTTTATGTTCAGCCTGTTACCTTAGGCCTAATGATTTTGGTTCTTTATGCAGTGTTTCCTTTTGCCCAACTAATATAACAAAAGCAATTGTCTCTTAGCATATAGTGTCCTCCATATTACAGGTAAGATTGCTTTTTTCAAAATGTCAGCACATTCTTTGATCACTGCCACTACTCTAATTTTCTCCTCTAGATAGAAGACATTTTGCAGGATGCAGTGGCAAGAGCCTGTAGTACCAACTACTCGAGTGACTAAGGCAGGAGGATCACTTAAGCCCGGTAGTTTCAGGCTATAGTGCACTATAATTGTATCTGTGATTAGCCACTGCACTCCAGCTTAGGCAGCATATTAATAGCAAGACTGTTTTTTTAAAAACAGGGCACCTCTTTGATTTGTCCATTTTTTCATGCCCTTTACTGATGACATTAATACAACCTTCCTCTTTATCATGTCGCTTTAGTTTTTATCATTGGATGCTGAAGTATAAATATCACTTTAAATTTAATGGTGATATTTTAGTATAGCTGATAGCCATTCTGTTGTCAAAAATAAGGTGGTTTTTTTTTTTTTTTTTTTTTTGCTGTTGAATATTTTAGCAATAAACTACTTGCCAATGATCTTGGTCAAATTTAAAATTTTAATTAGAATTTTTAACCTTTTCTTTCTCTAATTTCAATTTCCGTGAAATATAAACATCATTAACTTTATTTTGTTCACATTACTTAGGATTTTGATGTATATTAATGTGAAATTTGAATAAGCTATGATCTTCAAAGTTTTTGATTGGTAAGAGTGTGGTGCTTAAAGAATCAGGTTAGAACCATATAATTTGGCCCAGCTCCTAGCTTTAGAAATCCCTTCATGTCTGTGCTCTGAAAGGGGCCTATTCACTTCAGAATTATCTCTGCACAGAATTATACTATACAGAAGGAAAATAGTTTAATAATTCTATTTCTTATTTTGGGTTTTTCAGATCATTTACTTTCTTTTTTTTCCGTACTTACACTCACAGTTTTCTACATTTGAGACTGTTCCATTTAATTTTAAACCAGAGATCCGGATTATGAAAGAAACAACTTTTTTATTAAGGATTTCTTATGTACAGTATTGAACTTTCTGCTGCAGAGTTCTTACAATTTGATCAAAATATATACAGTGGTTTTGGGGAGCATAAATTTTGATTGGCTCATGAAGATAGAATTTAGCCCATTTAATGTTCTGGACATCATTCTAAAAGGTTGGAGGATAAACAGATGTAATATACCAAAATAACTTTCCTAGCAGGCCGTTTTCAATCTGAGCACATAGGATGACAAAGTAACTTCTTATAATAGTGAGTTTGGTTTTAAACATGTTGAGTATGAAAAGATGGCTGAAGGTATTAACAACCTGAATTAGATGGACAATCTACTTCAAAAGGATTCTGGAAACATTTCTAGAATAAGTTGGAAATATAATGCCACTTTATTTGGGTTTCCATATATAATTTCTAGTTTATCTGTTTAAATGTGCTGTACTTAGAGATTAGGATTTTCTGAACCTCATTAGCTTTGCCCTCCTGTTTCATAAATGATTTAATCTCTTTTACATGGAGGTGTTTGAAAAAATAAACACGAACCAGCAAGATAATGTAAACTTTAGATTGGTAAGAAAAGAGAAGGAAAATATGAGTTGGATTAAAAAGAGAAACTGAGAACAATACTGATGCAATAATGCAGGTAATAAAGTCTAGGAAAACTAAACAGGTTTATAAATCACAGTGACCATTTGATCTGGAAAAGCACAGCTGTTCTTAAGGGTATGAGGCAGAAACTTTTCCCAGGGACTCTTATAAAAAGAACAACAGTAATATAATGAAAGAAATTCTCAAAAACATCTCTCCAATAGATGCTATGGTAAATTGTATGGACCTTTTTTAAAAACCTGGGTCTGATGTTTAGGAATCTATAGATCTGTATAAAGTACAAGGGTAGTCTGTGTTTCCTTCTCTTTTAGGGAGTTAGTAATACGGCATATTTCCTCATGGTCAAATGTTTAGTATTGGGGACTTTAGCACACTTGCTAAGGTCCTTACTGTTAAATTATAGGTGCCCTTGCTTTCCATGATAGTGTATGACCACATAAATGACCAGGTAAACTGAAACCCTGCAACTTGACGTTAGCAGTAAATGGAAAAATGTTTACAGTGGGGTCTTGGGCAGCTCCCTATAATCAAACACATTAATGTTTTTACAGCGAAAGTTTTTGGGGTTTATATCAAGCGTAAGAAATAACTTGTCTTTTAGAGTTTTTTTTTTTTTTTTTTAATTGGATGTACAGTTATGGACCTGCATGATAACGTGTCTATGGGAAAATGCATTTATATTCACACACTGGGAAGCCAGAAACATAGCAGTGCCTCTGGCTACTTTTGTAAGCTTTTGGTAGGGGTCTGGGGTCTCTTTCCTTATTTATGACCCTATTTGTCAGAAATTCAAGAACCCTAGGTAAGGAACTCCTATAGAATAAGGTTTAGGTGTGAGATAGGAAGTAGTATAATTGTATTTTTTCCAAAGACTTGAAATAAATTTATGATAGACATTTTATTTTATTTTCTATAACTAGCATCAATGCTAAATGATATATTAGTGTAATGTAACATTTACATACACTATGTTACGTATGTAATGTTTACATTGTAAAATATTTACATTTTACTGTTAAAATGGATTTGCATTTTTTTAAACATTTCATTTTATTATAATTTTTGAAAACCCTTTTTTTATGTAGTTTGTATAAAAAAACTGGGGTCAGAAATATTTCTGTCATATGAATTGAGTGAATTGAACTACCTTGAGGAAGATTTTGATATAGTATATCTGGATTTATGCAAGCATGAGGAAATAGTCTAAGGGCTATTTGATTTATTTGAATTATGAGCCAGTGAAAATCTGATAAGTAATGGTACTTCCCTCCCACTAGAGTCTGAATTAGGGGAGCAAATGAGCATAAATATGTAAAATTCCTCACAGTCTGTTGTAGTGATTCATTCCTGTAAGGTGAAGAAACCCTGCTCCAAGGTGACCATTAGAGGAAAGGGTACTTTGATTTGGGAAATTATAATTCTGGAGTGACTTTGACATCCACTGACATTTCTACACACTTGAGTGGTCACCACTATTAGTAGGATCGTATAGATTTTACCTGTGTCATGCTGGCACTTTGTTTGCTTTTGTTTGTTAAGCGTCTAATGTTTATAAAAGAATGATGAAGTATATATTGCTAGGTATTCAGTGCCACAGAAGCAGATGAAAAGGTTCCATAAACTATATTCTTAAAAAGTATGCAACTGTAAGGAGATATAGATCTGGTTAGTGAGAATCTTATACAGGAATGGTTTTTAAGGATGCTGGGGTAAATGCATTTCATGAGTCTTATGATACAGCTTGTATTTTTCACAAATGTTGGTATATAGCTAGAAATTCTAAGATAGTTCCAGGAAAACTATATTATCTTGGCAGACATAATTCACTCTTTAAACAATCAGTTCCTCTAAAAATTAAACTTTATTAACAGAGCAGGAACTTCATAATTCAGACACATCAGATTTCTTCTCCTAAGGCATCCACAAAAACATAAGGGCATTCTCCATATCCATTGGTATCTGTAATATTTTCTGATATTGTCTATTTTTTCTCATCATACACCTTAGAAATTTTTAATGTTATTTTATTAAATGTCTAAAAGTTCAAATTTCACTTGTGATGTCACATGAATAAGCAAGTATAGAGATCCTGGAATCCTGAGAGCTTGATAGTTTGGGGCAATTTTTTTTACTTTCAAGTAGTTCTTGATCTGAAGCAAGTTTTCTATTGTTTGGGGCAGTTATTCTGGTCAATTTTCCAGGCAATTTTTGTCAAAAAAGTTCCTGTCTCACAAACACTGCAATAGAACCGCAAGTTTGCTGTAAACCTAAAATACAAGTTTTGAGCTGGTTAATTATAGGAATTGTAGAGAGCTGTATTTTCTGTAACTTCCTAGTTTCTCTTGAATTTATATTTTACACATTAAATATTAATTTTATTTGTAAAATTTTTGACATAATTTTATATAAAATGTACTCTATATATCAGTACTAGAAATATATGTAATCTTATTTTTCAGAGCTTTGTGCCATTAAACTCATAAATAGTTTTCTAAAGGAAATTAATTGTGCTTGGATTCATCATTGATTTTAACCTTGGTTGAATACATTACATAGACATATTTACTACCTATTGTTCTTGGATAATCGAAATCACCAGAATATTAGAGGACATTCCTCTTTATGATAAATATTATTTTAGATCATATATTTTAAGCCATTTTGAATCCTAAAGGTCATTTTCAAGGTATGTTGTTGCATAGTTTTACATTTCTAACTGTGGCTTTGTAGCACTTTTAAAAATCAATTCAAATGAAAAGTTACTTTTATTTTTAGTATTTCCATGCCCCACAGTTTTTTTCTTATTCTAAAAGGATAATATTCTCATTGTAGAAAAGTTTAAAAATGCAGATTATATAGATATTTAGTATATACCCTTTTAATAATTTTTCTAGTAAAATATTTAAAAACGAAAGTTGATTCTATATTGTTTTGTTAAATTCTTTTTCCAGGGAATATTTTTGCATATTATTAAATACTAGTTCATATTATGTGACACTTGATAGCTGCAGACTATTCCCTGTCTTAGATATACCAAGTTAACTATGTACTTCTGATGACTTACTTATTAAGAATTACGTTTTTCGCTCACTCACCTACAACAAATTGAACACTGTTTGATGGGGAAGAGGCGAAAAGAGTATCTCAAAAACTAAGTTGTTATGGAGGAGAACAAATAGTTCCCTTTTAATATTAAAGTTGATTCTTCCTGGACTTCAGGAAAAGGAAATTTCCTCACATTCATATTTATCAGTCACATTACCACAGATGTCTTCTGTCTTGCCATCAGCATAGGCTTAAATTTCTTTAAGCCCAGAGATTCATTGCGTTTGGTTCCCTTAAAGTGTTCTTTATTTTTTCTGCTTATGGATAATAGGCATGTATAAAATGCACCCCTCTAGACTTACCCATAGAATGGTCTATGGGTTATCCACTTCTTGGTGCTCCAGGTAGAACTCTTCTTTTTCTCCAGTCATGAAAGCACATCTGAATGCAAACTAATCTTGGATCTGCTATGTCTAAAAAATAAGATTAAGATTATTTTCAAATATAATACTTCAGTTTTCATTATTGTTTAATTTATATATTGTAAAGTATTTCATGTATTTTAAATAACTCTTGAGCAAGTGAATACATTGTGTGAAAGATGTGGTGCTTTTTGTTGGGGATTCAACTGTGTCTAAGGCAGGCCCAGAACTCCAAATTAATAGTTTGAAAGAATAGTATCTGTGCTCTCTAGTCTTTCCAATTTACCCTAAAAACATTTTCACTGGATAGTTCCTTGTTTCATCAAGTTATAGAAGACTAAAATATTCAAAAACAGTATCTTGTTTTACTGTTATTATTTGCTACAATGTATAAAAAACAATTTGAGGATAACGGTTGGTACATAATTGGCTTTCAACAAATATTCCTTTCTGCTTCCTCATTTTTTTTTTTTTTAATTTCTCCCCCTAACTTACTATACTTCATGAAAAATAGCCCCAAAGTATTGAGTTGATGATCGTGCTACATTGACTGTTCAAACTAGGCCTGGCTCTTATAATTCAAAGAGAAAAGAAAAAGTAGATTGTTTTCTTCCCTGTTTAGAAATGGCAATACAGTAAATGTGAGTGTTGATTATTTAGAAGTAAGTAGACTTCTGTTTGACTTACCCATTTGGCAGAACAGTAATCTATAGAATTGATCCTAGGAGAAAACCTTTTGAAGAGTTGATTTTTAAAAAGGCTCTTATTTTAAATTTTATCCTTTTTGTAAATATGAAGATAAAAGCTATTTATTCATTCCTAAATTTCAGACTTTTCTTACTAGAAAAGAAAATAGTAATCAATTATATTCTAAGGAAAGCACTAGTAACTACATGATACATTTAATGCATGTATACTGGTTGATCTTTAAACGTTTTATATCAGCTTTGTTGAGGTATAACTAATATACACAAAATATACATTTTAAAAATACAATTTGATGAGTTTTGACATGTATATACCTATGGAACCATCATCACAATCAAAATAATTCATCCCTCTCTCTTCCTCCTGCTGTCTCCAAACAACCATTGAAATGCTTAATGTGACTATAGATTTGTTTACATTTTTAAAAAATTTATATATGTGGAATCACACAGTGTATACATTTTTATCTGGCTTCTTTCACTCACATAATTACATTGATATTTATCCATGTTGTTGCATGTATTAATAGTTCATTTTTTGGGTACTGCTATGTGTATCAACTTGCTTGGTTATACCATGGATTGTTTATCCCTTTAATTTTTATGGACATGCGGCTTGCTTCCAGTTTTTGGCTGTTACAAATAAAGCTGCTGGGAACATTCATGTACAAATATTTGTATGGACGTATGCATTCATTTTTGGATAAATGCCTAGGAGTGGAATTGCTTGACATACAGTGGGTGTTTTTATGAGAAACTACAGAACTGTATTCCAAAGCAGCAATACCACCCACCAGCTGAGTATGAAAGTTCCAGTTTATCCATATCTTCTTCAAAACTTATATGGGTACTCTTTGTAATTTTAGTTATTCTAGTGGGTATGTAGTATCAGCTTGTTATTTTCACTTATATTTCCCCAACAACTAATGATGTTGAGCATCTTTTTATGTTTTTTATTTTGCAACTATATATTTTCTTTGGTGATGTTTGTATTCAAGTCTTTTGCCCTGTCTAAAATATTTCAAGTGGGTAGTTTGTCTTGCAATTGAGATGTAAGATGTTGTATGACTGAATACAAGCTCCTTGTTGGATATGTGTTTTGCAAGTATTTTCTTCCATCTAGTAGGTTTGCCTTTTGATGTTTGTAACAGTGTCTTTTGAACTTCTAGCGTCAAATTGCCTTGGCACCTCTATGGAAAACAAATTGACTGTATATGTGTGGATTTATTCCTGAATTCTACTTCTTTGCATTAATTTATATATTTATCTTTATGCTAATACCATACTCATGATTGTTATAACTATACGTTAAGTTTTGAAATCAGGTTAAGTCTTCCAACTTGTTCTTTTTCAAAGTTGTTTTGATTATTTCAGGTCTTCTCATTTCCATATGAATTCCATGTGGTTTTCACTGATTTTTGATAACTTTTTCCACCTATTACTATTTAATTTTACCTTGTAACTGTACAGCAAAGAATGCTATAAAAGTGCAAATAGTGAGGCTTCTAGCTATTATTAATTCATTTGCAAAACTTGAACTCCCAGAAAACATTGCATTAATGGTAGTACAACCTTAAGTGAGTGAAAGGAATCTGAAGTTTTAGAAAGTAGGAAAAAATTACCCACAACCCTTAGGATATTGATCCTTCTAAAGTATTTAATTTTTTAAACACTTTTTGTTTTGTTTTCCATCTCATTTCAATGCATATTCTTTTTAACAGAAAAATTAAGAGACAAAACTAACATATGTAGTCACAAGTTATTACAAGTATGTATACTATTTAACTTGTTCTAAGATACGTTAGATTAATCTATTTAATTAGAGGCAGTGCGGCGTAAGCAAATAGTCTATGGAGTAGATCACTGGGATTGAAACCCTACCTCAGCCACTTAGGTCTTTGGTCAGGTTACTCAAATTCAATGTGTTTTAGTTTCCTTATTTTAAAAATTGTTCTGTTAAAAGTTGGATTGATGATTTTACTTGAAAGTTAACTGATTTTATACATGTGAAGTGTTTGGAATAGTTCTTGGCACACAATAAGTTTTCAATAAGTGTTAGCTATCTTTTAATAAAGCTATACAAATAAGCTGCTTTATATCCTGCTTTTTTATTATTTAAAAATATACCATGACCTATCTATGTCAATAGATACATATCTAAAAGGAATTTAATGACATTGACAAAGTGGGTTACTGATTGATGGGAAAAGACTAAAAGGTTACTGATTGATAGGAAAAGACAAGACACACAAACCTGCCACGTATCCCTCATTTATTAAACTAGGAAATAGAGCAGTGCTGCTCAATACAGTAGCCAATAGCCATAAATGACTGTTAAAAATAAATAAAATTTAAAATTCTTTTCCTTATTTGCAGTTAGCCTGATTTCAACTGTTCAGTAGTTACCAGTGGCTGCCAACTTGGATAATGCAGATACACAGAACATTACAATTATCACAGAAAGTCCCTTCCAACAGTGCAAACATATGCTTACAGAAAGCATGATGGCAATACAGAACAGGAGGAGAGGCAGTGTATGTGCATGCATCCACATTTTCTTGTTCTTGTTGTTGTTGAGTTTTTTTGTTTTTTTGTTTTGTTTTGTTTTGAGACCAAGTCTCACTCTGTCACCCAGGCTGGAGTGCTGTGATGCAATTTCGGCTCACTGCAACCTCTGCCTTCTGGGTTCAAGCAATTATCTGCCTCAGCCTCCCTAGTAGCTGGCATTACAGGCACCCACCACCATGCCTGGCTAATTCTTTTTCTTTTTTGAGATGGAGTCTCGCTCTGTCACCCAGGCTGGAGTGCAATGGTGCGATCTTGTCTCACTGCAACCTCTCTATCCCAGGTTGAAGCGATTCTACTGCGTCAGCCTCCTGAGTAGCTGGAATTACAGGCAGGCACCACCACGCCCAGCTAATTTTTGTATTTTTGGTGGAGATGGGTTTTCACCATGGTCAGGCTGGTCTCTAATCCTGACCTTGTGATCCGCGCGCCTCAGCCTCCCAAAGTGCTGGGATTACTGGCATGAGCCACCACACCCGGCCCACATTTACTTTCATTATGAGACACACAGTTGCTTGTTCACAAAAGGTCCTGCCATAGTTCAGAAAAAAGCCAATTGTTGCTAAGTTACTCCACTCCCCTTTAATAGAAGTTAAGCTTACAGTCTGTTGGCTTTAGCTTAAGGGAATGTTTACAAACGTCATGCTTTCCTGATTCTTGAACCAATTTTGACACGATTCTCAAACATACAGTGAGAATTCTCTGCTTCTAGCTTCCTAGGGTCTTGCAGAGTACTCTCTGCATCATATGAATATTTGATATTTATTTAACTCTTCCTTGGGAGTTTGTTTATAGCATTTCCAAGTTTTTTCCATTGGAAAAATCAAGAGTGTATATGATTAGCTAAAAGTGCATACCAGAAAACAGTGTATAATAGCTAATAAAAACTCTGTAAGTTGAAAATTGGACATGCCTCCTGAATAAAACATTGAAGCTTGCAAAATGACCCTGTACGACTCCAGGATTTTAACACATTCAAATTAGTAACTGGAAATAGTATTTTTATTAGTTTGTCGTTTCATAATTTATCATTATAAAAGTTAATTTTGATGTTATCCTTTGTTATCAAGTCACCTATAGTCATTCATAGAAAATTAGAAACCAGTTTGACTTCTAGACCTTGGCTGTTTATATTACATATTTAGGCACAGAAATTGTTGTTGCTATGTTGATTGTACTTAGCTCTGGAAAATATAGTTGAGTTTTATAGCCTACCTATAATAATCAGTAATCTTTGCCCCCACTCCTCCCTTCTCCTTCCCAGTGTTCTATTTGGTATAAAGAGCTAAAAATAAAATAAAATAAATTTAAGCTACTTGATAAAATATGAAATAACTAAGGGAAAGTAAAATAATACACAATGTAGATTTTATCAGTATAAAAGGATTTGTTTCAGCTTCTGGATTTGCTGAAGGTTTGAGCTTCTGCTAAGGATAAGTAAGAACATTCAGGGTAAAGTCCTTTATATTGCTTGATAAAGTACTGTGTATCTTTTTCATATATCAGTTCAGTATATTAATCGTTTAACAGGCAGTGTTTAATAAGCTACTTAAGCATAGATACAGTTTTTAAAATAGTTTAAAAACCCTGCATGATGGTAATGATGCTGATGTTAGAAAACACAATTGATCCCTATCTGTCAGGCATTATTCTAAAGATTTGTGAGTATTAATGTGTCTCATATTCATTATAATCCAGTGATATGTAAGTACTGTTATCTTTTCATCTTATGTTGTAGGGAACTGTAGGATTTGTACTAGTAGGTGTATAATAAATATTTGATAAATGCATGACTGAAAGATATTGAATGTGTTTTCATTAAACCATAATCTATCAGATATATAGTATATTGACAAATGAGGCATGGCTCTAAGAATATAGATTTAAGGATGTTAATACATTACTATTTATACAAATATAGAATGAAAACCATGTTAATAGGACCACCCACTCTGCTTTCTTGCTTTGGAGGACATAAACCAGGAGACCTCAGCTGTTGCCTTATGGGAGATAAGGGAGTAAATGGTAGCCTGTTTTGATAGGAGAGGCCGGGGGTGAGGGAGGAGACTGAGGATTGAAGGGGATAGGGAAGTCACGAGACAGGAGCATTATAAAAATCTGTAAGTCAAGAATCAGCTTATGGCTGAAAACGAAGAGGGCCAATTAGAAGCAGCTGCAGTCTGTGGCAATCATGGAGAGGAATGAAAGGGGCACGTGATAACAGCACCTTCCACTGAAATATCCAGGTTCTCACATTGCGACTGATTAGGCAAACAACTCAACCCATGGATAATGCAGAAAAGCAGGGTGGGATGATGGCCCACCCAAGAGTGGCACAGAGCCAAAGGACTCCCCACCCCCAGCCAAGGGAAGAAGTGAGTTATTGTGTGACCCCACCTGGGAAACCATACTTCTCCCACAGATCTTTGCAACCTGTGGATCAGGAGATCTCCTCATGAACCCACTCTACCAGAGCCTTGGGTCTGATTCACAGAGCTGTGTAGAGTCTTGGCAGAGCAGCCACTCAGGCACACACAGAGACCCAGGACTTTTGCATACTATGGCCTCGAGATCCCTGGCAAGGCGAGAGAGGTCCACCTGTACATTCCCCTAGGTACGGGGCTGAATCCAGAAAGCCAAGCAGCATTGTTCTGCAGGCCTCACTTCCACCACACCTGACAAGATAAGACCCACTGGCTTGGAATTCCAGCCAGCCAGTGGCAACAGGCTCAAGTCTGCCTGAAACAGGATGGAGTTTCTGTGATGGGGAAGATGGGGGCTCCCATCTCTGCAGTTTGGCCAACTCAGCCACTCTAGCCTGCTGGCTTTGGAGAGCCCAAATGGTCTAGATGAAGAAAGGTCCCCTCCAAAGCAGCACAGCTCCTTTGCCAGACTGTGCCCAGACTGCTTCTTTAAACAGGACTTGGATATGTTCACCCTCACTGGGCAGTACCTCCCTGTAGGGGCTTCAGCTGCTCCAGCCAGTGTTATACGGTCAGGGCTCTGATCTCTCCCTAGGATGGAGCTCCTGCAGTTAGGGGCAGCTGCCATTTCTTGGTTCAGTCAATTCAGCCGTTCCAGTCAAGTGCCTTTGGAGAGTCCAAATGGTCCAAATGAGGAAGGGTACCCCCTAATGCAGCACACCTGCTAAACCAAAAGGCAGTCAGAATGCATCTCTGAATGAATGCCAAATTCTATTCCTCCTGACTGGGTGAGACCTCCCAACAGAGGTCTTCAGCCACCTTCTATAGGCACATTCAGGCCAACAACAGGTCAGTACCCCCTGGGATGGAGCTTCTAAAGGAAGAAGCAGGCTGCCATCTTTGCTGTTTCATAGCCTTCACTGCTGGTGATACCTCCAGGTATGAGAAAAACTGAGCCAACTAGGATCTGGAGCAGACCTCCAGCAAATCACAGCAGTCCTACAGAAGAGTGGCTTGACTGTTAAGAGAAAAACAAACAAACAGAAAACAGCAATATCGACATTGACAAAAGGACCCCACAAAAACCCCAATCAAAGCTCAGCAACCTCAAAGATTGGAGCTAGATAAGCCCGCAAAGATGAGAAAGAAGCAACACAAAAATGCCAAAACCTCTAAAAGCCAGTGCCTTTTATCCAAATGACCATAGCACCTCTCCAGCAAGGACATAGAACTGGTTTGAGACTGAGATGACTGAATTAACAGAAGTAGGCTTCAGAAGGTGGGTAATAACAAACTTCACTGAGCTAAAGGAACATGTTGTAGCCTAGTGCAAAGAAGCTAAGTATCCAGATAAAACAGTACAAGAGCTGACAGCTGAAATAGCCAATTTAGAGATAAACATAACCAACCTCATGGAGCTGAATAACACTACAGGAACTTCACAATGCAATCACAAGTATCAGTAGCAGAATAGACCAAGCAGAGAAAATCATCTCAGATCTTGAAGACTATCTTTCTGAGATAAGACAGGCAGAAAAGAATAGAGAAAAAAAGAATGAAAATACATGATCAAAGGCTCCAAGAAATATTTGATTAGGTAGAAGCTGAACCTATGACTGATTGGGGTACCTAAAAGAGATGGGGAGAATGGAACCAAGTTGGAAAACACACTTCAGGATATCATCCAGGAGAACTTCCCCAGCCTAAAAAGACAGGCCAACATTCAAATTCTGGAAATGCAGAGAACTCTATTTAAAGATAATCCATGAGAAGATCAATCCCAAGGCACATGATCATCAGATCCTCCAAGGCTGAAATGAAAGAAAAAATATTAAGGGCAGCCAGAGAGAAAGGCCAGGTCACCTACAAAGGGAAGCCCATCAGACTAACAGCAGACCTCTTAGTGGAAAACCTACGAGCTGGAAGAGATTGTGTGCCAATATGCAACATTATTAAACAAAAGAATTTCCAACCCAGAATTTCCTATCTGGCCAAACTAAGCTTCGTAAGCAAAGGAGAAAGAGAAGCAAATGCTGAGGGAATTCATCACTACCAGGCCTGCCTTGCAAGAGCTCCTGAAGGAAGCAGTAAATTTGGAAAGGAAAAACTATTACCAGTCCTACAAAAACACATTGAATTAAACTGAGCAATGACACTGTGAAGCAACCATATAACTAGCCAATATCATGATGACAGGATCAAATTAATGTATAACAATATTAATGTTACATGTAAATGGTCTAAAAGCCCCAATTAAAAGACACAGAATGGCAAGCTGGACAAAGAGCCAAGATCCATCAGTCTGCTGTTTTGAAGAGACCCGTGTCACAGGCAAAGACACACATAAACTCAAAATAAAGGAGTACTTACCAAGCAAATGGAACACAGAAAAAAAGCAGGGGTTGCCATCCTAGTTTCTTACAATGCAGATTTTAAACCAACAAAGATAAAAAAGAAGACAAGGGTATTACATAATGATAAAGGGTGCAGTTTAACCAGAAGAGCTGACTAACCTAAATATATGTGTCCAATACAGGAGCACCCAGATTCATAAAGCAAGTTGTTAGAAACCTACAGAGAGACTTAGATTCACACACAGTAATAGCGGGAGACTTTAAAATCTCACTGACAATTTTAGGTCACTGAGACTGAAAATTAACAGAGATATTCATGACCTGCACCCAGGTTTGGATCAATTGGAGCAGATAGATATCTACAGAACTCTCCACCCAAAAATCAACAGAATATACATTTCTCTCATTGCTGCATGGCGTTTACTCTAAAATTGATCACATAATCGGAAGTAAAACACTCCTCAGAAAGTGCGTAAAAACTGAAATAATAATCAACAGTCTTTCAGACCACAGTGCAATCAAATTAGACTCAAGATTAAGAAATTCAGTCAAAATCACACAACTACATGGAAATTAAACAACCTGATCCTGAATGAATCTTAGTTAAATAATGAAATTAAGGCGGAAATCAAGAAGTTCTTTCAAAATTTTGAAAACAAAGAGACAGTGTACCAGAATCTCTGGGACACAGTGAAAGCAGTATTAAGAGGGAAATTTGTAGTGCTAAATTCTCACATCAGAAAGTTAGAAACACCTCAGATTAACAATCTAACATGTCAACTAAAAGAACGAGAGAACCAAGAGCAGACAACCCCCAAAGCTAGCAGAAAATGAGATAACCAAGATCGGAGCTGACTGAAGGATATAGAGACATGAATAACCCTTCAAAAAATCAATGAATCCAGGAGCTGTTTTTTTTAAATAAAAAAATCATTAAACCACTAGCTAGATTAATAAAGAAGGAAAGAGAGAAGAATCAAACACAAACAGAAATGATAAGGGGTATATCACCACTGACCCCACAGAAATACAACCAACCACCAGAGAATACTATAAACTAGCATTCTATGCACATAAACTAGAAAATCTAGAAGAAACAGATAAGTTCCTGGATACATATACCCTCCCAAAACTGAACCAGGAAGAAATTGAATCCCTGAATAGACCAATAGTGAGTTCTGAAATAGAGGTGGTAATACATAGCCTACCAGCCAAAAAAAGCCCAGGACCAGATGGATTCACAACTGAATTTTACCAGAATTACAAAGAGCTGATGCCATTTCTACTGAAACTATTTCAAAAAATTGAAAAAGAGGGACTCCTCCCTAACTCATTGTGTGAGGCCAGCATCATCCTGATGCCAAAACCTGGAAAATCCAACAAAAAAAACAAAACCTGAGGCCAATGTCCTTGATGAACTTCAATGCAAAAGTCCTCAATAAAATACTGGCTAACTGTACCCAGCAGCACAACAAAAAGCTTATCGATTATAATCAAGTTGGCTTCATATCAGGATGCAAGGCTGGTTCAATATATGCAAATGAATAAATGTGATTCATTGTATAAATCAATCTGAAGACAAAAACCACATGAATATCTCAATAGATGCAGAAAAGCCTTTGATAAAATTCAACATTGCTACTATTAAAATTTCTCAATAAACTATGTATTGAAGGAATGTACCTCAAAATAATAAGAGCTATATATGACAAACCCATGGCTGATATCATACTGAATTGGCAAAAGCTGGAAGCATTCTCCTTGAAACCCAGCACAAGACAAGGATTCCCTCTCTCACTTCTCCTATTCAGCATATTATTGGAAGTTTTCACCAGGGCAATCAGGCAAGAGAATGAAATAAAGGGTATTCGTATAGGAAGAGAGGAAGTGAAATTATCTTTGTTTGCACATGACATGATCCTTTATCTAGTAAACCCCATTGTGTCATTCCAAAAGCTTCTTAAAGTGGTAAGCAACTTTAGCAATATCTCAGGATAAAAAAATCAATGTGCAAAAATTGCTAGCATTGACATACTTCACAGAATTAGAAATAAAAGCTATTTTAAAATTCATATGGAACAAAAAGAAGCCCAAATAGCCAAGAGAGTCCAAAAGAAAAAGAACAAAGCTGGAGGCATCATGCTACCTGACTTCAAACTATACGGCAAAGCTACAGCAACCAAAACAGCATGGTACTGATACAAGAACAGAGACATAGAACAATGGAACAGAACAGAGAACTCAGAAATAAGACTGTGTTCCTACAACCAGCTGATCTTCAAAAACCAGACAAAAGCAAGCAATGGGGAAAGGATTCCCCATTTAATAAATAGTGCTAGGATAACTCACTAGCCACATGCAGAAAATTGAAACTGGATCTCTTCCTTACGTAAGTGCCACTGCAGGGGTTGCTTGGTGGGTAGGTTCCAGACGCTTTTTGACTGCCAGTCCTTCTGGGAACTAATAGAGCGGAAATCCACTCACCCCCAAAGGAGGGCATTAATTTATTCATAAGGGATCTGACCCCATGACCCACTCAAGAGACCTCACCTCCCAATAGTGCCACATTGGGGAACAAATTTCACTAACAAGATGGTACTGAGTGAACATACTGTGTCATTCAGTCTCCAGAATAGTGTTCTGTAGAAGAAATGCTCTTAAAGTTTGATGCCAGAATAACATTTTTATTGAGGTTCTGTTTTGTCTCTATTTGAAGCTATGTGCCAGTTTTGCTTTCTCAATATAGTGTCAAAAGCTTAGGGCAAGGTTTTATATATAATCACATATTATGTATACTTTGGTCATATTTGCTTTTCTCCTTTATCACTTTACTAAACCCTATTTTTAGTGTATGTGAACTTCTGTTAAGCCACTTCAAAACCAATAACAAATCATTGTTCCTTGATCTTTTTTCTAATGTTGTTAGTTAGTTTTCCAGTGTTGTTAGTTAGATTGTAGGAAATGGAAGGAAATGGAGGGGAAAATATAGAAAATGTATAATTTCACTTGGCTCTACACTACATTCATATTAGTGCTATATTAGTAATGTGGACCTTGAGGTATAGGTTGTGGCAGTGGCGGCTACTCGAATTGGAACAGCTGTGCCACATAGATGACCATTGCATTTCATAACATTGTGTGAGTTTGGACCACATTTCTCCTCTGTTTTGCTGTATTTTCTCAAAGTATGATTTCTAGTTATCTTTGTATTCTAACCATAGATAGACACACATCTAAGGACATTGAATGAGTGAGTTAGTCACAAATTTCCATCAGGAAACTCTTCTTGGATAAACAAATTATGGTGAAATTCATAGATGTACCCATGTTCGTTGTTCTTTTTTCCAATTAAAAAAGAAATGGTTTAAATAATTGAAATGGGTGAACAATAGGGAACTACAAAAACATTTATTTCTTAATTATGGTCATTTTCAGTAGCCTTTATCATACTGTAATTTGTTGATAGGGTTTTAGATTCCCCTTTCCTCTGTCTTCCTTTCCCAAAAGTACACCCCAAACAAACTTTTGACTACTTATTCTTGAATAAATGTAATCTGTTAATATTGACTGTCTGGAGTTACTTTGAAGAGATAAATTTTTTATTATTTTGAGTCTTTTTTGTGGAGAACTGCATAAAACATTTATTTAGTTCATCACATTTAAGGTGTAGTAGTGTTGTATTGCAATACGCCTTTTTTTTTTCTTTTTTTTTTTTGAGATGGATTCTCGTTCTGTGGTCCAGGCTGGAGTGCAGTGGCGCGATCTCCACTCACTGCAATCTCCGCCTCCCGGGTTCAAGCAATTTTCCTGACTCCCCGTCCCAAGTAGTTGGGATTACAGGCGCCCACCACCATGCCTGCCTAATTTTTGTATTTTTAGTAGAGACGGGGTTTCGCCATGTTGGTCAGGCTGTTCTCGAACTCCTGACCTCTGGTTATCTGCCTGCCTCAGCCTCCCAAAGTGCTGGGACTACAGGTGTAAGCCACCACACCCAACCTGCAGTATGACATTTTAAAGTGTGTTTTTTTTTTTTTTTTTTTATGTAAGAGATTGATCCTCAAACTGGGCTTTACAAATGTGGCAGGTAAGAGGTAGTGACTCTCAAACGTTCAAAGTTGTGTTTTGTTTTGGTTTGGTTTGGTTTTGCTTTCAAAGCACACAAACCAGTCCAATTTGAAAAACACAACTTTACAATAAATGAAGGAAACCTGTTCTCTGTGAGTATCTCAATTGTTAACGATTAGGCCTCACTGCAGGACAGGTTGCTACCACAAATTAGTCACATGTGAACAACAAACTGTCTTTATGAGCGTGAAGAGGCATTCTAAGTTGTAGCAGACGCCTGCTCTATGAGATGTTAATGGAGTGAAATCCTGGAGTATTACAGGTAAGCAGTTAGAGTGATGAACAAGGGCTTTATGGTTTCTATAAACAGAAATATAAACAACTTTGTATTTTTCTCAATTATATGTAATTAGTTAAGGTTTCAGGGTAACAAAGTATTGTGTCCCTTTTTTTACAAGCTTATGCTAATGAGGCTAGACTTCAGTATGTATATTCTGGCATTGATGAAAAATGTCTTAACAAAAAGAACTGCAAAGAGAATGAACTGCAAAAAGAATTGTATTTCAGATGTAAACACACATAATCTAGAAAGAATTCTTTTGGCCGGGCGCGGTGGCTCACGCCTGTAATCCCAGCACTTTGGGAGGCCGAGACGGGCGGATCACGAGGTCAGGAGATCGAGACCATCCTGGCTAACACGGTGAAACCCTGTCTCTACTAAAAAAAAAAAAGTACAAAAAACTAGCCGGGCGAGGTGGTGGGCACCTGTAGTCCCAGCTACTCTGGAGGCTGAGGCAGGAGAATGGCGTGAACCCGGGAGGCGGAGCTTGTAGTGAGCCCGGTTGCACCACTGCACTCCAGCCTGGGTGACAGAGCAAAGACTCCGTCTCAAAAAAAAAAAAAAAAAAAAAAAAGAAAAAGAAAAAGAATTCTTTTACATGTTCAGTTTTGAATAGGAGAACTTCTCTCCCCGATTCTCGGCATTTCCTGCTCTGTTCCTTCAGAAGCTTTAGAATTTCTTATTGAATTATACTTTTTTTTTTTATAAGTGTCAATTTGAAATTTTAGCTAAAAATAGTATCATTTATTTTTCCTAACATGAAAATACCGAGATACATTTCAGGTGACACTCTTCGTGCTTTAGCTTTATTATATTGTACTTTTCAACAAACAGTAAGCTGTGAGAACACTTTTGTATTTGAATACATTTTTATTTTGTAATTGAAAGCCACCATCCTTGACATAACTATAACTCGATATTTGAAACTATGCTTTATGTGTGTGACTGTGCATTCGTGCATGTGAATTGATGGGAGAGCAGGGAACATAAAAAATGTTGAAGAGGAAGTGGTTGGAACTAACTGATTTGTTGTAGAGTCCCAAGGGGCAGGTATAATCTGCAAGCTGTCAGATTCCATTATGGGGACCGTTGCCATCAATCAGAACTGACATTTGTATATCAGAGGTTAGTATAACTAATTATATGTATGTTTATGGAATGTAAACCATGTGACATTTTAGATTTAATCTTTAAATTAAAACATTCATATAATTTATAAGCTTATTGGTTGACTGAGTATGTGATTATGTATTTTAGAGAGGAAGACAGTATTTCTTAAATCTTGCAAGCTGTTGCCTGGTCTACACCTATCATGTTAGAATGTGATTTGTAGCAATTCCAGGCTATTTTCACCACAGAAGATGTACTAGGCAAGCATTCTTGAAGGTTGCTCTTTAGCTTAGTTAACAGATTCCTAACATTTTTTAACTAAATGTACCATATTTTATCAATTGTAAGATACATTTTGAAAGTATACTTGGTAGTGGCATTTGTTTTGTCTTGTTTTGTTTTGTTTTGTTTTCAGAGATGGAGTCTTGCCCTGTCTCCCAGGCTGGAGTGCAGTGGCATGATCACAGCTCAGTGCAGCCCGAAACTCCTGGGCTCAAGTGATCCTCCCACTTCAACCCCTTGTAGGACTACAGGCGTGTGCAACCACATCCAGTTAATTTTTATTTTTTTATTTTTCTAGAGGCGAGGTCTCACTATACTGCACAGGCTGGTGTCAAACTCCTAGCCTCAAGTCATCTTCCCACTTTGGCCTCCCAAAGTGCTGGGATTACAGGTGTGAGCCACTGCACACAGCTCAGTGGTATTTTTTCACCTTCTTAGTGACAATAAAATATGGTATAGCTGGAATCAGTGGCTCCTGAGATTTGATGATATATAATGTACTGTTGGATTTTAGTGGCTATGTTTTGATATTTTATCATTCTGGTTTTAAAAAAGTCACATATGTAATTTTACCATTTGTTCCCAGTTTACTACAGTCTACGTACTAAAAATTTCAAAATCAGTTTTAAATGTTATAAACACAAGAAAATATACTCTTATCTTTAAAATTTGTGTATTCCTTTTGATTCAAAATTTTAAATCTACGTTTTAGCCATGTACTTCAAAGAAACAAATTGTTCCAATAGTCAAAATGACAAATTATTTAAAATTCAATATATCAGTATGACTTGCATAACTTCACATTAGCTATAATAAGATGAGTTAAACATACAACAGACTACTTTTATGCATCACAAACATGTTTGTGTCTTAAGCCAGATATGTATTCTCAATAATAATAAAAAAAAAAACAAACCTTAGGACTCCATTTTATGTATAATGAAACAATTAAAATTGGAAGGTTTTAAGGATTAGGTGCATCATTGCCTAGCTAGTTTTTTTTCACTAAAGAAAAATTGAAGCATAGCTTCCAGTACACATTTGCTCTGACAGATCTTTGTTCAAGATCTTCTTCTACAAGTTTGTTCAAGAAGTTGAAACGTTTCCATAAAATGTCTTCTCTGTTCACACACACATTCTCTCTGCCTTCTTTCTCTGTTCACACACACATTCTCTCTCTCTCCTTATTTCTTTCTCTTCCTCTTAATTTCTCTAGTCCTCTCCCTGTCTTATTTACCCCCTCACACTAGCTCCTTTATTCTAAAATAATGACTATTTTGGTTTTGATTAACTTTTTGCTCTTGTTCAAGTACCAGTCTTTCAGTGAGATTGTTCAGAAACCCATAGTTGTATTATTGGCCTTCCTGATTTGTCTTAGTCATAAAGATATCATGGGCAAGCTTTGTCAAAAGTTTCAGTATATACAGAAAACTCTGTATATACTGTGTCTGGTGCTTTCTCTTCACTACCTTCTTGTTGACTTTATCCGAAGTGAAAATGAGGTTGAATTGGCACGACTATTTCTGACGTATTCATGCTATCATCAAGTGCGCTTTCTTCCCTAAGTGCTAACATGTGCCCCATAAACATGGAATATGAGATTTATCATAGGCCATCCCCAGCTATGGATGCTTTCGTTTTTGGGAAGAGACTTCTTGGCAAAGGAGAGAGTGGGAAAGGAGAAGGTGAAAAGTGATTATACTTAATATGAATATTTTTTCCATGCTGTTGCATATAGTTTAGTAGTTTACTTATTTTTATTGTTCAGTATGTATTTTATTCCACTGTATAAATATATTACTTATTATTTTTCCATGTTATTGTTGATAGACATTTGGTTTGTTTTTGATTTTGGAGTATTTATAATATAATATTTATAATATATATGGCAATAAAAATTCTTATACATGTCTTTGGGTGCACATATATGTGTGTTTCTGTTGGGTATATAGTATATTAGGAAATGGAATTTCTGGGTCACAACGCATGCATATTTCAGCTTTACTAGATGTTATCAAGCAGTTTTTCAAAGTGGTTGTGTAAGTTTATATTCCACCGTCAGTTTAGGAGAGTTCTAGTTGCTCCACATCCTCTGTAAACATATCCTCTGGTATTTTCTATCATTCATTCTAACTTTTATGGTAGTTGTATAGTGATGTCACTTCTGTCTGACTGTCTGTCTGTTACTCTATCATTCCCCCCTTCTTTCTTGTGTTTTTTTATTAAATATGAAAAAAATATATTCATTATTTTCAATTAATTTTTTGGCTCTGGTGTTTACTGAATATTAAGCACTATAGCATAGTTATATACTATAGTAACATTTATATGTGCAGCTTAATGTTTGTTCCCAAGCTCACATATTGCATTTGTTATGTCTAGTTAGACAATTTGATTGTTACTTTTGACACATAGAGAATAATGTTTTGTTTGCAGATGTTTATCTTTAGGAAAGAAAAATTTATTTTTAGACTTTCTTTGACTTACAGTCAAATAGAAGAGATACACTGTTTTGGCACATGTGTAAGCCACACTCTTAAGAAGGTATAGAAAAATTTTTTTCTCCTTGGAATGATCCCTACTGCCACTTTTCTGTCTGTTCCCCCCTCCCCCTCCAAACCACTAGTTTGATTTCTTTCTCTTCATTCTGGCTCAGTTCTTTGTGAAGCCATGTTAATAACATTAATCATTTTTAATCTTTGCCTCTAATAACTACTTGTAGAGTAAAAATATGAATAAAATATATTTAGACCCTTTTTGTTGTTGTTGTTGTTGTTGTTGTTACAAGCCCAGAACAGAAAGTTCAGATCCATAGCTCCATAGCTCTGGGGTCTAACACTGTAGCTGGTCATCTGCCTGTAATTGCTGCCTGGCTGACACAGTAAAAGTTCCTTCAACCTATTGAATCTTTGCATTTTCTGTTTCTTAAGGAGCATTAGATTAATTCAATCTAGTAATTTGTGGGGGGAAAAAGAACCAAATGTAAAATGCACAAACTCATTTATCTCGGAGGCATTATTTCACGAGAGGTTTTATGATCTCTCCCATAATTCTTTAGTTCAAAATTCAAAAAATTCCGTTTGGGACAAGTCTATGAATACGTGGATTTGGGCGAGATGTTCTTCATTCAGTGAAGCACTACCCTCTGGTGTGTTTGATATAGGGCTTGCTATAGTATTCAATTAGTAGATTATGCAACTAATCATTAAAAGTTCAGATTAAAATTTTTACTGTGTTTTTCTCTTCTCGTCCCCTCCTCAAGGAGGAATACACTTTACCTAGGATAAACAATAATGGAGTAGTCATTAAACAATTGTAGAAAATGAAATAGTGTAACTTTACTATATACAGCTGTAAGGAAAGTTTTTAATAATAATGTTTAAGATGAATTGGTTCTAGCAAGTCTTAGGTCCTTTGGTTTTGCTGTGAAATTAATGAGATTTAAAAATTAAATACACCAAATGTTTGGCATAATGGTGGTTTATAAACATCTCAACTATGCCATTTTCCCAGTGGACAGTCTAAAGTTGGAACAGTTTAGAATACTGATTTTTATATTGCCGAGGGATTAAGTACATGTACTGAGAGAAATTTAAGTTGACAGTAAAAATATTGACAGTTAACCCAGGCCCTAATGCAAGAGCAGATGGAAATGTCTTGCATGAGTTCCAATTCGTTAAGCAAATATGACACTTGATTTTCTAGTCATTTTAGTTCAGGGAACTGAAGTAGTAAAATAGTATTATAAATGAAGCCACTTCTTACTGCGCTGAAATTAAAGCATAGAAAACAAAATACTAGAAAGGATTTTTAAGATTTGGTGGTACAGGTTGAGCATCTCTAATTTGAAAATCTGAAATCCAAAATGCTTCAAGATCTAGAACTTTCTGAGTGCTGACATGATGCTCCAAGAAAATATTCACTGGAGCATTTGGATTTGGGATTTTCAAATTAGGAATAGTTTCTGATATCTGAAAGTTTTGATTTTATAATTTGTTACCACATTTTTTCTCTGCAAATTAATAAGAAAGGGCTGGCATACTATTCTAAGTTGGTGGTGAGGTAGATAGCTTTGTAATTGTTAAATTACACATTATTGTAATTTAATAATCTACTTTGTACCTCTCCTAATATTTACTAATAACTAGCTAGTTTTATATTTTAATGTGCCATTAATTTAAAGTTTAGGAGAATTATGGTGTCTTTTTGTTTTACAATACATGGGCATGTTTTTCAATGAAAAGCACTGTTAGTAAGTGATCTCTGGGTATATTTATGATACTATATCTCAGGTTATTTTTAATCTGTCATTTTCCAAAGGTAGATTATCAGTAGAGTGAATTGTTGATTTTTCTTTCTTTCCTTTTAATGCTTTCATCATTTTTTAGTCCCTTTTCAAATAAAGACCATTATCAGTATATGCTACTTTAAAAAATAGTGTTCTTTTTTTTTTATTCATTGTAAGATACTTTTTTTTTTTTTTTAAAGTGTGTATTTTGTATACTTTGCCCTACAATTCACTGGCAAATGACCTTCAGTGAGCTTAAACTGCCTAATATCACAGCTTAAAGAGAGTTCGTCTTGAAATGACTGTTGTCTATAGTAAATTAGATATAATTCTAGGCTATTCTAAACACTTTTTATTTGATTTATATAGAGGTGGCCAAAATATTTCTTTCTGAATATCACAGTTCAATTTTAAATAACCTATGTAACTTTTCCTCTTTTAAAATTTGTCTTATCTTATAGATGCTTGTGACCACACCGGAAAAATGGGATGTAGTGACAAGAAAGAGTGTTGGAGATGTAGCTCTTTCCCAGATTGTAAAGCTCCTTATTCTTGATGAAGTTCATTTGCTGCATGAAGATAGAGGACCAGTATTAGAAAGCATAGTTGCCCGTACTTTACGGCAGGTAAGAGGAAGTTATTTATAAGCTTATTTTGAAGGGATAAATATGTTTTTCAACTTAAAATGTAGCATTCTAAGGAAATATTAATATGCATTGTTCATGGGAATTAACATAATTCTAGTATGGAGAAAACTTTAGCTATTTTATTTTCATAATAAAAGTCCCCTATCTTTTTTTATTCCAAATTGTATTTTATTGCAGTGTCTTTAATTAAACAGAACAAATGTAAGGAAACTTTCATTGTAGACCTGTGTTACAAAGCTAAATCTACTGTTGACATAATCTTCATATTTTTAAAAGAAGGGGGAATGTGCCTGTTGTCTGTAGTTTTAGACCTCATTGGCTATTCATAAATAGTCCAAACCAAAATTGGTAAATTCCTAATGCCAAGAGTCTTAAGATATTTTCTGTCAACCATTCTTTTCATTAAATGAAAAGACAGGATATCTTATAGTATTCATGAGTTTTTAACTGATGTTTTCTTGTAGATTGTACATATATAGAAAGTAGATGGGCCGGGCGCGGTGGCTCACGCCTGTAATCCCAGCACTTTGGGAGGCCGAGGCGGGCGGATCACAAGGTCAGGAGATCGAGTCCACGGTGAAACCACGTCTCTACTAAAAATACAAAAAATTAGCCGGGCGCGGTGGCGGGCGCCTGTAGTCCCAGCTACTCAGGAGGCTGAGGCAGGAGAATGGCGTAAACCCAGGAGGTGGAGCTTGCAGTGAGCCGATATCGCGCCACTGCACTCCAGCCTGGGCGACAGAGCGAGACTCCATCTCAAAAAACAAAAACAAAAAAAACAAAACAAACAAACAAACAAACAAAAAAAGAAAGTAGATGAACACTTATTTTTTGACCTAATCAAGAACTCTAGTTTCTTGACTCCTCATTTATTGTCTTGTATTCATATTCTCTTGCCTTTATTTTCTTCCGAAATAGCTGAGACTCCATGACTAATTACTTATCTTCTTAATAACTTTACTTACTTATCCCCTGAGCACCTGACAAAATTACAACAGTGACTCAATTGAGCCATGTCTGTACTTCCAGCCAGATTGCTGATTACCAGTGGGAAAGATTGCTAGAGATGCTGACTGGCATCAGTATACCTTCATAGACTGTGATTTAGAGTAGACATTCCTAGACTACATTCACATGGATCCTTGGGATTACCTTGTAACTTCTAAGCAGCTTTTTTTCTGTGTCCCTAATGTGACCCTTTTCAAGCTTCACCAGTTCCCTTTTTCACTCTTCATCACCCTGTCATGCCTTATTCTTATACAACAGTGTTTTGTACTGAAAGGGAAATACAGTCCCTCGTTCTTGAACTCTCTCAATTTCCATTCCTTTTCCTTCCTCTCCCTAAACAGGAAAATGCCCAGAATAAGGGGTGGAATGAAGCATACCCTTCATTCCACCCCTTATTCGTTTCTCAGAGGTCCTTTCTCCCCTTGCCTTGGACCCCATTTCTTTCACTCTATAAGCTACCCCTTTTCTTTCTCCTGTGTCTTTTAAGTTCTTTCTCAGTGGGCACTGTCTTTTTGGCTTAAAAGGATTGCAAAGTCCCTTCTGTCTTTACTAAAAAATTTCCTTAAGCCTATCCCTCACCACCACCTAGCGTCTGGAAATATTAATCTCGATTCAGTTTCCCTTTTGACTAAACCACTGCCGCCTGGTCATTGCTCAAACATAGGTAATAAAATGTTTTTACCAAGATCACCAGTTACTGAAAGATAGTTTTCAAACCTATTTTTTTTTTAACTTTTGATTCTACTCGTTTTTGATGCTTAGTACTACTGATTGTTTCCTCAATCTTGAAACTCTTTGCCCTTTGACTCTGTGATACCACCCTGTCCTGGTTACTTTCACTTGTGTTTTTTGGTTTGTTGGTTGGTTTTTGTAACTACTGTTTCTCAGCCTTCCTTGCTTCTTCCCTGTTCTCAATCTGGAAATGTTTATTGTTTATGTTCTCTAAGACTCTGTCACTTGCCATCTTCTCTCTTTATTCTAAATATTTACTCTAGGGAAAACCACTTCTCTACCCATCTTACCTAAATTATGTGCGTATAATATGTGTATGATGTGTATGCGTGTGTGTGTGTGTGTGTGTATATATATAACCCATTTGTATATTTTGACTCTGATATCCCATAGACATCTTTTGCCCATAAACATGTAAGAACTCTTGTCATCTTCCCTATATACCTAGATATGGTATCGTAATCTACTTGATTCCGAAGCCAGAACCCTAGGAGTCATAGTCAAATTTTCCTTCTTCCTTAATACTTTCTTCCATCCCAATATCTAATTAGATATCAATTCTTTATATTTTATTCTAAATACCTCTGATTCAGATTCAAGTGGAAATATAAAGAAGTAGGTACAATAAGTGACATAATGTATTTTTTAAAAGTTTGAAAGTGTTTGTTTTTTATTTTATACATTCACCATAAAATTCTAGATGTATTAATGATTTGTTTCAAACAAAGCTCCCAGTTCAATGAAGAAAACATAGGAGAGTTTTTTGTTTTTTTTTTTTTAATCTTGTTGGGGGAGTTCTATGCAATATGCAAAACTGGAGAAGTTATGAAGGAAACCTGTGTCACATTTGGATGCATAACTATTTTAAAATTCTGATCAGTAAAACACACCCCTAAAATTTTAAATGTGAGACCAAATAACAAATTATTTGCAACACAGAAAACAACTTTTTAATATCATTTATATTTAATAGGTTTCTATAAATTAATAAGAAAAATAATCTTAATTGGAAGGAGCATTTTACAGTAGAAAAAATTATTGAGAAATATTTAAAAGATGCTTAAAAAGAATATGAATCAGTATGAGACATTTCTGTTCTATCACATTAACAAAAATAAAAACAGAATGGAATTTGAAAGCATCCAGCAAAATCAATGCTATGTTTTCACTTCTGTATATCTAACTGTGGAAATAATAGCACAAATTTATAAAGATATAGTAATACCAGTATTCATTGAAGCTCTTTTTTTTAATACAAAATATTTCGGTAATACCTTGAATATTCAATAATAGAAGAAATTGTTTAATGAATTATAGTATATTTATGCAATAAAATGCTGCTTTGCCGCCTTTTAAAAAAGTGAGAATGAACTCTGTGCTCTTATTTATATTCAGGGAGCTATACCATAACAATCTATGCATTCCACATTTATTTATGTGAACTGGGCTTAAAAGATGTTATATTATTCACTGAAAAAGCAAGCTGTTCTGTATGTATAGCACAATCCCATTTGTGTAAGAAAAACTTGCAGTATATTTATGTTTTTATTCATTCATTCATTCAGGTAATGAACATTTATTAAGCACCTACACATGTACCACCTACATAGTTCTAAATGCTGTAGATAAACAAAACAAAGTTCTTGCTTACACTTAGATTTTAGGCTGGTGTAGAATTGGGTGCATATACATGAAAAGATAGGCAACAAGTTGAAGAGTGGTTTCTTTTCTTTCTTTTTCAATTTCAACTTTTATTTTAGATACAGGGGTACATGTGCAAGTTTGTTACATGGGTATATTGCATGATGCTGAAGTTTGGATGTCATTCTTCATAGAATTAGGAAAAACTATTCTAAAATTAATATAGAACCAAAAAAAGAGGCCAAATAGCCAAAGCAATCCTAAGCAAAAAGTACTATAAAAGAGACATCACACTACCCACCTTCAAACTATACTATAAAGCTACAGTAACCAAAACATCATGGTACTGGTACAAAAACAGACAAACAGACCAATGGAACAGAATAGAAAACTCAGAAATAAAGCCACATACCTACAACCATCTGATCCTCAACAATGCCGACAAAAATAAGCAGTGAGGAAAGGACTCCCTATTTAATAAATAATGCTGAGGTAACTGGTTAGCCATATGCAGAAGAATGTAAGTGGACCTTTACCTTTCCCTATATACAAAAATTAACTCAAGATGGATTAAAGATTTAAATGTAAGACCTCAAACTGTAAAAATCCTACAAGAAAATCTAGGAAACACCATTCTTGACATTGGCCTTGGCAAGGAATTTTTAGCTAAGTCCCTAAAAGCAACTGTAACAAAACCAAAAATTGACAGGTGGGACCTAATTAAACTAAAAAGTGGGAGATGGCAATTGCAACAAAAACAAAATTTGACAAGTAGGACCTAATTAAAAAGTGGTTTCTTCTGTAGAAATGGAATTGTAGAAGTATTTGGGACTTGTTTACTTTTTACCACATAAATTAAAAATATGTGTATATGTACACACATACAGAAAACACAAAGGGTTGAAATTTTCAAAGCCGATTTATAAAAAACAGCTTTTAGCTAAAATCCATTTTAAGAGCAGTTTTTAAATGCAGGTCGTTATCAGACACGGATGAAGTGTGGAGAAGTCTGAAACTACCATCTCTATTCTCCAGGTCCATTTTTCCTACAAGGCATGTGCTCTGGCCCACATGTTATACATGAGGTCTCATAAAAGAAGCATGCAGGGCATGATTTACACAAAGGAGAGCTAGTCTGATTATGAAATGTTTTGGTTTTATGCCCTGATACTTAACTTAGTGATGTCTTTCAAGGAGCCACGCTATAACAATCCATACACCACATTTATTTGCAGCGAGCCACCTACAGATACCATGTCCATCCAGCAAAGATAAGGACTTTCTGTAACTACAGAACATTAGAGGCCAAGTAAATATCATTAGTATATTTTCCAAGAGGTCTGTCATTCATGTTTACAAAGGATTTTACTGTTGCAGTACATCTTTCTCTCCTGTGCATCCCCAGTAGAAAAAGAAAACAGATTGTAGTCTTAGTGCTAATCCTTTCTGTATGTATGTACAAAGACACATAGATATAACGTTATATATCATAATATTTTTAAGCAGGCATTATAACCTTAGAAAGTTTACAAATAATTTTGTAAATTGTTTATAAATGTATAATTTTTATTTAAGATATAAATTGTAAATAGTATAGTTTCTATATAAAATCCATGAATGTTATACACTATATCAAACTATATATTATCAGTTTATTATGTATTATATGCAATATATTATATAAATATATAGTATAACAATATATGATATAAGTGTATATCATATATATTATAGATGTATAATAATTTCATCTTCACATTGTCATCTGTATATTATAATCAAATTCCAATTACATAGTTTTGTACCACTTTGCCCATAAACCTTTGCTGACTTGCTGTTTGTTATCTTAAGAAAAATGGTCAAATTGTTTAGCTGGACATTAAAAACTATTAAAGCCCTTCTGTCTAATTTTAACTTCTACATCTTTATCAGCTACCAAAGGTTCCAGTAACACAAAACTATTTGATCTTTTCCCTACTTCCTTTTAAATATCATTGACCCTCTTTCAAAAACGAAACTAATCTAACTTGAGGCAGAATGTGTTGTTGGTTGTGACATAAGGATTGTAAATGCCAAATTATATAATGCCTTCTTTTTTTGTAACTCCACCCATCCATCTATTGAAAATTTACTGTTCTTTTGAATCCATCAAATGCCACTTCTATGATGTGTTTCCTAGTTCCTGAATCAGAATGAATTACACCTTTTCTGTGTTTTCTTTGCACTCCCTTTTTTTTTAACATATTTTTAACGCTTATGATGATCTTCCTTATAATTTCACAACTTACTATAGTGAATTCTTCTTCATCTAAATGACTCACTAGAATTCAGCTTCCTTGACAGATTTGTTTGTGTGAATCTTTTCATATTTTAAAGTATTAGTACAATGCTCATAGTTATTTTGAAATATTACAAAGTTCCTTGTGTTTACCAAATGTTCCCAGTAGATGGCACATCACATCACACTTCAACATTTGTAACTAATGTAGAAGTGCCTTCGGAAGCTATTGGAAGGCAATGTAGATTTTGTTCAGGTTCTGAACTTGCATGGCGATGTTAGGGACTAAATTCTTAACACACTTGGCATGATTGGGAGAAATTTGGAAAAGATGAAAGTATAAGAAATCTTAAATCTATTTTATTTAACAACATGAACTAGTAATTATCTTAACCTACTTTTAGTAAGTAGGGAGATTTTATCAGAACTAAATTTTATGTGAAGGAAAACATCACAGAAATATACTGTCTAATCTTGAGCTAATGATAGGGGAAAAGCTGTAAATTTTTAACTTTTTGTAATTGTCAATAATTAATACTTTTAAGGTAAATAGGTATAGTGTATAGACTTCAAGGTTTGGCTTAGACATAACATTCCAGATTATTTGTATTTCAAATAAAGTGTTTCTCACATAGATTTAACTATATTAAATAACTATATTATAATTATACTTTTAGATTTAAAAATATGGTTGTTTTAAAATGGATTTTTAGCAGAAAATGTCTAGTGTTTGCCAGAGTATTGTGTCTTTAACATCAAACAACCTTAAAAATATATTCTGTAACTCTTGTGTTTTACGTGATGATTTTAAAACCAAATATCATTTTCATTTCCTTCCAAATCACCACTAGTACTACATAGAACTGTGAGATAATTAGTCATTCTAATTACTATATGTTGTGAAAGAGGTTTCTTTAAAAATAGGTCTGGCGATTATTTCCCCTTACTTAGGGTTCCTTGCTTTTGATGGGATTTGGTTTGGGGTTTTGCCAATATCTGTAAGATTTCTTCAGTGAAAACAAATTTATAAAAAGATACTGTATATGTTTTGTTACTTTAATTTTTACCCATCTCTACTTTTTTTATCCCTCCCTTGTTATGTTTCTGCAAATAGTCTCTGCATGTGTGGATCTATGTCTTATTCAGTACTGCATCCCTAGTGCCTGCAGATTAGATCCTAACCCAGTGTTGATGGATGGATGACTCTGAAAGTATTATTCACATTGGACTACTTTGCTTATACCCATTGAATCTCCTAGACTGAGCAAAATTAACAGCTTACTCAGAAAATCATACTGATATATTTTAATTACCAAATGAATGCAAGTTTTTGGCCATCGCTTGTTTTTATCTTTTTAGGTATGTTCCATCATAATCAGATAATATAGCCTATCTGATTTTCAGTTTTTGGAATTTACTGAGTTTTTTGTGACCTAAAAATATATTTAGTTGTCACAAAGTTCTTAATTCCCATTGCATTTTTATTTTTATTCATTTATTTATTTTTGAAACAAAATTTTACTGTGTCACCCATGTTGGAGCGCAGTGACACGATCATATGGGCTCCAGTGATCCTCCCACCTGAGCCTCCTGAGTAGCTGAGACTACAAATGTGTGCCACCACACCAGTTACTTTTTTTTTTTTTTGGTAGAGATGGGGTTTTGCCATGTTGCCCAGGCTTGTCTCAAACTCCTGGGCTCAAGCAAGCTGCCCACCTTGCCTCCCAAAGTGCTGGGATTACAGGTGTGAGCCAACACACTCACCCCTTGTGTGTATTTTTAATTATAGTGGGTATGGAATTTTATTATGTATCTGTTAAATCAAGCTTGTGAATTACGGGCTAGACAGTCTTACATGATAGGACCGTCAATTGACCTCTACACTCGTCTCTGTCTAGAGCTTTTAGAAGTCCTATTAGTCGGATAAATGATAATTTTTTTGGTTAAAATAATTTAAATAACCCACATTTAATTAAAATAATCCATATAGGTTGAATCCACACAGAGTATGATAAGGATTCTTGGACTGTCTGCAACTTTACCTAACTACCTCGACGTTGCCACATTTTTACATGTTAATCCATACATTGGACTTTTCTTCTTTGATGGGCGTTTTCGACCAGTACCTCTTGGACAGACATTTTTGGGGATTAAATGTACAAATAAGGTAAATATTCATTTTAATTCTTATCTAAAAATATTTTTGTTGACTTATTATTGAATACTTGTTTGGGGTTAGAGACTCCAAAAGACCATTTCAGTCTTTTGACATGACATTCCAGCATATTTCCAGCATATTTCCTCAACTATTTGTAGTAGAGTAAGTCCTCCTACAGAAAGTACCTTGTCATAGTTTGCATTGCTGTTTTCAATGTGTGTTACATATTTTCAGTTGTTAAAAGTTTTAAAAAGTTATTTCGAAGTGAAATGATTGAAGAGCATTGTGAAATAATAAAAACTCTAATTAAACAAGCATTTAATAGAAATAATAGTACCTCATATAAAATTGAAAAATAATTTCATAGTAGCAACCATCAAGGAAGGTGTTCCGTTTAACTTATAATGTTCTATAATTACCTTAATTATTATAGATATAAGTGGCATTTCTAAAATTCTATGCTTTAAAAAGCTTATCTAATTTTAAAATTAGTACTACCTATATTATTCACACTATTAGGGTGCTTATTATAGACTTATTTTATAAGGGAAACATCGCTTAAAATTTAAACATTTATCATGCTATTCAACAACACCTGTTTTTTGTGTAGAAGAAATAGTTTTAGGAAAATATTTACAGGCCTTTTGAGATTTTTACTAAAAGAGAACAAGATAGAATCATACGTCACTATGTCAACCTTAGTCTTTAATGTATTACAGTCACTTCTTGTCTAAAAACAATTTTATTAGTAAAATAGAGCCATTTTTACCTTACACTATTATAAGTAAAATATTCACCTAAAAATATCCAAAGTGACTGTTACTATAATACAACAGTTAATGTCCTGTAACTGCATTGCATGAAAGTAAGGTATCTTTAGAATTCTTGGGAGTCATTTCAGACTTGTGCACAAAGGAAGAGTTTATGATATACAATTATGCATATTTTAAGCTTCTTAATTGTTTCAAGTGCTGCTTTTCAGCAATGTTTGCTGCTTGTTTTTTTCAGTTGTTTCAATATAATTTGATTATTTAGTTCATTTTCGATATATCAGTAGGATAGATGTAGAACTGCATCGTTTATAGTTTTAGAATGTTTTCAGCTTTATAATTTAAATGATAAGCAGATGGTTATCACAGAGAGATGTAAAGAGAAGAAAATTGTTTCACATGCTTGTCAGCCGTCTTAAACTTTATTTTCTTTCAGTTGCATCATACAAATTGGTAAATCACCTAAAACTAATTAAATCCAAAGTATATTTCACCACAGTACATTACCATCATAATCATGAAAGGAATGGGAGAATGGTGTGAGTGTTATGCCTAATTTGGAATAATGGCTTTGATCAGAAATGAATCCAAAGTACAATGAAAAAGTTATTGGGAGTTTTGTCTTTTGTAGGGGGTGGGGATTTTTTTTAAATTATTCGTGGGGAGTAAATTATCCTATGATCACCTCATCCTACTTAACTATAAGTCATAAGAGTTCCAATATTTTAAAGTGTTTACCTTAATGAAACAAAAAATCCAAATCACTGTCATTTTAGATGTACATGATGCTTTTCATCCTCCTCTAAACTCTTACTAATACATGTTAAGTGGAGAGATAATAGGCTGGGTCACATGCCTACTCCTTTGGGTTAGTCACCTTACTTTTAGGTTAGAAGCTTTCTCATCATTAATAAGGAATATGAGACCCTTTTAAATTTTTTTAAATGGATACATAGTAGATTTACATATTTTCTGGGCATATGTGGGCATAATACATTCATAATTATATGAATACATTGATAATGATATGAATGTATTAACTTATCACATGAAAATCTTTAGTCAAATCTATTTGACTGAATATCAGATCAGTTAAATTGGGATATCCATCACCTTAAATACTTAGAGACCCTTTCTTAGTTCATAAATTTTATATTAGATTTCCAATTAATCTGAAAAATGTTTCTGTAGAAGCATTCTGAATAGCATCCTCTCTCAGTATACATTACAGAAATAGTGTGTTACCGTATGTTTCAGCTCTGTGTGCCATTTGACACTTGATCCGTAGTGTTCTCGTAACATTGAGAATCATACAGGAAAGGTGTGCTGTATGGTTTATATAGTGAAATACAAGGAAAATAGCCTGGAGAATGGGCTTCTCGGAAAAGCAGAGAGAACTTTAAAAATTATCCTAGAATATTTGTAACTAACAAAAATATCCTTAAAGATACTGTATTTTAAAAACTTGGTGGGTTTAGAAAGTTAGTACTCAGAAACTATTATCTGAGTTATTCTATTTGTACTTTTAAGTTGCATTGCATTTTTTTTTGTGGATTGTTATATGTTATATGTTTGTAAGGAATTTGTTACCTCTGCATTCTAGGTAGTCTGAAAATTTAAAAAAATGCATTGTAATTGGCAAAATTTTATTTGTAGTTAGAAAGTTTATAATTGTTTCATCTGATTTTTTTTAATGTTTTAAAATCTTTAAGATGCAGCAGTTGAATAACATGGATGAAGTATGTTATGAAAATGTTTTGAAGCAAGTAAAGGCTGGACACCAGGTACACTTGGTTTATTTTATCCTGCTTTTAGAGAGTGCTTAGTGATAAAAATTATTAATTTTTAGGCTCTTCAGAAGAAAATTTTTCTTTAATTCTGAGGCAATGACTCAGAGGTTCTAATTATTAATAACTGCTTTAGCCCAATGGGTAAGTCATAAAAATATTCATAGATATTATCCCAATATTGATAGGTCATGCTATTTTGTTTGCCATTTTTAATTTTAAATATTATATTCTTACTGTTTTCATGAAGCAATATCAATTGAGATGTAATATATATAATAAAGTTTTGTATTGTTTGATGGTGCTTAGAAATTAGGCACTTTTATTCTTTAATTCTCCATTGTTCAGTATACTCACATCAAGATCGTTAAAGACAAAGTGAAGTGATAATAATTGCTTAAATAAAAATTGGCCACTTCCCAATTGTTCATGGTTCTTTGAATAACTTTATTATGTCATTTCTTAAAACAGAGTGAGCCTTTTATGACATGTAAAGTGTTTTCCTGGCCCTTAGGTTTTTAAATTCCTTTTAAGAGTAGTGAAACCTCTTTTTCCCAGACTAAATCTTGTTTGCAACTCCAGTATACAAAATAAATCAAAGGTGATTTGGACTTGAGAGCATGGAACACTGCCTCCTTGAACATTGGAATACTGAGCATTCATGAGGCGTTTTTTCTATTTTTAGGAAATAGTTTTAAAATCACATTCATAACTAATCTCTGGAGATTGTGCTTGGTTTTAATAATAACTTTTTAGGAAATCACAAGTATTTTAAGTTGTATACTAGCAATAATAATGGTAGCTAACCTTTTCTAGTTCTTCATAAATGTATGAAACTGATAAGATTATCTTATACTTACTAATTGAATTTTCTCAGCAACCTATGAGGCAGGTACTATTTTTTTTTCTTTTTTAAATTTTTTATTATACTTTAAGTTCTAGGGTACATGTGCACAACGTGCAGGTCTGTTACATATGTATACATGTGTCATGTTGGTGTGCTGCACCCATCAACTCATCAGCACCCATCAACTAGCCATTTACATCAGGCATAACTCCCAATGCCATCCCTCCCCCCTCCCCCCTCCCCACAATAGGCCCCAGTGTGTGATGTTCCCCTTCCCGAGTCCAAGTGATCTCATTGTTCAATTCCCACCTATGAGTGAGAACATGCGGTGCTTGGTTTTCTGTTCTTGCGATAGTTTGCTGAGAATGCTGGTTTCCAGCTGCATCCATGTCCCCACAAAGAACACGAACTCATCCCTTTTTATGGCTGCATAGTATTCCATGGTGTATATGTGCCACATTTTCTTAATCCCGTCTGTCACTGATGGACATTTGGGTTGATTCCAAGTCTTTGCTATTGTGAATAGTGCCGCAATAAACATACGTGTGCATGTGTCTTTATAGCAGCATGATTTATAATCCTTTGGGTCTATCCCCAGTAATGGGATGGCTGGGTCATATGGTATTTCTAGTTCTAGATCGTTGAGGAATCGCCATACTGTTTTCCACAATGGTTGAACTAGTTCACAGTCCCACCAACAGTGTAAAAGTGTTCCTGTTTCTCCACATCCTCTCCAGCACCTGTTGTTTCCTGACTTTTTAATGATCGCCATTATAACCGGTGTGAGATGGTATCTCATTGTGGTTTTGATTTGCATTTCTCTGATGGCCAGTGATGGTGAGCATTTTTTCATGTGTCTGTTGGCTGTATGAATGTCTTCTTTTGAGAAATGTCTGTTTATATCCTTTGCCCACTTTTTGATGGGGTTGTTTGTTTTTTTCTCATAAATTTGTTTGAGTTCTTTGTAGGTTCTGGATATTAACCCTTTGTCAGATGAGTAGATTGCAAAAATTTTCTCCCATTCTGTAGGTTGCCTGTTCACTCTGATGGTAGTTTCTTTTGCTGTGCAGAAGCTCTTTAGTTTAGTTAGATCCCATCTGTCAATTTTGGCTTTTGTTGTCGTTGCTTTTGGCGTTTTAGACATGAAGTCCTTGCCTATGCCTATGTCCTGAATGGTATTACCTAGGTTTTCTTCGAGGGTTTTTATGGTTTTAGGTCTAACATTTAAGTCTCTAATGCATCTTGAATTAATTTTCGTATAAGGAGTAAGGAAAGGATCCAGTTTCAGCTTTCTACTTAAGGCTAGCCAATTTTCCCAGCACCATTTATTAAATAGGGAATCCTTTCCCCATGTCTTGTTTTTGTCAGGTTTGTCAAAGATCAGATGGCTGTAGATGTGTAGTATTATTTCTGAGGATTCTGTTCTGTTCCATTGGTCTATATCTCTGTTTTGGTACCAGGACCATGCTGTTTTGGTTACTGTAGCCTTGTAGTATAGTTTGAAGTCAGGTAGCGTGATGCCTCCAGCTCTGTTCTTTTGACTTACGATTGTCTTGGCAATGCGGGCTCTTTTTTGGTTCCATATGAACTTTAAAGCAGTTGTTTCCAATTATGTGAAGAAAGTCATTTGTAGCTTGATGGGGATGGCATTGAATCTATAAATTACCTTGTAGCCCCTGAATTTTTTTAATGTGATTTAAATAGGATTAATATATGTTTCCTAGCCAGTTGATATGTATTTTGCCTGTTGACATTGGCAATATTGACATTTTGTACAGAATAATTGTGTTTTGGGGGATGAAAAGTGTGTCTTGTATACTGTAAGTTGTTTAGCAGCATCCTTGGTCTCTACCCAGTAGATGCCAGTGGCTTTCCCCACTCCAGATATCACAACCCAAACTGTCTCCAGACATTACCAGATGTCCTCTGGGGTACATTAAGTGCCCCTGGTTGAAAAGTGTTGTTTAGAGGGATGTCGCTTGAGGCACCCCTCAGATATCTTTCCTAGTGAATGTATTTCATCTAAATGTATGTAAAATTTACCAATAGTGAATATTAGGGCATCATTTAAGAAAGAACCAAGATATAAATTTATCTCAACTGGGCAGTATTCAAATTCAACATACTAAAATTTCTTATGGATAAATATAAATTCTTGCATTTAAATTCAAATAACATATTTCGTAGGTATAAATTAAAGAAACATTGTCTTGGAAAAAATGATAATTTTAGTTGAATAAATTCACTTTAATTCAAACAAGTATTATATACACTTTGAAAAACTAATGACACCTTAAATGTCATTATCGGAGGGAAAAAAGTTCAAATCAAGGAAGGTGAAAACTTCATTGTAATTTGGCTTGTTACCAAGTACTGTGGTCATTTTGTACCATATTTTGAGAATAGAGGTTCAAGAGAAGGTTATTACAATTATGAGAAGTTTGGAATACATATAATTTGAGTTAACGGTCAAAAGAAACCGGAATGTTAAGATTGCAGAAGAGAAAACCCAGGTGGGGTTTGGTTGAAAGTGGTGGTATTGGAAAGGCTGTCATATGAAAGAAGGTGTGTTCTATTTTGCACAAAGAGAATTAGAACCAATGAGTGGAAGTTCTAGAGAGCTAGATACAGGAACTACAATTTTTCTACCGTGAAATAGACTGAATTGCAAAGGAGCTACCCTTCTTTTAACCATAGCTGGACAATGCTTTGGGATACTGTAAAAAGCGTCATCTACATTGGGACAATCATCATGAACCTCTAAAGTATTCTTAATTTTAAATAGACAATTTTATGATAATTCTCCTATCTTAGTAATAGCTGCCTGGCACACTTTTGTTTTTTACCCTATTAAAGAGGTAAACTTTAATTTTTATCTTTTCATAAAATGTTATACTCTTAATAAATAAATACATTAATACAAAGGAGACTGAATAAATAAATAGTTTTAAATCTAATCCTTAGGCATACCATAAACCAAACATGAAGGGGAAAAAATAATCACTGGTAATTCCACTACCAGAGGTAGCTTCTGTTGGTATTTGTGCTTCCATTTTATTGATGCATTTTATTCCTTTAATTTTTTTTCTTTTATTCCTATAATTTATCTAATCTGTTGTATTTTTCTCATTCAAAAATATGACAGAACGATAAATAGAAATGATAGCATTAAAATGTGAATAAATGCTTTGATGAAGGGATTATATTTAAAATTTTTAATCAGTTCTTCTGATTTCTACAATGTTGTCCTTTTACTTTTTGTGTCCCAGCAGGACAGGTCCCGCCACAAAAGACTGGGTTATAAGGAAATACTGTTGATTTAGTTCTCAGTATATCATCATATACATGGGAAGTCTGTGGTAAATATGATTTGATTTTGATGAATTGCCTTGTCTTCAAAGATTTAACATACTTAGTGAGATGAGGATGATAGGAAATATGAAACGCATCAGGACTATGGTCCACTAGTTGAAATTTGCTTCTGGTGTTGCTAGTATTACAGATGCCCAGGCCAATGCCTTCAGATTTTAAGTACTAAGCTGGTAAGGCAATGGTCTTTTACATTCATATAATCATCTCAACTTAAGAGCTCTTTTGCAACATAAGTGAAGAACAAAGTTCTATCATTTTCATTTCTTGAAATTACCTCCATTGTATGTTTAACTTTATAAAAGTTGCCCAAAACTGAAATCTCTCTCTCTGTATCAGTCTTCTGAAAAGGCTTGCTCTGTTTAAGTTTTCTGTTTGCAGGTGGATCTGCCAATACTATTTGACCTAAAATCAATTAGCTTACTGTGTGGCAGCTTCTGCTGAATGCCTTTGCAGTATGTCCAGCACAGAAAATTGCTGAGTAGGTACTTGGAAAGCATGACTGTTAAACATTTTGATTTTGGTAAATATACCTATTTCAACAACGTTGGCAACCCTTGATTTATTCCATCACACAAGAACTGGTGCTTCATAGTAGTCATTGATTATTGAGACTCATTTAGAGGTTTGTTTTCAGGAACTTAGAACCCCGTAAAGGATTATTTTTTCTTTTTTAATCTCCTTGAAGAGAGACCTTAACTAAGCTGTAGTGTTCTATCCTCTGCTTGTATTAGAAGGTCAACAAAGAACTTCCCAGTAGAATAGAGTTTTTGAGTTGTGTTTGTTTTTTTTTAACTCATAAGAATTGAGGTTGAAGTTAATGTTATCCCAGTCACTAGCTGTCTTTGTATAAGGTTTCAAATGATAACTTTAAATAGGTGATTTGTATGCATCCATCTGTCGGAAAATATATAATTCAACATTTTTTTCACGTTATCTAAAAAACTGACAGCCAAATCAACTCTTCAATTTTATTATTCTAACTCTGATGACTGAGAAGCCTAACTATATGTGTGTGTCGTTCTGAGATTATTTTCTGTTTAAATATTTTGTTATACATGTAAGTACAGTAAATTATGTATGTATACTATGTGCGCGCGTGTGTATGTATATATATAGAGAGAGAGAGAGACAGAGTTGCTTCTGGAATTTCGTTATAGATATAACTAACTACATATTAGTGCATTGTTATTAACAGTGGTCATGGTTAATAACAATATTACCAATAACAATGGTCAATGATAGTGCATTGTTTCTAAGCACCCAATTACATATTTCATAAATATGCTTTTATTTATTATTAAGGAAAATCAAGTTATTTCTTGTGGGACTGTGTACGTAAACTTTAGCTCTATTTTGTTATCTTAGCAGTTATAGTAATACAGTGTACAGCAGTAAGAAATACGCAGTCTATTCTAGTCTAAGTGAACTAATTGAATTTTTCCTGCTACTACCTCATGCTGCCTGCCCCTTCTCCCCCACAAGCAGTTAAAAAAAAAAATCTCTAGTCAATAGTCTTCTGAATTTGCTTTTTTCTTGCCTTCAAGTTGTTCAGTATCTTGGATTTCTTCCTGGTTTGGTTTCCTTAAGTACTTTGGTTTTATCAGAGGAGCTACATTTCAAACAATTAGTTAGAAGACTCAAGTATGTGTCCATTTGAAAACAAAAGAACTGTGACTCTCAGGCAACTAAACACTTTTTAGTCGAAAAATTAACAGTTTTATCTTAAATATACAAATGAATTCAATTTGTTTCTCCTTACTTGGATTAAAACAAATTTCATGTTCAAACACCATGCTGATATTCTTTGATCATACTATTCCATGGGTTTTAGTGATCTAAACTTGTGTGCTCATGTACTTAATAGATTTTATGTGCAGCTTTGCCTTAATAGTGTTAAAAACAGTAGGAGGCAGTTGTGTTCCACTCAGGCATGTGTGATGACAGATGGAGAAAATCTTTTCATGTTGACTTTTCAACAGTCCTACTCTGCAAGACTTCAAGCTCTTCTTGGCTATTGGGAAATCAAAAGTTGGCGATTCAGCCTTTAATTTTGATCCATCTGCTCAAACTAATGAAACGTCTCATTTGTAAGCTTCTCTTTCTGTTACCAAATGCAAGTACAGCTTTATCATTCCGGTTAATAATTCCCCTCCTCCTGTGTAACTTGCAGAATGGGAAAATAATTAATGCCTTAACTCTGTTGAGATTTTTCTTGTTGTACAAACTTTGTTACAGTTATAGGAAAAGAAATTAGAAACTTCCTTAGAGATTATGGCATATTTAGTAAGTTAACTTAGGTTCTTTTCCATATTGTCTAAAAAGTTAAATTCTTAGCAGCTTCTTACTCAAAATCTACCTTCAGTTTTAAGTAATAAAAAGCTTTGTGATATTAAAGAGAAAAACGTCTTCTTCAACCTTGTATTAATGCTGAACATCAGCCTTTGTTTAGATGTGTGTCATATTTTCTCTTTCCTCATTGTTTATAAGTTGTTAGTAGACATTTCTGTTTCTAAGAAATCACCTTTAAAAACTGACTAATAATTATAGATTACCAGCCTTTCTGCTGATGGCAAACAATATTTCTTTTTACCTCTTGGCCACCTCAGTTCCAATTGTCGTATTGATGGGTATTGGATATCCTAGGTATGTAAGCGTACAGTGTTCTTTTTTCATTCTTATCTTCCCATTTTAAGTTTTACCCAAAATATCAAAAGAAAATGCTGTGCATAATCTTGGAAATAATTGGAAGCAAAACAAGTAGTTTTGTTTATTTTCTTGAAATTTATATATATATGTGTGTGTGTGTGTGTGTGTGTATATATATATAGTTACATTGTTGGACATCAAGGAACTTACATAAAACCAGATTTAAACCAGGACAGTGAAGCTAATGTTTCATTCACTTCAAGTCTTTGCCTCTATTATGTATTAGCATTATCTCTTTTTTTATGTGTCTCGTGAGTATAAATTGCTTATAGAAGTTACCAACTTTTCCATCCATTTCTTCATTCTTTAAGTATTCTTTGATTCCCCTCTTTATCCGTCTTTATCTCTCAAGCAGCAAAATGTGAAGATAATACTAGTTGCTTTGCCTTGTTAATTAGGTACTTTTTTTTTTACTATAGCACTTTGTAATTTTTATCTTAGTTTGTTTTGTTTCACACCTGCGGAATGTCTTGCATGAAAGCAAATATTGCTATTGGGCCCTGCATATATGTGCTTTATGTGCATGTAGCCAATGCGTAAATGCATATTTTCTGACTTGCTACATAAAAGTAAAGATAGTTCTGGTTTAAGAGTTGAATGCATTAGATTATTTGGCAATTTATGTGATTTTGTGATTACAATATCATATTACAGTGTGCATATATGTTTAATTTAATATATATATACACATATATAATTGTCAAATTAAATAATATAAAAGGACCTTTGAGTCTATTTTAAAAGATTCACTTCTGTCAAATACATTACACTTTTGTTATTTTTATTTATTTTGGTAAAAATGAAACCTAATTTCTATATGTTTGTTTTATACTATTTATTTGAATTATTTTTATTGCTGTTTAAATATAGACTTTGGTCATGCTAAAGTAATGTTTGACTGCTTGCAATCATTTTTCTGTCTTTATAAAGTTGTAGAAAATTCTCTAAACATCCATTGGGAGTATTTTACATTATATTATTAGAAGTTTTTATGACAGCTATTTATTTCATTCTAGAGAATGATGTATTGAATCTCCTTATTAGCTGCTTTCCACCTGATATTTGGACTTAAGCCATTGGTAAATATAGTTAATAAGTTAGGTTGCTACCATAAGCATTTGTTGACTACATTTTTAGATAAATCATTTGATAAAATTGAATAGATGGTATTTTTTATTAAAGCTGAATATGAAATTTTATATGCCAAGGAAATCTGATACAATTATCCACGTATTTTCTCAATGTGAAAAAAGGAGAACAACATTCAAATATGATTAACCATTATAAATTTGTCCTGTCTTTATCTGTAGCTATCGTTTTTATCAATTTTTTGTTTGTTTTCATAGTAGCATTTTTTTTTCTTTTTTATTATACTTTAAGTTCTAGGGTACATGTGCACAATGTGCAGGTTTGTTATATATGTATACATGTGCCATGTTGGTGTGTTGCACCCATTAACTCGTCATTTATATTAGGTATATCTCCTAATGCTATCCCTCCCTGCTCCCGCCACCCCACAACAGGCCCCGGTGTGTGATGTTCCCCTTCGTGTGTCCAAGTGTTCTTATTGTTCAATTCCCACCCATGAGTGAGAACATGCAGTGTTTGGTTTTTTGTCCTTGCAATAGTTTGCTGAGAATGATGGTTTCCAGCTGCATCCATGTCCCTACAAAGGTCAGGAACTCATCCTTTTTTATGACTGCATAGTATTCCATGGTGTATATGTGCCACATTTTCTTAATCCAGTTTGTCATTGATGGACATTTGGGTTGATTCCAAGTCTTTGCTATTGTGAATAGTGCCGCAATAAACATACGTGTGCATGTGTCTTTATGGCAGCATGATTTATAATCCTTTGGGTGTATACCCAGTAATGGGATGACTGGGTCAAATGGTATTTCTAGTTCTAGATCCTTGAGGAATCGCCACACTGTCTTCCACAATGGTTGAACTAGTTTACAGTCCCACCAACAGTGTAAAAGTGTTCCTATTTCTCCACATCCTCTCCAGCACCTGTTGTTTCCTGACTTTTTAATGATTGCCATTCTAACTGGTGTGAGATGGTATCTCATTATGGTTTTGATTTGCATTTCTCTGATGGCCAGTGATGACGAGCATTTTTTCATGTGTCTGTTGGCTGTATGAATGTCTTCTTTTGAGAAGTGTCTGTTCGTATCCTTTGCCCACTTTTTGATGGGGTTGTTTTTTTCTTGTAAATTTGTTTGAGTTCTTTGTAGGTTCTGGATATTAACCCTTTGTCAGATGAGTAGTTTGCAAAAATTTTCTCCCATTCTGTAGGTTGCCTGTTCACTCTGATGGTAGTTTCTTTTGCTGTGCAGAAGCTCTTTAGTTTAGTTAGATCCCATTTGTCAATTTTGGCTTTTGTTGTCATTGCTTTTGGCGTTTTAGACATGAAGTCCTTGCCCATGCCTATGTCCTGAATGGTATTGCCTAGGTTTTCTTCGAGGGTTTTTATGGTTTTAGGTCTAACATTTAAGTCTCTAATCCATCTTGAATTAATTTTTGTATAAGTTGTAAGGAAAGGATCCAGTTTCAGCTTTCTACATATGGCTAACCAGTTTTCCCAGCCCCATTTATTAAATAGGGAATCCTTTCCCCATGTCTTGTTTTTGTCAAGTTTGTCAAAGATCAGATGGTTGTAGATGTGTAGTATTATTTCTGAGGGCTGTGTTCTGTTCCATTGGTCTATATCCATAGTAGCATATTTAAGTGAGAGGGGGTGGGAAGAAAGAAATCATGTGTCTATATTTAATATTGTAAAATAAGGTTCTGTTTTAAAGAGAATAATAGTCTTAGATCTCATCTCATTTCTTCTTTGTTTTACAAATGAGTAGATGAGAAGTATAGCTATAATCTACAGTACTGTAGCTATCTAAGACAAATAAAGTGGACATTTCTAAATAGCACAGCATTTAAATTAGTAACTGCTCCAGAAATACAGTCAGAGAGACCTGTTAAATAAATTTGAAACTATGAAGTGTCTAAGATGTTGCCCTACCTGCATGCTAAAAGGTAGCCTGCCATAGGCTAACTTTGACACCTTTGTCAGGGTACAGACCGTGTTTCACCTCCTCGCTGATCTATCTACATGGCAAGAGCCAGCTACTGCATGTACGTGGGTTGCACCACAGGAGAGGTACTCCAAAATTATGAAACTCTGAGCTTGTATAGGAGCTATGGGCACATCTGCTCATCTTCTCCTCTGGAGAGAGAAAGAGAGGAGAGAAAAAAAAGTAGACCAATTGGCCATGCAGGGACCTTATCTTTTACTATGGACCTTTCACAGACTCCCTTAAGGAAGGAAAGGAAGGCCTATATCCTGGAATGTAAGCAGTTGACTCCTTGGGAGATAAGAAAGGAGTCTCTAGGCTTTTTTTAACCCTTTGAATTGGAGAAAATGGCTCTGGGGAAGTGAAGACATTCTCTGTCTGTTTAGCACTTTAGTTTCTGTTACTCAGCAGGCCCTGGATGTGTAGGAACACCAGAAATTTAAGGGAGGATTATCTTCCAACAAAACCCAAGGTGTCTGGAAGGGACACACAGGGTCTACTAAACTTGCTAGTATTTTGTTGATGATTTTTGCATCTGTATTAATAATGAATAATAATAATGTCTTTTATAGATAATTTTTTTTCTGGTTCAAGATCCCTGTCTAAGATTGCATATTGCATTAATTTATCATGTCCGTTTAGTTTCCTTTAATTTAGAACAGTTCTTTGACCTTATTTTGTCTTACTGGATTTGACTTTGACATTTTTCAAAGAGCATATATCAATTATTTTGTAAAATGACTCCCAATTTGAGTTTGTCTAAAGTTCCTTCATGATTAAGCCCTATTGGTTTTGTAACAATAGTACAACAGAAGTGATGTTATGTTGTACTACTTCACACCAGGTAGTAAATGTTACTGGATTTGTCCAGCATTGCTGACATTCATTTTTATCACTTGTTAAAGGTTGTTTCCTCTAAGTTTCTCCATATAAAGTTATTGTTTTCCCCTTTGTTTCTAAAAAGGGAGGAGATACTTTTGTGACTAAATATATAGTGCCCCTCATCAAACTTTTACCCATTCATTTTAGCATCTTTTGATGATTTTCTCACTTCATCATTTCCTTCATCCCACTATACATATGGACTAACTTCCTTTCTCCTATTTATTAATTTATATCTCTGTGGACTTTGATAATTTACATCTCTGTCGATATCTTGAAAGTGGTACAGTCTATCACTATACTATTTACTTTGAAAATAATATTGACCCAAATTTGACCAGTGGAAGCCCCTTCATGCTAGCTTCTGGTTTTTACCATTTTGCACAATAGGATCTTCTAAGATCTAATTTTGTACCTTCCACTTCTCAGACTTGGAGTTAACTGTTTCTGCAAACAAACCTCATCCCTTTAGTAGGGAATGGTTTTATAAACTCTTTAGAAACAATGAATCTGTTTTATTTTTGATTGATTGAGATTGAGCCTTCCTCTGTCACGTAGGCTAGAGTGTAGTGGTGTGATCAGAGCTCACTGCTGCCTCAAACTCCTGAGCTTCAAGCCGCTTCCCATCTCAGCCTCCCAAGTGTCTGGCACCACAGGCAGGTACCACTGTGCCCAGGTTTTTTTTTTTTTTTAATTTATACTAGAGAGTGGGGTCTCCTTTTGATACCCACGCTAGTCTCAAACTCCTGGCCTCAAGTGACCCTCCAGCCTAGGCCTCCCAAAGTGCTGGGATTAAAGGCATGAGCCACCTACCTAGCCTGTTTTATTTTTAAATGAATATTTTTACCCAAATTTTTTTCCCAAAAATATTATTCAGGAAAATGAAAGGGATGATGAGATTTTAGAATTTTCAAACTTTTATCCAAGAACAAATATAATTTTCAGCAGTCCCTTTCTACTAGAAGATTTCTTCCTATACCTATAATATTTAGACTGCTTCAAGGTGCTCTGAGATGTCACAGGAATTGCTGTCATGAGGTTAGGAGTAGGGAGAAGTGTGCTATTTGGAAGTGAGAAAAGAGATGTGGGTTTCTCTCAGATCTACTTTGGTTGCTTTAATCTTTTATTTATTTATTTATTTATTTTAATATATTGAGCTGCTACAAGAGTTTGTTGGAAGAACAAATTCTACAGCTTAAAAAATTTTTTAACTGCTTCCTTACAGCATTAGTTTTTCATAATTTACAAAAAAATCAGTAATTTCTGTTCTGTGGTGTTAGTAGACATATTTCACATATGGAGTATCAGTTTCATTTTTGTTACAGAAATGGATTTGGTCATCTACTTTGTCATGTATGCATTGGACCAAGCAAATCAGCAGTTTTCCCTTTTGGTCCTAAAATCCCAGCTTGAACACTGATTGTCTATACTGAGTGAATACTGATTAGGTGCACTATATGGTTTCAAACATAATATCTTTTAGTCATTGAACAACTGTGATTTCCTCCATTTTCTCAAATCCGGTGTAAAGTCAATTATTTGCATATATAATAAGACAGACCTGTAACTGAAAATGCTGCACCAACTCTACAAACCAGCACTGAGCTTGAAAGCTTTTTTTTTTTGACAGCTTTTCCACCCTCAGTTTTGTTACTTTTTCTCTCTAATTGTGAACTCCTTGTATATAAAGATTCTCACAATTCATACTATATTCACTATACAGACCAAAACTTGCACACCTCAGTTTGTTGGTTTGGCTAAATGCTTTTTATGTTAAAAACCCGTAACAAAATCAAGTTTTCAATTTAAATGCTTTTAACATAAATAACAGTTATGAGTGTATCAAAAACTTACCATAAAATATGATATAAAGAAGATATACTCTATAATCATCATATATATGTATCTTAAATTCATATCATGATGTAAATATTGTCTTTATAGTTTGAATCATTGTCAAAAATACTGTTGAGTTATATTACTTACTTAAAAGTTAAAATGGATAATATTCTAATTTCTTCCTAAATTGTAGGTTATATTTATTAAATAATATTTTTAACATCTTCTGATCAGATCCCTAGTAATTTTATTTTATAAAAAAAGTATTTCAAAGATGGTATTTAATAGATCATCATTATGCTGATTTTGTCATTAAATTTTCTAGAGCATCGTCAAGTTCACTTAGTCCAACTTATTTACAGATGAGAAAATTAAGCCAAATACTATGCCCAAAGTGAGATATGCTTATGCTTTGGAATTGAGACTAGAACCTTGGCTTCTTCACTTCCATTTCAAAGTTTTTTCCCACCACAAAACTGACATCTTCATTTAACCACTTAATGCCCTAAACAGAGAAAACAATTCAGAGAATATGTTTATAAATTCCAATTGGAACAAAAGAAAAAAAAAAAAAAAGAAAAATTTTAAAAATTCCAACTAGAAAATCTGAGGCCTAAGGAAATTTTCAATAGTGTGGGTGAAAGATCTGTAGTTTCATGGTAATTTTAAGTTACTAAAATTTTTTTCAAGTTTCTAACTGGAGTTGATGTTCAAGTTCATATATTTTTGAAAATATCATATTAAACTGTATAATCAAGCTAAGAACACTTTAGACATGAAGCATTTATAAATTTTTTAAAAAATTTCTTCAGCAATTATCTTGCTTGAATGTATACTTTTTAGTATTGAAGAAACATGAAGTACATATAATTCATCTAGTGTTAAACCATGAAAAACCATCATTTATGAAAAACAGCATTGAGAACTGGTGATGTTTAGTTCAAGAAAGAGAAAGTTGTACTGGAGATCTGATAGCAGTTTCCAAATATTTGACGAATTGTTATATGTAGAAAGAAGTGCAGTTTTGTTTTCCTCTTGCCACAGAGAGATCAGTATTGGTCTTGGTCCCAGTGAATGGGAAGTTTAACAAATAAATCTTGGGTGAATGTTAGAAAAACTTCTGTAAAACAACTAAACCTTGTCCTACCAAATGGATCACCTCCATGTGCTAGGTTTCTTCCTATACTTTGTAATTACTATTTGTTGTTCCCACAGCACCCTTGTAAGGTAGATACTGTTATCTCCATCTTACAGATAAAAAATTGAAGTGCAGGTGAACTTGCCCAAGTTTGCCTAGTATATAAATGCTGAACTATGATTTGAACATAGGTCTGCTTGACTCTTAAACACTGCTGATATTCAGCACAAGTCTATATGTTATGTAGATTAGTCTGGCATCAGGTAAGAATTTGGTAAGTTAGTCTAGATTGCTAACCAATTTTTCTAAAACAAAAAATTGATTTTTATTAAATTTGTATAAGTAATTATGAGCAAGTAAAATTAATATGTATGATTATGTTTATTTTCTTTTGTGTGTTATAAATGCCAAATAAAAATTATAACATAGTCTATGTTCAAGAAAATATTAAGGTATAAAATACACATTTGTAGCATTATAGTATTGTTATTATGTTTATAAATATAAGTTGCAAAAATGAATTCATATCTCAGATTAATTGAATGCATATTAAGAATGTATAGAAAATTTATTTCAGCATCAGTTGGATAACATAAATTATATTACCTCCAAAAAATACATATGCTTAAGAAAACATTGTTTTAATTAGAGAAAAAATTTACAGTAAAGGAGAAATGCATTCAAAACATTTACTGTTTTAAAATTTTATACTTAATAAACTATACTTTTTGTTCTATTTTCTGGGGTCCTAGTATTTCAGAGACTGCTGAAATATGTCTTATGTTTCTAAATATATTGTATAATGTCTTGCTATTGATTGTAAGATAATATTTTTTATAGTTGACTTAGAAATATGACTATTTGTATTTTTGCTGTCATGGTACATAATGTACACTTAGTCGTCTGGTTTTTTAAATTATACTTTTTAATAACAGGTATCTTTTAGATTTTAGGAGATGTAAAGTATTATTGATTTCTTTTAATAAAATATAGCAATTAAAGCTCTCCACAACTCAAACATAAAAGCTGATGAATATTAAGATGATTTTTAAGTGAAATTGATAAGGAATGTTTCACATTCAGAGTAGTATTCTATATATAATTCAGTAATAATAACCTGAATCTATTTATCACTTAAAAGCTTGGGTTTCTTGAGAAGAGCTGCATGAGAGTCCTGAACTGGCTCCGAACTGCCAAGTGTAGAGCTAATCACATAGCTTGGAGCTGCGGAAACACATCTCTCTATTGTGGATTACTTTCCTTGGCTTATTTACATAACTTCATGAATGAAGACTAGTCAGTGAATTATACAGTCTTATATAGCTCTGGCAGCATAAATTAACCCTATTTGAGGTAGTTTATATTTTCATGGTGTATCTAATAAATGTTTGGCTATGTCTTTAAAGAAAAAACATGCACTTTAGTAATTTTATTGGTTGCCAAGAATATCTAATAATAAGTGCTGGTTGTTAAATGCGAATTGATACACTCATGATTAATAGAGGATTTTAACATTTATCATTTTAGCCTTATTTTTAGTAAATGATAGTTTTATTGATGTAATCCAAATGTAGTAGTGTCATTTTTTTTTACCTTTACCCAAAGTAAGGATGCTTTCTTTATTCCTGTTCAGTAGTACATTACAGGTGGCCCTCCATATCCGTGGGTTCTACATTTGTGGATTAAGCAACTTCACATGGAAAATATTTGAGGAAAAAAAGAATGGTTGCATCTGTACTGGACACGTAGAATTTTTTTCTTGTCATTATCCCCTAAACAATACAGTATAATAACAATTTAAAAAGCATTTGTGTTGTATTAGATATTATCAAGACATGATACAAAGTATACAGAAGGATGTGCATAGGTTAAATGCAAATACTGCACCATTTTATGTACGGGTCTTAAGCATTGGTATCCACAGGGGGTCCTGAAACCAGTCTCGCACGGACACCAAGGGAAGACTGTATTTTGGTGAATACATTTGATTAATTTTTAATGTAGGTAGCTTAGATTTAGAAACCAATTTTGACCTCAACGTCCAGAATTTTTTCTTATAAGCTAATCTTCAGAATAGCTTATAAGTCATTTCTTTTTTAAATCACAAATTTTACACCTTCCAATAGCACTAAAATATGCATACACGTATTTCTACAACAGTATCAAAAGACTTAGCAGCAACTTTTATTTATTAAATATCAATGAGAGGTTTGCTGTTAAATTTAAATAAACCTATCCATGAAAATCATTTGGTTGAGTAATTGGAAGTTTGCTTGTTACCTCATATTTTAATAAAGTTGTGAGTGAAAAGTATTAACTCAGCCTACTAAGCTATTGTAATTTATAAACTTTTAAATTCAAATCTCTGCTGAAAAATGAATGGTCTTTGTGAAAGCTGACCATTTTTAACACTGTAATTTCAGCAATATTTATTGAGCATCCACTGATTGGATGATTGCAGGAAGGGTGGTATGTAGACCTCAAAATTAGCAAAATATAAGCTCTGCTTTCAGGCAGCATTCAAGGAAGAGCTATAACTTGATGGAAAGAAAGTAGGCTTTGAAATGTCAAATCTGAGATGAACTCCCTATTCTGCTTCTGAATGACTGGCAAATTATTAAAATGCTCTGAGCTTTAGTTTTCTCTTCTGTAAAATACTAATACAATTACCTATCTCGCTGTGGTTAACAGTAAGATAACATGTGTATTGTACCTAGTAATGGGCCTAGCACATAGTATGACCCAATAAGTGGCGTCTTTTATGATTAGTCCTAACACTGGGGTGAGCTATGTAAGCTTGTGATTACACAAGGTACAAGTATGAACAAAGTGTGATGGGAGTGATTACTTTTCCCTGGCGAGATGGGAGAAGGATCACTGGAACTGGGCTTTGCAGGTTTATAGAATTTACACAAATGCATTCGGCAGGAGGACTAAGTGAAAAACATGGGTAACATCCTAGGAATATACAAATGCATGGGGGTTTTAAACAACAGGAAGGGTTCAGAGAGATAACACCCAAAGGGCCAACAATGAAGAACTTTAGAGTGTTATGACCTTTAAAATCAAGTACTTTGTCATCTTTGAGAGGGAGGATCCTAATTAATTTCTGGATTATTGTATTTATTGATTTTTGGTTACTTCCTCTTATAGTTGTTCATGTAATGAATGGTGGCTTCTGTGTTCATGATCTTCCTAGACTCCAATCCTTCACCGTATAATTAGATACAAGCTCCAGAAGTACAGGGACCAGTGTTAGGCGAGCCCATTATATGTCTGCAGTGCCTGTCACGTAATTGTTGGATAATCACAGACTAGCAGAGGAACTAAGTCAAGCACAAAAATAGTTAAAAATAAAAGATAGGCAGTGATAAATACTTAAGTGAGAGGCATCTGAATTATTTAGATGCCCAAAAGGATAAGGCATCACAGCACTTGTATCTGGAAGCAGCCAGGAAGAACTACTTAATCATAATAGTAATGTTCATCTCTTCCATGTATGTATGAGAGTTTCTTTTTTATTTCTTAAATGAAATTTTATGAAAAATGCATAAACTTTTCAAGTAATTCAGTAGCCACAAAACTATATTTTAAAATGTTTAAGATTTTTTCATAAGATCTATCTCACATATTTATACTAACTCAGTTTACTCAGATATAGATATCAATGCTTTTCTGCTCATCTTCATTTTTTACTAAAAGAATCAAGAGCTCATGTTTATAACTCCACCACTTTAAAATTATCAATTACAATTCCAAGATTGTCTTTAGGTTTTTTCCATGGTTTGTGTACTTTTTAAAAATACTACTTCAAGCCACATTTTTTGACCATGTGATATGTATTCCTTTATTAAAATCAATATTGTTTTAACCATGATGACCTTTCTCTGTTAAGTTTAAAATACTTCTCTAACATAAAAATAATTTTTCAGGTATTTCTTTTAGTAGTATCAGGTTTGTTTTTGTGGTTTTTTTTTTTTCTGAGCCTTGAAATGAATGATTTCCTTTACCATTTTTTATGAGGTTATGTTTTACCTTTTCAGGTGGTATTATTTTTGTCCACGTGTCCATTTCTATAAAAAGTCTGTATTGACCACCACATGAATTTGCTCTCTTCTCTGTAACTTTGAACATATGGATACTTTCCCCTTGAACTTCTGTTGATTTCTTCTGCTAGGTCATGTCTCTGTTTTCTTCCTAAAACTTTTCCAGGTAAACTAAAATATAAATTCGCCACTTAGACCACAGGTTTCATCATCACCCTTTTAAGTGCATTGTTAAATATGTGGTTTTTTTTAGGCTTTCTACCATAAAACCCATAGCAGTAAAATAACCATAGCAAATATACTATCTTATTACCACAGTATATTATGAATATATTATTATAGCCTCATTGTTATCAATTATTTCTCCTGTTCAAAATAATTTAGATATTTAATTATAAAAACTATTTAGCCAGGTGTGGTGGTGTGCACCTGTAGTCCCAGCTACTTAGGAGGCTGAGACAGGAGAATCACTTGAACCTGGGAGGCAGAGGTTGCAGTGGGCCGAGATCGCACCACGGAACTCCAGCCTGGCGACAGAGCGAGACTCCGTCTCAAAAACAAACAAACAAACAAAAAACTATTACAGACTTGCTTCCATTGGTAAGACAAATGATACAAGACATACAAAGAAAAAAATGTTTTTTTATTCTGTTTCCCCATCCCTCACCAAATCCCATTTTCATTTTGTGAGATAACTAATTTGGAGGGTGTCTATATCTCTGTTTTCAAACATACACATTCACATACATACTCTTTAGAATATAACAGCACACTCAGGATAATATTATGGAAATTTTTCTTCAACTTGATAGTTTTTCACTTAGCTGTAGATTATGGACATCTGTGTGTGTGTGTGTGTGTGTGTGTGTGTATGTATGTGAGAGAGAGAGAGAGAGAGACAGAGAGCGAGCGAGCAAGCAGGATCCATCTCTGTTTACATCCACCATTGGGCTTTCAGAGCCACAACAGTGCTAGTGAAGTTAAAAATACTTTTGTATATTTATGACTATTTGCACTTTCTTGTCTGTGAATTTCCCAGAAGCCATAGAGAAAAATGCTGATAGATTTAAGTACAGAAAAAAATGAGCTATGTCTGTGTTGAATGAGATATCAAAAGTAAAAATCAAAAGATAAAGCACAGACTAGGACACAATATTCACAAAACAGAAAAAGGCAAAGTGTACTAGAGGACCAACAAATTGATAAGAAAAGAGTAAAGCCCCAAAATTAAACAGATTATATTCAGAATAGGGACATAGTTCAATAGTCTTACATACTTTGACTTAACTATTCTACTTCTATGAATGTATCCAACAGATATATTCACAAACTTGTAAAATGACTTGTGTACAGAGTTATTTATTACATTGCTTTTAATAACAAAAGATTGGAAACAACATAAATGCATCAAACAAACACTAGTTATAAATAAGTTTTGGTGTTTCTATGTAATGGAATACTATGCAACTGTAAAATATAAATGAGAAAACTATACTGATGTGAGATCTTCAATATAATATGGTTCAGTGAAAAAGCAAAGAATAGTATGTATAATCTACTACTATATAGTGAAAAGGGATTAAAATTATGTATTTGTAGTTGTTTAAATACGTGCATAAACTCTCAAAGGACACACAAGAAACATACTGGCTACTGGGTTAGAGGGAAGGGTGGTAGAGACACTGTGTACATTTTTATACTTTCTAATTCTAATTTTGAACTATGTAAATATATTACCCTATCAAAAATTGATACAGTGTATTAAATTTTATCAGAAGCAAAATTATACTCTAATAAACAACTGCTAACATTAATTGATCACTTACTATGTACCACGCACTATTGTAAATGCTTTGTTTATATTGTCTCATTTCTCACAACAACCCCATGTTTTTAGTATACATGAAAGACAAAAATTATTTTTAAAAAACAGAAATTGCCATTATTAACTGTGATGGGCTTGTGTGTTTGGGCTCAATGTCTTATATTTACTTAAGACACATTGAATATTTGCTGTATGCCAGGCTCCTTACTCACTATTGAGAAGTCAGATAACTAAATATAGAAAGTTATTTGATAGAGGAAGTACTAGAAGAGTAAGAATATGGTCAGATGACTTGAGTGTCTTCAGCTGGCTAGCACTGTGATCTAAAACAAAATCTCTGTAGTGACTTGTAGTGTCTAACTATGGATGATTCTTGGATCTACAGCATGCACAATGAAACCTTTTAAAATTGTATCTACCTGATAATACAAATGTGGTAATGTAATCACAGCAGCAGAAACTATTCTGTGCCTACATGCTGTCATGGGATATAAATAAATATATCTGAAATATATCTGTAGTGGCATTCCCATTCAGACCACATAACACTGTTTTCCCACTTCTTCAGAAGATGGTATTTGCCAGAACTATTGTAAATGCACAGAGGAAAAGCTAATATATATTTTTTAACTTATAATGAATGCCTTAATACAGGATTCTTCTATTTTTAACTTGCATCAGAATAACCTGGAGAGCTTGTTAAAACAGATGGCTGGGCCCCACCCTCACAGTTTCTGACTCAAGGTCACTGCTGCTGCTGCTGGTGCTGCTGGTGCTGCTGGTGCTGCTGATCAGGGAACCACACACTTTAAAATCAATATTTATGTAGGTCTTCAGGGGTTAATTCTCTTGAAGAGCCTGGGTTAAGAAAGTTGAGAAGAACTGAGAGCAAAACAGATAAGTGACTGTGATGGTTAGAATGAAAACCTTAACTGCCAGGACATGACCCTCCCTACCCCAAGCCTCAGCTTTTTGCAAGAGCCAATGCCATATGTGCCACATAATGTAAAACATCATTTCTCAGCAACGTTTTTCTGTGGGACATCTATCTGCCATATTGTTGTATCTTTTTCAGATATATCCATTGTTTCACTTCTTAGCAGTATTCCTAGAAAAAAGGGTTTGATTCGGCCGGGCGCGTTGGCTCACGCCTGTAATCCCAGCACTTTGGGAGGCCGAGGCAGGCGGATCACGAGGTCAGGAGATTGAGACCATCCTGGCTAGCACGGTGAAACCCTGTCTCTACTAAAAATGGAAAAAAATTAGCCGGGCGTGGTGGCGGGCGCCTGTGGTCCCAGTTACTTGGAGGCTGAAGCAGGAGAATGGCGTCAACCCGGGAGGCGGAGCTTGCAGTGAGCCGAGATCTCGCCACTGCACTCCAGCCTGGGCGACAGAGCGAGACTCCGTCTCAAAAAAAAAAAAAGAAAAGAAAAGAGGGTTTGATTCAAGATTTCACATTAAATATTCCTACTGATTTTTTTATTCCTAGTTCATCTTTCACAACCTCCTTACAAAGGTTGCTAAAGGAGAAGTGTTTTAAATTGTTTTGTGTAGTGTTAAATACACATACACACATGCACATATGCATGTAAATGAGTAAAAAATAGGTGCATGGTGGTCAGTGTATAACAGTTGCATACTGGTCCGTTTAATCTTTTAGGCAAGATTAATTTTGTTTATGTTTATTCCCCTAATAATGGTGCTAATACTTACAAGCTGTGACACAGGTTCTCAAAGTTCCTAGACAAGAATATTAGCATCTTTGAACTCCTTAGAAATGCAGTTTCGTGGGTTGCCCCAGACCTATATAGTCAGGAAGGGAATTGGGAGAAAGAGCAACAATCTGTGTTTTTAACAAGCCTGCCAGGTGATTTTGAAGCTTTCTAAAATTTTAGAACCACCATTTTACTAAACACAGCGTTTTCCCTTACATTAATCCTTTGATTCTTATAGTAATCCTGTGATAGATTGTAACTCTTTATGTGTGTTCTGGGGGAAATAAGAATTGAAGAGGTTAAATAATTTATTCTAACTCACACTGATGTTTAGCAGTACTCCAAAGAAGAATTTTCAAATCTTTTTCAAATAATATGTCCATCTTTCCTTTGAATACATCCTAAAACAGTGTGTGTTACTTAAGCATTCCAGTTTTTTGAATCATTATTTTCTGAGCTTTTACTCCTTTATTAATTTTAATCAGTATCTCATGTGAAGAACACTTTCTTTGACAGGTCAACTAACAGGACCAGAACTCAAATTTACTTACTTTTTTTCCCCAAGTACAGGCATGCTTCCATCATATATTTTAAAAATAAATGGCTTTTGCAGTTTATGACCACATTCTGCCTACTTTTGTTTCTGTGTGAACTTTTCCATAATAAAAATAAAACAATAGGAAAAATGCCTTTTGAAACTAAAAATAAGTATATAAAATACTTTTAAATGCATAACCTAAAAACTCAAATAAAAGTATTAACAGTTTCATAAAACAATCTAAATTCGCCATCATTATTGACTTAATCTTACTATTCTGTTCTTATTTTAATGACACACACCAATTTAACTGCTGCTCAGTTACCAAAAAGTGTTTCTAATATTAATTTGGAGTTATTTCTGTCAAATGAAACAATGCTGTCCTATTACTTGTAATTTTCATATGAGTCTATTTAAGTTAATTAACCAAATTAGAAAACCACAAAATCAGATGTGTTTATAGAGACCCAAAACCTTGTAATGACTTCAGTTGGAGCTTCAACACATGAAATTTTTAATTAAAAAAAAAAATTTATTTTACTTAACACTGACATGATGGATCCTTTAATAAAAAGAAATTGTTACTTTAAGTTGTAACTAATATTTCTCTTGGCTGCAGTAGAAAATAATTTGCAAAATGAAAAGTTGACAAGTAAGACTGAAATAATTAATGAAGATTTAGGTCGTATTTTATTTTCCCTTATGTTCTCCATATCTGCTAATTCAACAAGATTTACATAATGTGGCATTTGAATTATGGAGAATGGAAATCTGGTAGCATTATAAAACTCTGGCCCATCTGGGAAATAATGTTGGTGCTATATTGGTTATATAAAATACCTTAAAATTTCCTGATATTTCATATGTATAGGTAAATAAAGATATTATTAGGGGGATTCTTAAAACATCTTTGTAATCGTGGTTTTATTTTACTTTTTAATCCTCTTTCAGCTTCAGAGGGGAAAATTAAGTTGGTAGTAATTATTAACCAATTTCACACAGTAGTGCTGTGGTCATTTCAGTTGTTGTTAATAATTCAATTTCTAGATCACTCCGTTAGATTTCCTTACTCAGCTGGCTTTAAAGGAGGACCCAGAAATCTATTTTAATAAGCAGCAGCAGTGATTTGGATGTAGTAGTCCCTAGGTCTCACTCTGAGAAACTTTAGAAGAGAATGTACTCCTTCAAGCTAACACACTAAAAATAACAAAATTAAATATTCCAAATACTACTGTAGCCTCCTTTATGCAACTTTAACCTTGGAATGATAGGAATGATTATCAGAGAATTTTCTCCCCATAACAGTATCGTATGCATTTAGATCTTTGCAACGTAGTTATCATAGTATCCCTGGTGCTGTACTAAGCACTTGGTACAGTATTTGGCACATAGTAGGAACTGCATAAGTATCTTGGGATGGATGAATGAAGAAAACCAAGTAGCTCCATGTTTAGGGTTCCCACGTTATCCACATGTTATCTTCTCTTTGGTTCAGCTGCCTAAGTTATGTGTACAATGTTATCTTTCTCCTTAAATTATACAGGTTTTTCGTAGAAGGGACCACATCTTGTCTATTTTCATCTCTATTTTTAACTCTTTTTTACACATACATGCCTACTAAATATTTATCAAGTAAAAAATATTTTGTGATTATTTAATGCAACATACTAGATTCTCATCTCCATGAGGACAGGGGCTTTGTCTCTCATTTTCATGGTAGTTTTATTAGAACTTACTAGCTAATGCATGTTCAGAAACATATGAATGAATGAATGACGAATGAATTAACAAAATAAGAAATAACTTCATTTTAATTTCAGTTTTCTTAAAATTTAATTTGGGGGTTAATGAGGTTTTCTGGGTGGTAAAATTTATTTTTATAGAAGAGAAAAAAAAAAAATCTGCCTTGCTCTTTAAGAAGAAACTTACAGTGGAAATGTCCCTACCATTTGTAAGAGATAGAATGATAGAATTTGACAAATTCTGAAACTGATGAATCTTCAGCAGGACAGAATTTTCTATCTTAGCATTAAATAGTGTATATCAGTCATTATGAAAATATCACAATTTGAACCTATGTGGCAGTTCATAACATCCTATGAAGTAAAGATGTTTACCCATGAAAGCCTAGAGAGCCTATCAAAAATCAAGAGATTTGTTTTCCTTAGTTGAAAAATAAGGAAAACAGAATGTCCCAGTACCTGCAAAACTTTCTGAAATAAATTCTATTAGTGTAGTCTTTTTAAAATATTCTTTTTCTTTCTTTCTTTCTTTTTTTTTTTTTTTTTTTTTTTTTTTCTGAGACAGTCTCGCTCTGTTGCCAGGCTGGAGTGCAGTGGCGTCATCCTGGCTCACTGCAACCTCTGCCTCCCGGGTTCAAGTGATTCTCCTGCCTCAGCCTCCTGAGTAGCTGAGATTACAGGCACGCACCACCATGCCCAGCTAATTTTTGTATTTTTAGTAGAGACGGGGTTTTACCATGTTGGCCACGACGGTCTCAATCTCTTGACCTTGTGATCCACCCGCCTTGGCCTCCCAAAGTGCTGGGATTACAGGTGTGAGCTGCCATGCCCAGCCTTAAAATAGTCTTATTATCATATTTCTTTTCAAAACATATTAGTATCAGTAAATAAGTTGAAGCTCTGATAAAGTATGAAATCTCAAGGTTTATGCCTTTGGTAACTGTAATTAGCTGATTAAATTTCTCCTGATGACTTGCAGTGCTTTTTGTTTTTCTGTAAACATTTTGGGTTTTTTATTGTTTTGTTTCATTTTGAGGAACTTCTTATCTTCTCCAAATTATCTGTTCTCCTTTACTTTGAATGTACCTAAAATAATATTAGTTATTTAAGAATTCCAGTTTCTTGAATGATTGTTATCTGAGATTTTACTGTGAATTTTAATAAGCATCTTATATGTGGAACACTTACCTTGACAAGTTTGTAGACATAAGGTTATTATGGTTTAAATATAGAGATACCTCTATGGAGGTATAGATACCTTTGTGTCACCCTATCTCCTTTCTGGTCAAATCCCAAACCTCATTTTGCTTTTCATTTTTGTTAGCCCTCAAAATGATCTTTTCTTTTACTTAGGTCAGCTCACATGAACCTATCAATTCCCTGACTAGATACAATCTTTGAATATCCTCATAAATGTGTAGCCTGCAAAAAACATGAAAGTTTTAGCTTCCAGAAAAATGTAATTAACAGAGGAGTATAGGGGAGATATTGAGAAGAGGGTCAAAGATTAGAACCTCCGAGTTGCTTGAGGCCTAAGCAGAATACTTTAGTGATTCCAGAGATTTAGATATGTGAGTTTAGTTGAAAGCAGGGGCTAGGGAAACGTTTCTTTAAGTCATTTACTGCACCCACACTTAATATCTTCAGATTGTATATTCCAGATTGTTAACAGTGTTAAAGTTGTGTAAAGTTGCTTTTATTCACACCAGATAAAATTGAAAAAGAGCAGTAGTCTATATGAAAAAAGTAATTTTTATCATACTAATGGCTCTTTGGGAATGCTGGGGTTGAGCTGATTGTGATGGAAGGTAGAGGCCAGAGAAGAAACTTACAGAGGAAAGAAGGCAGGTACTGACAAGCAGCAAAGGCAAGCTGCTAAACACTCCCTAATTCTCTTCAGTTGTATTCACATCGTGCCTGGTGACTATCCCTGAAGATGCATTTTTTTCCCCACTTCTCCTTGACACAGCATTCAGACACATACCTTCCCTGTAATTCAGATATCCTCAGTCACTTCATGAATAATTCCACAGGAAGGCTTGCCGCACAGAGAATTCCAGGTACTTTTATAGAAGCATTTTTGTCTCCAGCAGTCCCCTAACCTTTGTATTTTAAGTGATTGTTCTTAGACATGATTTTGTCCAAGGAAGAGTTTTCTTTATTGTTTTCAATTTCTTGAAACATCTTTATGAAATTGGAAATTTCACTGAATGTAGTAATCTTCCAGTGAGAAAACTCTCAAATATTTTTTATGCTGTCTCTATAATAAGTGACTATGATAATAAATTATGTATTCAAAAGAGAAACATACAAATTAAACTCCAAATTTTATAGACTCCACAAATGTCTATCAACTGGTAAGCTGAATTTTATTTAACTTGCCTTTTTCCTTTATACACTTTATTCTAAAATAAGGAGATGTTGGAGAATTCATAAATTTGTGATTTTGTTTTGAGAAATTAATAGTTGTTTATATGGAATGATATCCAGGCTACTATTAAGCTATAATCTAAATAATTGGAATAGTAAATAAACAGCTTTCCTTCTTTTCAGGTGATGGTGTTTGTACATGCTCGAAATGCCACTGTAAGAACAGCTATGTCTCTAATAGAAAGAGCAAAAAATTGTGGCCATATTCCCTTCTTTTCTCCTACCCAAGGACATGACTATGTACTTGCAGAAAAACAGGTAAGGAACAAATAGGACAAGAACTAAAGCAGGTAACATGCCACATATCCCAGGTATTTTATATGTGAAAGATCCACAGTCTGAAATTCCAAGAAGTTAATTTTACAGATTTATGATGTTATAATCTTGACTTTTTTCTTGACTTAATAATCTTTTATTAAAAGGTTTCACTGTATGACATAACACTTATCATTCCTTTCTATATGGTTATAATTGAAGTGTTTAGTCCTGCTCTTTAAAATATAGTTAAAATATAAAATGCAGTTAAATTTCATATCCTATGTTAACATCTAGTGGGTTTATTATTGTACTTCTAAAGAATTAATACTTTTTAAAAATTTCTCAGTTTTGATTTCTAAGGTTAATATTGATAGACATAACCTAAATAACTAAGGCTTTTTTTTTTAAGCAATGTAAAGGAATTCTGAGCCAAAAAGTTTGTAAACAGCTGCCTTGTTATTCAGTGTACATATGCTCAAAGGACAAAAAGGTCTTGGGATCACCTGCATCCTTGTTAAAAAGGGAGACCTTTAGGCCCCAACCCAGACTCACCAAACCAGAATCTACATTTTAACTAGATCCTCAGGGGATTTTGTACACATTACAGTTTAAGAAGCACTCCTCCTGGTAATTTGAGTATTGGTAGTATCTTAAGATTTATATCAGATTTTATTTTATTTAACTATATCAGGTAATTATTTAGATCAAGATCAAGACATCTTCGGGCCAAAGGTGTCTACCTGTTTTATAATTAAAGTTTTATCAGAACATAAACATACCAATTTATTTATTGTCTACTTTTTTTGCACTACCGGAGAAGAATAGAGTTGTTGTGATAGCTACTATAAATTACTTTCTGTTTCTTTGCAGAAAAAGTATGCTGACTCCTGCTTTAAAACTGTGAAAATAAATTATGAAATAAAAAAAAAATCTGTTGGCATAAAATGATAACTTTAAATTTTTCATATATATATAAAATGTAAGATTTAACTGATTGGTCACCGAACAGCTGCTAGCTGCCAGACATTGTGCTATGCCCTTTTATATTTATTATCCAAGTAAAATATATTTAATTGCAACTGTACTATAAATTTCACCATTTTATATTGATATTTTAAATTCTATCTTAAGCTGATATCAGTTGTTTTGAACATCAGACTCTCTTTCAATTTAGAAATGGAAAATTTATTTATTTTCTATATTTTTTTACTTTTGTTACATAACATTAATTGTACAGATTATACAGCTTTGTGTCCTTCCAGTTATTTATTAATCATGAATTTATGAGAGTCTTTGAAAAGTCAAGTTGGTATTCATAAGTCTTGTTTCATTTCTTTGGAAATACGAAACAACTCTATGCTGTTTAAAAACCAAACCTTGAGAGCCACCTTGTGGATTTCTGGTTTCTTTATCCATCTCAATTCAGAGAACTATTGCTAATTTAAATAATGCAGGTTTATTATTTAATTGTAGTTATTGTAATGCTTAACATTTATTAAGTGGTCACTAGTGTCGGGCATTGTGTTTATTACTGTATATAACTCATTCAATCCTTATAACCTATGATATTGCTGGTATTATCCCTTGATATGGTATATGTGTAAATCAAATATAGTATGAAATACTCTAGAGTATATTACAGTAATTTATATGGAGACATTTTCAAATGATGTTTATTTAAGGCAGTGTTACCAAGCACAAATTCACAGATCACTGTGCTGGAAGAAAAATAACAGAGAAATGGAAAGTTTTGATACAATTGGGTAGATTTGAAAATCCCTAGTCATTTTTATCATAGCTTTTTTATATTTTTATTATACTTGATTTTTATCCTGATCCAACTATTATTGGACTTTTTTTTTCCAAGAAGAATGAATTGCACACACATTTATTAAGAACATTATCCTATTCACCATTATATTCCCAGACTTTCATAGAGTATTTGTCTGATAGTAGGTATCCCAGAATTACTTTTTTTCTTAGCTTTTATTCCTCCAAGACTGACATTACAATAGATGTTTCACTTTAATTTTCTCATCTGACCTGCACCGTTGTGCTGTCCTTTAAGATTCTTATTCCCATTTTACAGATAAGGAATCGAAAACTGAGAAAGTAAATAATTTTCACAGAGAATCTTATATTAAATAGTGAAGCCATGATTTGAGTCAGTCTGACTCCAAAGTCCACCATTTTCACTGTACTGTGTCCTGTTTGTTCAAAGCAAACAGATCACGTCCAATCTGGGACTTTCTGAAGACCTTAGGGCATGGAGTCTTTTTTTTTTTTTTTTTTTAATAAAATAGAAGAACATTTCCATTTCTTCAACCTAACTATATCCCTCACTTCTCCTAAAGAGAGATTTTAAAGAGTGAAACCCTCCACAGTGCATATTGTACCAAAAGATAAGGTCATCTTTCTCAATATTTTCTCAAAGCTCTAGAATTTAAGAGTATTTGTCTAGTGCTAGTGGTACCTTCCTTCATATTTCTTGAAGTGCCTTTGAACTTAAATGGTGTTAACAGTCTAGCAATTTCAAGGGAGCTATTATCATCATGGTGGGAGACATTTCCCATGTTTTTGAAAAATGGGAAATTAAGAACCCAAACATTAAAATTTAATTAGAAGGTAAATTTAATTAAAATTTAAATAGAAAACCAGCATACACAGAAATTTAGCCTCATGCCTCCTGTTATATGACTTAATGCCTACCATGCCACAGTGATGCTTTACCCCAAGTGTTTAATGTAATCACCTCAATTCCTGACTTACCAAGATATTTAAAAGCACTTCTTTACAGTTTCATTTAATACAATATATTTTTTATTTGTATAAATAACAAAACTCCATTAAGAAAATCCTCCTTTTCTGTGTATGTGTTTGTGTGTACGCACATGTGCATGTAATAAGGCTGTTTCTATGCCTTAGCTGCAACTGAAATGATTCTTTTCTCGCTGTAAGTAATAGTTACACCTCAGGACTTCTCATATAATTTTCACCTTTAATATCAAAGTCACCCCCAGGGGAAAAACTACCTATATTTCCAGATTTGTCCACTGAAACAAGAATGTAGGGAAAGGAAAGGAAAGTCTCCCAAGAGTAGTTTAACCTTCAGAAAAGGAGCTTGGGGATCTCCCAGGACACAGGAATATCTCAGGACATACAAATGATGCCCAAACCAACAGAACACATTCACAAAAAGGTCTGGTTGTGATTTTACCTCTAGAAGGTTTATGGCCTTGAACATCTAAGCATTTCTGAAATGTACTTTCTCTTCTATCAAATGGAATAATAATGGAGTAAATAATACCTAGTCTAGTTATTTACTATGAGAAACAGAATGATGTATGAAATTATTTTGGAAATTGAACAATGATAAGACTTTACCTATCATAGAAATTTATTTTTAGAAAATATATATATACTAATAACTAAATTTCAAAATGGCAAAAGCATAATAGTGACCACTTACTACTTTTATACTCTCCCCCACAAAGACTGTCTTAAGAAACCACTGTTTTCTATAAAATAGAACATAACCTCAAGGAATAGCAGCAGTGTATGTTTATAAAAGTAAGTATATAATTAAAGATGCATATGTTTTTGTTATTAAGCCATTGTTTTCCATTGTGATTTTAATTTTAAGTTAAATGAATCCTTCAGTTAGAATTTTCAGATTCTGTTTTACTTGAGATCTCAGTCAAATCAATTTTTTCCGTTAGGGATAAATTTTTAACAGGCTTTAACTGTTCTCATACTGGATTGAGTATTCCCACCCATCCCTTTACCGTATATTTCTGATTTATGGCCCTGATGTGAGTTCAATATTTTTACATATATCAGTGATGTTAAGAGTTTGTCTTTTAGGTAGAATTTCTGTCACGTAATAAGCCTTGTGTCTGTAGTCATTGAAAATATCTGTTGAACAGTTATAGCAATAGGAAGAATCCAATAGTAATATGTCCCCTCAAGCTGCTTTAAAGTATAATTTTCTGACTTTTTATTATGTAGATCTATCAATCATTTCCTTGTTTTTATAAGTTCAGCTTTAGCCTTTGCCTAAATCAATGGCAACTGGAATCAAAGCCAATTTGATTTAGTTATCGATGCTTACTATTACAGCTTGCTTTATTTTTGCTTGAGCAGCTTCGGTGTCAATATGGCCAAGTAAAATAAGAATCATCTCTTCCTAGAATAGATGGTATCTGTTAACTAAAGAAAGCATAACAGATTATTAGTAGCAGAAATGGTTAATAGCCCTCTTTCTCTTACTTTTTTTTTTACTTTAAATATATACAAAATGTCATCTTCACAGAGTTTATTCTTTCCCTGCCATATCTTATCAACCTCTTTTCCTCTTGGAGGCTAATATAATAATTTTTTTGTCAGGTACCACCACATAGGGTGTCAAAAGTTTATTAGTATTATTTAAATAAAATGAAACAAAATTGTAAAAAAAAAAAATGCAACTGTTTGCTTAATTGCATTTTTGGAAGCATGACTTTTCCATTTTCAAAGGGAGGTAACCTCATATAAAATATAAACTTTTGATCTAAGCAAACCTGTTTTTTAATGTTGATTCACACACTCTGCCTTTTTAACATCCTCAAGCCACATTTCATCACGTACAAAGTGGCAATGGTACCTATATTTTAAGATTTTTGTGGCCTGGTGCGGTGGCTCATACCTGTAATCCCAGTACTTTGGGAGGCTGAGTGGGCAGGTCACCTGAGGTCAGGAGTTTGAGATCAGCTTGGCAACATGACGAAACCCTGTCTCTACTAAAAATACAAAAAATGCCACTCATGGTAGCACGCATCTGTAGTCCCAACTACTTGGGAAGGCTGAGGCAGGAGAATCGCCTGAACCTGGGAGGCAGAGGTTGCAGTGAGCCAAGATCATGCCACTGAGACTCCAACCTGGGTGACAGAGGGAGACTCTGTCTCAAAAAAAAAAAAAAAAGAAAAATTCTGTAATAAATAAGGTAACATATACCTTGCCTAACACATGGCGGAAATTCTGTAAATGTTTACCCATATGCTTTGAAGAGGAAGAAGACAACAGTTTTAAACAATAATAGATGTGACAAAAATTAAATTTAATGCTTTGGAACAATAAAAAATAATGTTGAATTGTAAAAAGCAATAAGGTTGGTAGAAATATTAGGAACAGCAACAACAGACTAGTTAATATCTACGTCTTTACATGTACACTTGTTAAATTTAATAACTTAAAACATGAAGTAAAATAAGCAAAAAGAAGAAATAAAGTGGGTAAACAAACTTTTGATGAAAAACAATTCTTAAAAAATTATGTAACATATATTCATCAATATATTATCAAAATCTAAACATAATAGTACCCAATTCTGAAGATGATTTGAGGAGATTTTTTGTGGTATTGATCAATACTTTAAAAAAAAATTTGGTAATAGATTTTAAAAGCCAAGCCAAGGCTCTTATTCCAGACCTTTTAACTTTGAAATTCTAAACCTGGGAATTTTTCAAAGGAAAGATTAAAAGAAAAAGTTAATATACACCAAGGTTAAACAGTTCAGATGAAATGTAAAAGAGAAGCAGATTAATTCAAGCCAGTAATTTTAGATTTCAATAGGCAGCAACAGGGAAACGACATTCCAAAGAGAGAAGAAAGAGAACACGGGCAAAGGGAAACTCTGGGTTTATTTGGAGAATAAGAATGTTCTCTATTCACCAGAATGTAAGGTGCATGGAGGGCTAGACATGGTCAGACAATGGAAGACTTCAAATTCTATGCCTAGACTTTTAGACTTTATAAGCAGTGAGAAGCTATTGAAGATTGTTGAAGAGTCAAATTGTGTGACCAAAATTCACGTACTGAAAAGTAGGATTCAGTTTCTTCCAAGCAAGGGAAATTTTTATGGCAAATGTGTTCATTTCAATGTAGTCTAATATATGGTCTAACATTATTCACTTTGAATAAGTGAGACTCTTTTTAAAGAACATAGTAAATAGCATTGAAATTTTATCCTTGTTTCTTATTACTTTTAAGGAAATTTTGATTGTAGCAATTTTCATTTCTGTGCTTTAAGATGCATTTTAGAAGCATAGAATACATTTCTTACAATAAATTAATACATCTTGTTAAGGAATCATGCTGTTTTGAAAAAGTATGTTAATTAGAATGTTGTTTTTCACTCATTTGAGAATACTTGAGTAACGGAAGCACTCTAAAGACATCAGATTAATAAATAATGTTATAAATTCCTAGGGATAGAGAGATGTGTAATGATAAAATTTAAAATCAAAAACATTTCATATTGTGATTTCATTTTTTTAATTTTTCTCTTTACAGATGGCCAAATGAATTAAAATAATGCAATTTTAGATAAGATTTATCTTTTTCTAATTAGGATCCTCTCTCTGGAATGCCAACTTATTTCTATTAATAATCAGGACAGCCTATATGGGAACCAGGATCATCTTTCAAGGAATATGATATGAAACAGAGCAAATGGCACTTTCTTTCTCACAAGTTAAAATGCATAATTAACACAGAATAACATATAGAAATTAGTTATTGGGATTAGGCTAGTCTGGGTGATTGTGACTTGTTTATATACACATGAGCCTTAAACTGTTTTTCATCATGGTCACTCAGCAAATATTTACTCAGTGTAAGCTGGTTACCAGTCACTTTAATAGATCAATGGGTATCAATATAAATAAAGTGCTGTCAACCTGTTTATATTGGATTGAAGTAGACACATGTATCACTTATGATTTAGTAAAAGGAAACAGAAACCATTCTAGGTACATTTTAAATAGAAAAGAATTTGTATAAGAAATTAGGTACTTACTGGAAATTTGGTAAAATCAGAGGAGTAGAAGTTCAGGGCTACTACTACAACTCTTGAATTTAACCAGTTACATGATGGTGATTAGCAGTTAAAAAGCCACAGCTATTACTACAGATGCCTTCCAACATTCATGAACACACTAGAAAACCAAATTTTGAATGTATAGTTCATCCGTTAAAACTTTCAACCCTTCTGTCTCCAAAATCTTGCTTGCCAGAAAAATACAGCAGTAGATAGTTATCTCTTCATTTCCGTCATTCAGATCTTGCCTGAATGCTTTTAATTAGCACAATGGGCTTTATCATCTAGTACCCTTACTACATGAGATCTGGGAAATTATATTCCGGGTCCAGGCAATACAGTAAGGCTCCTAGAAGGAGGTAAGAGCAGATATTATATGTAGACTAATATTTGCTTTGAGTGGAAGTGGAAATACTTTTAGGGAGGAAAAAGTAGTCATCCCTTTACGCTTATGGAGCTTATATTCTGGAAGGACAGAAAGATTAAACAACTAATTAAATACTTGATTTTAATTACATTTGAAATAAATAATAAAGAGGGATAAAGTCCTAAGAAAAAACTGAGTTGGAGAATCTGATCTAGACCCATGGTGTTAGAGGATGGTGTTCACCAACAAAGTGACATTTAAGCTGATCTGAAGGCTACGAGTTGACAAATAAAAGAGGACAGACAAGTATTCAAAGAAAAGGCTGACATTAAAAAAAAAAAATGCACATTGAAGCAAATAAGAAAAACAAGTCAAAATGACTGAAATGTAAAGAGTGATAGGGAATGGCAGATGGCAACTATGTGCCATGAGTCTAATCTAGGCAAGGACCAGATATAATACCCTCAGTTGCTTGCTACCATTTTTTAAAAAATCATGTTATTTAATCATGTATTTGTGTTAGTTCAGAAGTAAATGTTGGGAAGTAGTTACATTTTAACCTTATTTTTAAAAGCATTTACATTGTGTTTTTTCTCTCATGAGTAGGAAAATGTGATGTAAAGGCATGGAAGGAAATTCTGCATGCTTTCACTGGGGAAAAGGAATATAATGCCTTACTTGTGTTGATGGATTATCTTGGCAGTTGCCCATTCCATTTGAATTTGACCGACTATAAAACCCTGTGTGGAAAGTTCACTTGTGAAAACTGGAAAGATAAAGTCAGAGAAAACCAAACTTAGACCGTTCGGAAACTACATACCTTACTTCCTTTACCTTTTCACAGCTGGTATTCTTTTGTGCTGAATTTCCATGTGTAGAAACACTTTATCCAGTGAGCATAGTATTGGATCTCAAATGGCTTCTGTGGAGAATCCAAATTGTCTGTTCACAGAATGTGAACAAGATAAAGTATATCTCTGTAGTTATTCAGACAATAGCAAAACCTGGACTCCATGTAGTGCTAGCTTTGGAGAACCGAGTAGAAAAAGCAGTGATTTTTCTGATGCCTTAGAAAGCAGCAGGCATCTTATAGTAAACAAGTTCAGCTCCATAACTTATGGTCTTAACCATCTCTTCTCCCTTCATTTCTCCAAACAAAACTTCTTTTAAAAAGCTTCTTATATTTCTTTTGAGGAAAGACTTGTACAACCACCATTGTTTGCCTGTGTGCATGGGTATATGTTTTAATACAGAAAAATTGCATCATGTTGTATATACCTTTTTGTCTTTTTCTTTTTCACTTAGTAATATATCAAGGAGGTCTTTCCAAATCAACTCAGAAAGATGGGTTTCATTCTTTTAGCAACTGTGTAATATGCCACAATGCGGATGTTACAATAATTCATTTACTGAATCCTCTATTGAGGGATACTTTTGTTGTTTCCAGTTACCTTTGATTGTTAACAATGCTACAGTACACATTTTTACTCCTACTCTTGCAATGATATACATTAGAAAAATTCCTAGCACTGAAATTTATCTATCATGTACTACATGCATTTAAAACTTTGATGAGTGGCCCCAAATTGCCTCATGGAGATATTGTTCCAATTTATACTTCCTCCAGCAGTTGTTACAGGTGGCCCTCCATGTCCATGGCTTCCATGAATTCAGCCAACTGTGGATTAAAATAATTTGGGGGAAAAAAAAGATGGTTGTATCTGTACTGAACATGCATAGATGACTTTTTCTTGTCATTATTCCCTAAACAATACAGTATAACTACTTATATAACTCTTAAATTGTATTAGGTATTATGAGTAATCTAGAGATGATTTAAAGTATACGGGAAGACCATGTAAATTATATGTAAATATCATACCATTTTATATAAGGTACTTAAGCATCCATGGTTTGTGGTGTCTACAGGGGAAGAGACGGTGTTCCTTGAATCAGCCCCTTACGGATACCATGGGAAGACTGTACTTTACCCCACATAACTTTGCCAGCACTGGGTAGTATTAACGTTTTTAAGTTTATAACAGATTAACAGGCAAAAAATGGTACTTCATTATTATTTTGGTTGGCATTTCTTTAATTATGAGTGAGACTGAGCATTTTTTACGTTGCCTATTTGTATTTCCTACTCTTTAAATTGTTCATAATCTTGGCCCATTATGTACTAAACTGCATGTTTAGTACAACATGTTACATAAACTTTTTCTATTTAACCCTTGATGTTTATTTTTGTTTGTTTATGATTATTTTTTACTATGTAGAAATTCTGAAAATTTATTTATGGTCTCTGGGTTTTATGTCTTGCATATAAAAGCTATACACCTACTTCATCTGTGATTTCTTCAAGCCTTATATTTTATTTTTATTATTAAATACTTGATGTTTCTGGAACTTATTCCAGATAGTGGTGGGCCCATCATCTTTTCCTAAATACCGTTTTTTCTGTTGATTAAAAAATTTAATATACAATATTCTCATATTTACTTGAGTCATTTCTAAAATTTCTCTTCTGTGTCATTGATCTTATTGTTTCTTCTTTTTTATCAAACTGTTTTACTTATTTTGTTTTCGTAGAATTCTCCATAACTGGTTGGATTAAACATCCTGATTATTCTTCAATTGTAGAATTTCTCCCGGATAAATTTTCAGTCTTACTTTTCAGGATGAATTTTAGTATTCCCTCTGGGAAATCATGTTATATTTTAGTTGAGTTAGTGCATTGATTTTACACATTTAGTTAATGAGAAATGGTATTTTTGCCAAATCAAGTTTTCCCATCTCAAAATTAAATATATTATTTCTTGAATGTTCTTCAGCAATATTATAAAACTTTATATAGATCCTCCCTCTTATTATTTCTGTTTTTGCTCTTATAAGTGTGATTTTTTCACTTATTTTATGAGTTATTATCTGTATATATAGTGTATATATGTCTTTTTATAAAACGTTTATAAAATATATTTTTATAATATTAAAGATTAGTATTTTATATTAAAATTAAAGAAAAGAAAATATATTTCTTTCCATTTTTAAAATATATATAATATAAAAAATATTTTACATTATATTAAGGAAAAGAAAAATATTTTCATAAAAGAAATACTTTTATAAAATACTAAATTTTTGAGACTATCATCTTTCCAAATTCTTTTGTTATTTTATTTAGTATATTTTAGTCAGTACCCAATTTTCTAAATAAACATTTACTTTATCTCCAACAAATAATTACTTTATACTTTTTCAGTATTTATATTCTTTATTATTTTCTCATGTCTAGCATTGTCTGGAACATCAATAGGCTGATACCAAATAACCTTGCCTACTCCCTAATTTTAATTAGTATACTCTGAATGTTCACTATTAAGCATAGTTTGAGATGTATATCGTCATCTGTAATCATCAGGACTGAATGTAGCCTTTTGTCAAAATTCAATGTCTGCACACCATCATGCATATTAAATATTTAATGTTTAATATAAATATTAAATTTACAAAATTTAATATTTAATAAAATATTATAATTAATAATTTTTTGAATTATTAAATATGTTAATATATTAAGTGCAATGCCCTTGCATTCTGGGGTTGAAGAATACTTAGTTGTGGCATTTTGTTTTAATGTATTGATAAATTCTATTTTCTAAAGTTCTTTACTATTTAGATTAATATTTATAAGAGAGATACTGTTATTGTATTCACTTTTCTGCTTTGTCAGGTTTTAATATCAGTGCCATTATTGTCGCCTGTAGAATCAGTCTTCTGTCCTCTAGAGTCTCTTAATAGCATTAGAATTAATTCATCTTTAAAAATTTGAAAGCCCAGCTGTTAAATTTAACTCTTAAATTTTCTTTTCATTATTTTTATCATTATATATAAAGTTTTCTGTCACTTCTAGGATAAATATTAGTAACAATATTTTCCTAGAAAATCATCCATTCCAAACAGTTTAAGTGAAATGCACTGAATTTTACAAAGTGCTCTTTTCTGATTCTTTTCTGATTCTTTTAAATTGTAGTATTATTTCTTTTATAGTCGTTTAAATTGTGGTATTTTCATTTTTCTGACATTGGGTCTTGTGCTTGTGCTGTTGTACTTGTGTACAGCTATACAGATTATTTTACTTAAAGACCAGATAGTAAACATTTTAAGCTTGTAGACATATGATCTCTCCCACAACTATTCATTCAGCCCTCCTGTTGTAGCTCAAGCAGCCTTAGACAATCTATAGCAAATTGATATGGCTGTTTTCCAATAAGTTTTATTTACAAAAGCAGGCAGTTAGCACATAGTTTTCCAGCTCCTTCTCTAGTCAGTAATGACCACTGTCTATTTTTTGTTTTTTTTCTTTTAAAGTAAGAGTGTTAATTTTTTTCTCAGTTTCACAATCTTTAAATCATTGGTTCTATTTTAACTTTATTAGGGCTTTCCTTTTTATTACCTTAGGTTTGTTTTATTTTTGTTTTTGTAGATTCTTGAGTTAGATGCTTAATTCACTTACTACGTATTCTTCTTTAGTTACATAAGTATTTCAGGTGTGATGTTTTCTCATAGTATAACTTTACTCTGTCCTATTATGATATGTAGTGTTTTCATTAATTTTTAGACTTTTGCAGTTTTAATTTCTCCTTTGTTTTTGAAGAAAGCCAAGATATACAGACACACACACACACACATACAGAGCATTGCCTCTGTGTGTGTTATTTATGATTATTACTATTATTTTATTTTTGAGACAGAGTTTTTGCTATTGTTGCCCAGGCTGGAGTGCAATGGCGAATCTCGGCTCACTGCAACCTCCGCCTCCCAGGTTCAAGTGATTCTCCTGCCTCAGCCTCTCGAATAGCTGGTACTACAGGCACACACCACCATGCTCGGCTAATTTTTGTATTTTTAGTATAGACTAAGTTTTGTATTTTTAGTATTTCACCATGTTTGCCAGGCTAGTCTCAAACTCCTGACCTCAGGTGATCCACCCACCTCAGCCCCCCAAAGTGCTGGGATTACAGGCGTGAGCCCCTGCTCCCAGCCTGTGTTATTTTATTCACATGTTTTACACCTGAACGTGTCATCTCATCTCACTCTGAATGTTCTTATAGTGTTACCTAACTGGTCTCCCTTATTTCTCTCCTCCTCAGAAATCTTCAGTGGCTTCCCATTTATTTAGAAGAGAAGCCCAAGTCTTTATAATGGATCACTTCAAACTCATGCATGAAATATAATTTACTTCTGACCTTCTTAGTACCTGGTTTAAGGCACATCATTAGCTCTCCTCATCCTGTTTACCTTATCATATATTCAGTGCACCAAGATAAGGATTATCTTGAAACAATTCTAACTCCTTTTCTTTTATGTCATGTTCATCCTCCTTTCTAGACAGTCATCCAGTCTTGGTTACTTTCCAGCCAACTTTCACCTTGACTTTGTTTGGTTATTTCTGTTTCCCCTGCCTCCGTCTTCCCCTGCAGATTGCTGTAGTGGCCGATACCTGCTCTAGTCTTAGCACAACTGTGAAGTTACCTCTCTAAAGAACAAATCTGACACTCCTTAAAAACTTAGATTGACTCCTTTTCCACCTATGTTTGAGACAATGTAAAGCCTGACCCCAATCCTTTTTTCTAGCTTAATTTTCTGAATTTTTATCCCACACCCTCTGAACAGAATGCCCTCCAAACACACTGTGTGTGTTTAAGCATTCCCTCTTTAACCATTCCCAGCTTAGGTATTTATATATCCTGCTGCCTACCTTTCACCATTTAGCAGGCTATCCCTTGTCCTTCAAGACCCACATTTCACATTTTCTGTAAAGACTTCTTTGATCAAACTATCAGATCACTGATTCATTCATCCAAGGAACGTGTAGTATCAGTATGAAGAAGGCACCCTGCCATATGTTAGCAATACAAATGTAAATAAGACATACTTTTGTTATAAATGACAGTATCATAAATGTCATAAATAACAAAGTTTCATCTTGGTCCATGTACCTCTATCATAAACACATTATATTTAATAGAAATCATTTGTATATGAGTCTGTCCTTACCAGTCTGCAAATTATCCAAAGCTCAGATTTTGTCTTAAATTTCTTTGAATTCCTAGGATCTAATATATTATAAATACGTGTTTCTTATTTAATTGACCTCTCTGATTCTTTACAGTGCTTTTTTTTTTTTTGTCTGTTAGTGACTATCATGTTTCGTAAATCTGTTAGGAGGTACTCTTCTTAGGAATGTAAATAATTTAGTGCAATAACAAATACAAGGTTGCTTAGCACTAAATAGTCTCATGAGGTCAAATTGTACAGCTGTATTACAAACAGGTGGAGAAAAACATCACTGCAAATATTCTTCTGTAAAAAACTTCATTCCTTATACTTTTGTGTGCAGTAGAATAACTTGAGGAGCTGATTAGATATGCACATCCAAAAACATGAAAGATGTTTAACATCATTAACTGTTGGCCGGGCGCGGTGGCTCAAGCCTGTAATCCCAGCACTTTGGGAGGCCAAGGCGGGCGGATCACGAGGTCAGGAGATTGAGACCATCCTGCCTAACACAGTGAAACCCTGTCTCTACTAAAAAATACAAAAAACTAGCCGGGTGAGGTGGTGGGCGCCTGTAGTCCTAGCTACTCGGGAGGCTGAGGCAGGAGAATGGCGTAAACCCGGGAGGCGGAGCTTGCAGTGAGCTGAGATCTGGGCACTGCACTCCAGCCTGGGCGACAGAGTGAGACTCCGTCTCAAAAAAAAAATCATTAACTGTTAAACAAACTTATGTTAAAACCATGGTAAGATGCCACCACACACCTATTACAATGGCTAAAATAAAAAATAATAATTATGTAATATATGGGAATCTGGCAAGTATGGGAAGCAACTGGAACTGTCATACAATGCTGATGCAAATGCAAAATGTTAAAATTCTCCAGAAATGCTTTGGCATTTTTTATAAAATTAAACATACATTTACCATATGACCTAAAAGTTTCATTCCTGGTATTTACTTTGGAGGAATGAAATCATATCCACATATACAAAAAGCGTACATAAATGTTTATAAATGTTATGGTTATAATTGTGAAAACTGGAAACAACCCTCATGTCGTTCAGTGAGAGGTCCGATTAACAGACTGTAATGTGCCCATCTGTAGCACCGTGGAATACTACTCAGCAATAAAAAGGAATGAGCTATTGATATATGCAACAACTTAGATGAATCTCAAAGTCATTAATCTGGGTGACAGAAACCAATTTCAAAATTTATATGCTTTCTGACTCAATTTATGTAATGGTCTCGGAGAGAGAAAACTATACTGTTGGAGTACAGATTAGTGGTAGTAGTTGGGAAAAGTTTAACTGTAAAGAAATCACATGAGGGGATTTTTTAGGGTGGAGAAACTCTTCTTGATTATGATGGTAGTTATGCAAATCTAACACAAACGTGTTAAAATTCTTAGATGTGTACACTAAAAGTGGAAAAATAGTTTTGCTTTATGATGATTTTTAAAATCAGATTTTAAAATCAGATGAGGAACATCCCTGGGCCTCATCTCCAGGGATTCCAGTTCATTTTTTTTTCTTTTCTTTTCTTTTTTTCTTTTTTCTTTTCTTTTTTTTTTTTTTTTTTTTTTTCTTTTTTGAGACTGTCACCCAGGCTGGAGTTCAGTGGCGCGATCTTGGCTCACTGCAGCCTCTGCCTCCTGGGTTCAAGTGATTCTCCTGTCTTAGCCTCCTGAGTAGCTGGGACTACAGGCACACGCCACCACACCCGGCTATTTTTTTTTTTTTTTTTTTCAGTAGAGATGGAGTTTCACTGTGTTAGCCAGGATGGTCTTGATCTCGTGACCTCGTGATCTGCCCACCTCACCCTCCCAAAGTGCTGGGATTACAGGCGTGAGCCACTGTGCCCAGCCAGATTCCAGTTCATTTTTCTTGTGAGCTAAGGCAGACCACATATGGAAAATTCAGATTCAAAGATAGTTAAGAATAAAAAACCCAGACTTATTTTAAGATTGTTGTCACTTCAAGTCTGTAATAAACCATTAAAAATAAAACAATGCACACGGTATGCAAGAATAGAAGTAGAAGTGACTCCTACCTCCTCCTAGTTCCTCACAGAGACCAGAGAGATATACCCAGTTGGTGGCCACTGGTGCTGGTTGAATGTGAAACCCATGTGATCATGTGGGAGGTACTATGTCACTACTCCAAGATCCACCTGCTACTTTATAAGAAACATGTCTATCACAGATACATACTTCCCTTGTTTAACTTCTTACTGTGTCATTGGTGCCACAGCAGGCCTAGCCATGTTTTACCTCAGGTGGGGTTTGACTAAGGAATCTATATTTATAAGAAGGACAGCAGAACATTTCAATGCAGGGAGTCCACAGATAGCAGACTTCACCTAAAACCAAACAGCAATCCAGCAATATGATTTGTACAGAATATCACCTCCAACCAATAGTTTTAGTTTCCTCTATTGGCTTTGAATGTCCACTCTTAAATATTAGAGAAGAAATGAAGTAAGTGAAATGTTTCTCCTCTCCCTACCTTTAGCCTCTGAAGGAGCTCTTAGCAAATACACCACAATTAGACTTTTTTCCATGTTCGTAAGAGCTGCTTTAAGATTACAGTGACAATATCACTTGTCTGAAAAGGTGAAAGCTGAGACAATGAGATCCAGTTGTAATTAATTGTAAAGTATATGTATAAAATAATTTCTAACAGGCTGACTGCACTGCACAAGAATAAAATAAGAATACACCCCCTTGAAACTTTAAGAAGCTCTCCTGTTTTATGTTTATATATTGTTTTTTGTTTTGGACCCTAAAGAGGCTCAAAATGTGTAAGTTGTTATTTACTTGGCTGGCCACTAGATGGTGTGGTTTGTTAATGCATTACTTTTGGTTTTATAATTAAGGCAGATTTCATGGAACGCTATTTTCTTAGATAATTTTATTAAATATTATTAACTTAGAAGTTTAAAATTTTAAGTGACCTGAGAGATAATCAGTATGGCAAAGTCTCGACTGGAACCCTAGTCCCCTAAAATCTTACTCCCTGCCATTGTCCAGCCCTTAAGTAAAAAGTGTGGGGAAAAAACTGTTCAAAAAGAAGCTCTTGAATTGATCATGAGATTTTGAGACCAATAGCAAACAAACACATGATGTGATGGCCAAACAGAAGCTTTAACTATGTAAACATTTCTTTAAATGTTAGTTTTTCATAAAAATTCTGTCTGTTGTATAGTGAATCTTCAGTGAGTCTTTTATGACCTTCTGCTACAGCAGTTACACAGGTGGCATATAAGTATACTAAATCTCACCTCTGGACTCCGAGTAAGCCACAGAACAGAAGTAATGTTGTTACAGTAGTCCCCCCTTATCCATGGGGCATATTTCCAAGATATGAAACCACAGATACTAGTGAACTAACTTGATTGCTGTCAATTAAGATACATTTCTGTTCATGTCTTCCACCCACAAATTTAATGCCTTTTTCCTCTTAACTAAGTAGGTATCAAACACTGTAGCTGTAACTTTTGCAATTTGAAACATTAATAACATGAATTTCTTTTTTCTTCTTTGCAACTTCACGAATAGAAGATTTGTTGCTCTTACCATCAATTTTAGCAATCAGCATACAATTTTGTTTTTCTTTCCTTAAGTTGAAAACTTTCACCTTTTCACTTAAAGGAAACACTTTATGGCTTCTCTCTGGCAAATTCAAATTGCCAGCATCACTAATGTTACACTTTAGGGCCATTATTAAGTAAAATAAGGGTGACTTGCAAACGCTGGGATACTTAAACAGTCAATCTGATAACCAGGCCTACTACTAAGTGACTAATGAGTGAGGAGTGTCTACAGCTTATATATGCTGAACAAAGTGATGATTCATTTTCTGGGCTGGATGGAATAGGACAGTGTGAGATTTCATCAAGCTACTCAGAAGAGCACGCAACTTAAAACATGATTTATTTATTTCTGGAATATTCTATTTAGTATTTTTGGACCACAGTTGATCTCAGGTAATGGAAACCACAGAAAGCAAAACTACAGATAAGGAAGGACTACTGTATACTCAATGCATATGTGTAGTTGAGGAGCTAAAACAGATGGTCAACTTGCTATCAAAGATCACCAAGAACACAACTGTAGGTGAACAAAGCTGGCTTTATTGACTCACTGCAATGAGGAACATCACAGGGGAAGCATCATGGGGATCTCAATAAGAAAGGAGAAGGCCTCAAAGGCAGTGGGTCTGGAATAAAAGTGTAAAGGCTCTGAAGTAGATATGGACTTGTCAGAAAATATACTCAGAAAAGCCAGCCATTGTGGCTGAGGTAGATGAGGTAAGGAAATGAGATTGATTTTTGTAGGGCCTTGCACTGTAATGACTCTGGCCTTTACTCTTAAGGAGTTAAGAAGCCGCTGAGATTTAGTTTTATTTTGAATAGCATATTTTTTGAAGGCTAAGAAACATGTAATACTGACTGATTGCAAAAAGAGACTTCTGGATGAAAGAGACACTTGCTTTTCACCTCTTTTCTTTTTAATTTTGTGACATATTTTGTTATTACCTATTTTTTAAGATAAGTAACATTATTTTTTATTATTTTATATAAAGCATTGTATACTAAGACTTAGTAATACCTTAAGATGCTTAAAAATAATTTTCTGATTTCTTTGATAAAACTCATACAACAGGAATGCTAAATAACAATTGCTTTTAAATGCTAAATAATACTCTTATGCTTTCTTGGTGTCTAGGTGCAAAGGTCGAGAAATAAGCAAGTACGAGAATTATTCCCAGATGGTTTTAGTATTCATCATGCAGGAATGCTTCGGCAGGACAGAAATTTAGTTGAAAACTTGTTTTCTAATGGGCATATCAAAGTCCTAGTGTGTACAGCTACATTAGCCTGGGGTGTCAATCTTCCCGCCCATGCTGTTATTATTAAGGTAAGAGCTTACCTTCCTTGATATATGGATTTGTGTGTGTCTTAAAGCAAGCCTCTTGGTTGATTTATTTAGAAAAATATTGTGATTTGTCTGTTTCCTTGACTTTGAATGTTATTTATAAAAGGTCAGAATTATTTTCTCCAGTAAGAATCTAGTTTATATTGTGAAAATTTAACTCTATCACAGATGATGAAAGGATTAGTTAAAGTACACTTTTGAGATCTTGCCATATTTGCCTAATTTCAGTATTCAGTTCATCAGGATTATATTTGTGTGTGTTTATGTAAATTTTTGTTAACTTTTCCTCATCTAGGGAACACAAATATATGCTGCAAAAAGAGGCTCCTTTGTTGACCTTGGAATTTTAGATGTCATGCAGATATTTGGTCGAGCTGGACGACCACAATTTGACAAATTTGGGGAAGGAATCATTATAACAACGCATGATAAACTCAGCCATTACCTCACTTTGCTCACCCAACGAAACCCAATTGAGAGTCAGTTTCTGGAAAGCCTTGCAGATAACCTAAATGCAGAGGTAAGATCTAATGAGTAAAAGTTTGGAATAGAATCATCAGCCTTAAGAATGAACAAGAAAATATGTAACAAACCCGCACGTTGTGCACATGTACCCTAGAACTTAAAGTATAATAAAAAAATAAAAATAAAAATAAATAAAAATAAAAGAATGACCAAGAAAGATAAAGGTTGAGTTGGTTGCTATTTTGTAGTGTTTAGGATTACAGCCTATGCCATATAGTTATAAGATAAAACAGGCTGAATGGCATTATTGTTGATTAATTCAGAGGATTATAGAATGATAACTGATAAAAAATCTATTGCTAAAAGACCATATTTTGAAACTAATGAGGCTTTGCTAGAGACCAGAAATCTAACAAAGACTGTAGAAAATATGGAAACAAATAGCAATAATAACTAATATTTGGCACTTTTACAAAGTTTTACATGAAATTTTTACTAAAGGTTTAATAAAATTTATAAAACTCTTTTAGCTCTATTAGGTTAGTTGATTAACTTTGTTATACACAATGTGATTGAGCTAGATTGTGATAATTTGTTTCGTGTGTGTGTCTGTGTGTGTGTGTGTCTGTGTGTGTGTGTCTGTGTGTGACTTTTATGTTAAGATTTACATAGCAGACCCTGGAAGCGTAGGTAACATCTTAACTGGTAAAGAAAATAAACATTCTTAAAATTTAGAGTATATGTATAGAACATTCAAATCAGGTTTGACTGTTTTTGTGACATTTTAAATTATAATTTGGTATTCAACACTTTGCTAATTCAGTATTCTTTCATACCTTTAAAGTTGACTCAAACAATAATTGAAAGTAGGGAGGATGTAAATATTAAGTAAATGACTACTTTGAAATATTTATAATCAAATACTACTTATTATGTACAAAGTCCTATATTAGGTACTTCCTAAAGAGCTTATAGAAATTTAATCTAACATTCCAATCATATTATTTATAAGTCTTTTTAGAGAATGAAAAACACACTTACTAGTTCATTTTCTCTATTAAGAAGTGTATATTCCAAAAGGGGAGAAAAAGACATGAAAACACAGTGCAATAATGTTGGAAAGATAGTTCTGTAGAAGGATTCAGCAGAAGGAGAAAATAGGTTTGTCCCAGGCTATCAGGAAAGTTTTGGTTCATGAATGTGGTAAAATTTGATCCGTGAGAGTATCTTTATTTTATGAGAAAATGGGGACTTTCAGGTGAAGTGAGTAGAGTAACAGCTTGTCTAGTGCAGAAGATCTGTGTTGGCGATAATCCACAGCCAGAATTGGGATGGTCATTCAAAGAATGGATAAGTTTTAGAAGATAATGGTTAGAGAAAATAGCATGAAAGGCCTCATTTTCTATTAGCAAAATTATAATAACATTTTTAAAAACTGAGAAATAAAATTTGAATCCAAAGGAAATATTATTATGGCTCAATTTCAATCATACTGGCTACTATAATTGTGTGGCTTAAATAATTGGGTCTTGGATTAGCAGTGTCTAATGTGTGGAACAAAGTCTCTTAATGTAAAATGATAGTAGCAGTGAACTGAGGACCTGCTGTATACCAGAGATTCTGCTCAGTGCCTCACGTACATTCTCTTATTCTCTCACTACTGCTGCTATGGAGATATTATCCTCAGAGTGATATGTAATTGACCCAAGGTCACTACATTATAACTTTTGAAACTAGTATTCAAACTCAGATCTATTTAACTCTAAACCTAGACTTTTCATTATGGCTTAGATTTCTTGTATATAAAATTTAAGTTGAAGGTGAATACATTTGCTTATATTAATATATAGCCTTTGCCCTCTTCTAAAGCCTATATGAAAAACATTTTCCAAAATGGTAGCCATAATTTTTCTGACTTGCAGTAAAAGGTGTGGTTCTTTTATACACATCATGAGATGCATGTCAACAAAGAGTATATCTCAAATGTAGAGGCCTTAAATCCAAGGACAAGGTGTTTGAAAGTAACATTCTACAGAATTGGGATGAACTCTGTATAAAAAATGTATGTAGTATGTAAGGTGAAAGAAAGATTAACATAGTTTTGAAGAACAGACTTGAATACTAAAGTTAGATATGAAGTGATATCTTAAAATGCATGTCAAGGAAGACTATATCTCAGTAAACTTATGTCCTTAATAGCTTTTTGTAATTGGTAAAATAAACACAAGTTGGCAGTGTTATACAGAAGACACAAAGTCAGTAAAATACTGCTTTTTTTCTTCAAGGAACTAGTTTTCTTAGGGACTGTAAAATAACATCATTGAAACTATTTGATCAAGGCCTGAGAAATTAAAAATAAATTAGGGTCCATACACTTATCAAATATTTATAAAGTACTTATTAAATGTGTGGTTTTCAGAAATGTCAGCTAACTATACACATAATTCCATTTAGTGATATAAATGGTATTTAAATAACAAAACATATATCTTGACATTTTTTACCAATATAGTGAAGTGTAGCCATTGTTGAACTAACTTGCTCATATTCTAATCTATTGGAATAGTTCCCTTTTAAAGTAAATTTTCCTGTTAAGGAAACAAACTCTTAAATTATTGTTGAATATTAAATTAAATTTGACTATCTGTGGAAATCAAGTGTGAAATTGGTTTATAAAATGAATATGTGCTCTGTTCTTTAGGTAATGAATTTTTAAGTCTTTAGATTCCCCAAATCATCGCAAGACTCTACGGTTGCACTAATCAACGTTAGAGTCGTGCTAGATTAAGAATGTTGCCTCCATTAATATATTTTATGTCATGAGTATCAATTCTGACTATTACTTTAGGAGAACTGGAGAAATTATTATATTGTTATAATTTTAATGCAAACATGTTATGAGGCACATTTGCTTATCGATGCATAACGAGACTGACTAAATAATCCTAATGCTGAAAGGTCATAAGTCCCATCCATATATAAAGTCACTGAACTTTACACTGAGAGAAATACTGAGGTTGATTAAAATTTATTCATCACACATTACTGAGTACATACTCTGTGCCAGCTCCCTATAGTCTGTTCTTCAAACTATGTTAATCTTTCTTTCACCTTACATATACATACATTTTTTTATACAGAGTTCATCCCATCTCTGTAGAATGTTACGTAAACACCTTGTCCTTGGATTTAAGGCCTCTACAGTCTGAACGACCTTCCTAATTCTGGCTACAGTTACTCTCCAACACAGATCTTCTGCCCTAGACAAGCTGTTGTTACTCTATTCACTTGTAAATAAAGATACTCTCACTGGATTGTTGTGGAAATTTAAGAAATGCCTGTGCCAAGGTAGTTTATGGTAAATGATAGAGTCACTTACCATTTTCTGATAGTCTGTTGATATTCAGCCCTGTTCATACTTATTGCCAGCACTGAAATTTTAGATAAATAATGAAGAGTAGCATAGTTTTTATATGTATTTACTAGCTTATATATATATACACACACACACACACACGCATGCATACTCACGATGATTATAGTATTTGCTTAAGTTTTTATATGATTTCAACCATGTTTTTAAATTACATATTCAAATGAACAATTAAGATTACCTTAAATACTAAAGTTAGATATGAACTGATATGGAATCTTATTTCTAAATTACCAAATTTGTGTATGGATTTTATTTTTCTCTTTTACTTAACAGAACATAAAGCTATCACACTGTATACTAATGCCACTTTCAGAAATGTCATGTTAGATGTTTTTCTTTAAAAGCATTTTGAATAGGTATTATGTGCTAGGCACAATGGATGGTGGGTTCATATAAGTCATTGTGGTTAGTTACATATGTCTCACCTCCATATGACCCTGGAACTTCTTGAGGCTAGGGAGCATACTCTATTTGTTACCATATCCATTGTGCTTTACTTAGCACAGGCTTGTTACTGACTTACTATATGATTTTGAGATGAGTGAATAAATTTCAAAGACGTACTATGAAAAAATTCCTGTTTTATAAAAGGCTCCTGTGCTAAGTAGCCACTAGGTGACAGCAAGTATTTACAAATACATTTTTATTTTTTGTCACTAGGTGGCATTCAAATATTACTCTCAAAATAAGGTATAGCGTCATACCTTTACCTTCCTTTTTCTGAGTAGTCTTGTCCTCTTTAGTGAACATTTACAAGACTTCCTTTAGTTGATCCAATCTTTGCTACATACTTTTTCCTTTCCTTTAATCATATCACTGGTAGCAATAGGTAATTTTTAAATGTTAATTCACTTTCTGATTTTGAAAATAATAGCAAGCTTATTTTATCCCTTATAAATTTTTCTACTCATAGGAGTTGTGTGATGTTACTTTAAAATAATATTCTAAGGTTCTAAGGGAATGTTGGTCATTATTTTAAAGTAACATCATAAAGTCATGACAGGAATATAGGTCATATGTCTATGGTTTAATACAATTTGGTCTGTCAAATAATGAATTCACAAAGGAGAGAAACTCTCAGATTTTTAGCCGTATCACCAAACTAGTTTTATTTACCTAAGTAGATTAGAAAATGTTTAACTGTTTTAGTTGTAAATCTTCATGAATTGTTACGCAACTCCCACACTGGCTCAATTTTAGTTCTTGCTACTCTTACTTTGGTGGAAAACCTTACAGTTTACACTAAATATATATATTTACCTACATTATGGATGGCTTGGCCATTTGTAATATAAATTTAAAAGTTAGTAGACAGAATCTCGCTTATTATGTTTCAACTTTTGGTCATTTCTCTGTTTTAGTAACAAATAATATATCATAATATTATAATGAAAATTATACATTACTAAATCTCATCTTCAACTAACTAAAGACAATTAACCATCCACATATTTATTTCATGAAATTAGTTATACAGAATTATAATAAAAAATTATAATGTAGGAATTAAACATGAAGGTTTTACTTTCTTTTAGGACTAAATCGGGAGGGTTTGTTTTTCCTTTTTTTCTCCTAAAATTACTAATTTAGGTCAGGAACATCTCTTCTCCTTTAATTAAAGTATTAAGAGGTTAAAAACAATTTCAGCCAAGAATTCAGGAAAAAAAATACAACTGTGAAGTTTTACAACGTGGGTAAATTTTTAAAGTAAAATAAGTACCTTAAGTAAAAATAAAATTATGACCTATAGATCCATTGGCTAAGGTAATATATTTCTAAGAAACTTTTCATTGAAATTCTTTGTTAGTATCTTCTTCTAATAATTCTTTTTTCTTTGTTATACAGCTCTTATATGCTATTGTGTTTTTAAATTATTAACCTTTGAATTCATTTAATTAATATATCACAAAGCTACATTAAATGCTATATTAAAAATAATATTTTCTTTCAAGAGATAATCTGAAGAGTTATCCACTGTTTATTATGGTTCAAATGCATGAATATTTTTTCCATAGGTTAAGTTTACTGACAAATAAAAACTACTCCCTGTTCTTGTACATCAGTTTGTTAAAGTGTATGTATTATTAATATGTATAAATCACAACAAAATCTGCTTTGTTTTGTGCAAAACAAGTGAACTTTTTATTGTATTCATATTACATCTCTTTACTTACAGTCCTGCAGATGCATATCTTTAGACGTAAAAACTGAGGATATCCCCTCTGTGGTTTTTGTGATGACAGTATACAGAATTAGGATAAAAATGAACAGAATTAACAATGTTTTGTTGTTTTTATTCTGATGCACTTAACACTTATATTTTTCAGCAGTGTAGTCACATAAAATGAAACTAAAATAAATTGTATACTGAATTAAAAAAATAACAAAAATGTCCTTAATGCTATGTAGAATTAAACTCCTTTTAAAGAAAAATAATCATCTGCCATAATATTGAGTAAGTTCAGTTCTGAAAGATAACATTTTTCATGTATCATTCTCAATTAAATGAGGCAGGACTGATTTTAATTAATTGGCAAAGTGTTGTGTCAGTCACTGTGCCTACCTTTTTAAAAATGCACAATGATATATTTTTAAAACTTCACCTCTGACAGAATGATCTTTGATGAAATGTTTATGTTCAACTTTAATACATTACTTTAATTTTTGTCATATTTTTGATTTGCAGATTGCTCTGGGAACAGTTACTAATGTGGAAGAAGCAGTGAAGTGGATAAGTTACACTTATCTTTATGTACGGATGAGAGCAAATCCATTAGCATATGGCATCAGTCACAAGGCTTATCAGGTAGAAAATTCATTTATTAAAAAAAAAAGTTCAGACCTTCTTTTTGGTTCTTTCATGATATGAGGATAGATATTTGTTTGCTGCTCTTCCCTCATCTGAAAAGAGGTTCCTAGAAGAAGAACAAGAGATTTAATATTTTTCAAAAAATTAGATAGGCCCTTGTAGTTATTAGGCAGGCTACATTTAAATCTTTTTCTACAAATACTTATATTAATCTTTGTACTATTATCCATGTATTCAAGTATATTTCTATTTGATATTATTATTTTGGTATCTTTTTTAAGCTATGAGAAATTTCATTTTAGAATGAATTAGACATGAGGAAACTTATTGACCATATTTGATAATCGGCTTAGGTTATATACAATCTGTTCCTCTTATCAAGTCTCTTCTAATCCCTATTCTGAAATTTAAATATACCATTAAAGAGTTACTATCTTAACAGTTAGAGGACTGGAATCAGTTCCACTACTCAAGTTCATATACATAGAATAAGAATTAGATGAATTTGATAGCAGTTCTTCCTATGAACTTTACAATGGCTTACAGATTCTGTGAAATCTTGTCTTTCCTTTATAACTCTGCTTCATATATTGTAAATGTATCCTAATTGCAGATAAAATACAGTTGTTGTCTAATGAAAACATTATTCTACAATGATCATATGGATATTTACTAGTATTAAGTCAAAATTCATAAATAAGTTGAACTTTGTTCAAAATTAGAGTTTCACCTAATTTACTGTAACTTAGTTTTTATGTAAATCCTATTGTGTTATCAAAGCAGTTGCTAATTTTTTAAATTTTATTTCTTTTATTTTTTTCTTTCCCTGTGCAGTAGATTTTACCATGGGAAAATTGAAACTTAAGGCTTGGGGGAAGAAAAATAAGAAAAGCAGCAACAGCAATTAGTTCTGAGGCTGTTAAATCTGAAGCCGTTATTAGGTTTTTATACTTAGATTTACTCTAGATGGGACTCAACTACCTTTCTTCTTTTCAGTTGAAATTTGTGCTAATCTTTAAATGAATGTTTACGTTTACAGCCAAATTGCTCTGTTATAAAATATAACTGCACTATAACCTGTAAACTTACACATTTAAGGAATATGGCTCTAGTTATTCTCATCACAAATGTGGGCATTTTGAGGAGAGTCAGTGGCACTATTAAAATGCTTTCGGAACTCCCCGGAGCAAGATGGCTGAATAGGAACAGCTCCAACCTCCAGCTCCCAGCACGAGTGAAACAGAAGACGGGTGATTTCTGATTTTCAACTGAGGTGTAGACTGACACCTCACATCTCACATGGTGGGGTACACCCCTGAGATGAAGCTTCCAGAGCAAGAATCAGACAGCAGCACTCGCTGTTCAGCAATATTCTATCTTCCGCAGCCTCTGCTGCTGATACCCAGGCAAACAGGGTCTGGAGTGGACCTCAAACAATCTCCAACAGACCTACAGCTGAGGGTCCTGACTGTTAGAAGGAAAACTAACAAACAGAAAGGACACTCACACCAAAACCCCATCAGTACGTCACCAGCATCAAAGACCAAATGCAGATAAAACCACAAAGATGGGGAAAAAGCAAGGCAAAAAAGCTGGAAATTCAAAAAATCAGAGCGCATCTCCCCGCTCCAAAGGAACGCAGCTCATTGCCAGCAATGGATCAAAGCTGGACCGAGAATGACTTTGATGAGTTGGGAGAAGAAGGCTTCAGTCGATTATACTTCTCAGAGCTAAAGGAGGAACTATGTACCCAGCGCAAAGAAACTAAAAATCTTGAAAAAAGAATGGAAGAATGGATAACTAGAATAATCAATGCAGAGAAGGCCATAAACGAACCGACAGAGATAAAAACCATGACACAAGAAATACATGACAAATGCGCAAGCTTCAGTAACCAACTCGATCAACTGGAAGAAAGAGTATCAATGATTGAAGATCAAATGAATGAAATGAAGCGAGAAGAGAAGTCTAGAGAAAAAAAAGGAAAAAGAAATGAACAAAGCCTCCAAGAGGTATGGGATTATGTGAAAAGACCAAATCTACGTCTGATTGGTGTGCCTGAAAGTGAGGGGGAAAATGGAACCAAGTTGGAAAACACTCTTCAGGATATCATCCAGGAGAACTTCCCCAACCTAGTAAGGCAGGCCAACATTCAAATTCAGGAAATATGAAGAATGCCACAGAGATACTCCTCGAGAAGAGCAACTCCAAGACATATAATTGTCAGATTCACCAAAGTTGAAATGAGGGAAAAACTGTTAAGGGCAGCCAGAGAGAAAGTCGGGTTACCCACAAAGGGAAGCCTATCAGACTAACAGCAGATCTCTTGGCAGAAACTCTACAAGCTAGAAGAGTGGGGGCCAATATTCAACATTCCTAAAGAAAAGAATTTTCAACCCAGAATTTCATATCCAGCCAAATTAAGTTTCATAAGTGAAGGAGAAATAAAATCCTTTACAGACAAGCAAATGCTTAGAGATTTTCTCACCACCAGGCCTGCCCTACAAGAGACCCTGAAGGAAGCACTAAACATGGAAAGGAACAACCGGTACCAGCCATTGCAACAACATGCCAAAATGTAAAGACCATCGAGGCTAGGAAGAAACTGCATCAACTAACGAGGAAAATAACCAGCTAATATCACAATGACAGGATCAAGTTCACACATAACACTATTAACCTTAAATGAAAATGGACTAAGTGGTCCAATTAAAAGACACAGATTGGCAAATTGGATAAAGAGTCAAGACCCATCAGTTTGCTGTATTCAGGAGACCCATCTCACATGCAGAAACACACATAGGCTCAAAATAAAGGGATGGAGGAAGAACTACCAAGCAAATGGAAAACAAAAAAAAGCAGGGATTGCAACCCTAGTCTCTGATAAAACAGACTTTAAACCATCAAAGATCAAAAGAGACAAAGAAGGCCATTACATAATGGTAAAGGGATCAATTCAACAGGAAGAGCTAACTATCCTAAATATATATGTGTCCAATACAGGAGCACCCAGATTCATAAAGCAAGTCCTTAGAGACTTACAAAGAGACTTAGATTCCCATACAATAATAATGGGAGACTTCAACAACCCACTGTCAACGTTAGACAGATCAACGAGACAGAAAATTAACAAGAATATCCAGGAATTGAACTCAACTCTGCACCAAGCGGACCTAATAGACATCTACGGAACTCTCCACCCCAAATCAACAGAATATGCATTCTTCTCAGCACCACATCGCACTTATTCCAAAATCGACCACATAGTTGGAAGTAAAGCACTCTTCAGCAAATGTGAAAGAATAGAAATTGTAACAACTGTCTCTCAGACCACAGTGCAATCAAACTAGAACTCAGGATGAAGAATCTCAATCAAAACCGCTCAACTACATGGAAACTGAACAACCTGCTCCTGAATGACTACTGGGTACGTAACGAAATGAAGGCAGAAATAAAGATGTTCTTTGAAACCAATGAGAACAAAGATACAACATACCAGAATCTCTGGGACACATTTAAAGCAGTGTGTAGAGGGAAATTTATACCACTAAATGCCCACAAGAGAAAGCAGGAAAGATCTAAAATTGACACCCTAACATCACAATTAAAAGAACTAGAGAAGCAAGAGCAAACACATTCAAAACCTAGCAGAAGGCAAGAAATAACTAAGATCAGAGCAGAACTGAAGGAGATAGAGACACAAAAGATCAACAAAATTGATAGACTGCTAGCAAGACTAATAAAGAAGAAAAAAGAGAAGAATCAAATAGATGCAATAAAAAATGATAAAGGGGATATTACCACCGACCCCACAGAAATACAAACTACCATCAGAGAATACTATAAACACCTCCACGCAAATAAACTAGAAAACCTAGAAGAAATGAGTAATTTCCTGGACACTTACACTCTTCCAAGACTAAACCAGGAAGAAGTTGAATCCCTGAATAGACCCATAGCAGGCTCTGAAATTGAGGCAATAATTAATAGCCTACCATCCAAAAAAAGTCCAGAACCAGACGGATTCACAGCCGAATTCTACCAGAGGTACAAGGAGGAGCTGGTACCGTTCCTTCTTAAACTATTCCAATCAATAGAAAAAGAGGGAATCCTCCCTAACTCATTTTATGAGGCCAACATCATCCTGATACCAAAGCCTGGCAGAGACACAACAAAAAAAGAGAATGTTAGACCAATATCCCTGATGAACGTCAATGCAAAAATCCTCAATGAAATACTGGCAAACCGGATTCAGCAACACATCAAAAAGCTTATCCACCATGATCAAGTGGGCTTCATCCCTGGGATGCAAGGCTGGTTCAACATACGCAAATCAATAAACGTAATCCAGCATATAAACAGAACCAAAGACAAAAACCACATGATTATCTTAATAGATGCGAAATGACCTTTGACAAAATTCAACAACCCTTCATGCTAAAAACTCTCAATAAATTCGGTATTGATGGAATGTATCTCAAAGTAGTAAGAGCTATTTATGACAGACCCACAGCCAATATCATACTGAATGGGCAAAAACTGGAAGCATTCCCTTTGAAAACTGGCACAAGACAGGGATGCCCTCTCTCACCACTCCTATTCAACATAGTGTTGGAATTCTGGCTACAGCATTCAGGCAAGAGAAAGAAATAAAGGGTATTGAGTTAGGAAAAGAAGAAGTCAAATTGTCCCTGTTTGCAGATGACATGATTGTATATTTAGAAAACCCCATCATCTCAGCCCCAAATCTCCATAAGCTGATAAGCAACTTCAGCAAAGTCTCAGGATACAAAATAAATGTGCAAAAATCGCAAGCATTCTTATACACCAGTAACAGACAAACAGAGAGCCAAATCAGGAATGAACTTCCATTCACAATTGCTTCAAAGAGAATAAAATACCTAGGAATCCAACTGACAAGGGATGTAAAGGACCTCTTCAAGGAGAACTACAAACCACTGCTCAGTGAAATAAAAGAGGACACAAACAAATGGAAGAACATACCATGCTCATGGATAGGAAGAATCAATATCGTGAAAATGGCCATACTGCCCAAGGTAGTTTATAGATTCAATTCCATTCCGATTAAGCTACCAATGACTTTCTTCACAGAATTGGAAAAAATTGCTTTAAAGTTCATATGGAACCAAAAAAGAGTCCGCATTGCCAAGACAATCCTGAGTCAAAAGAACACAGCTGGAGGCATCATGCTACCTGACTTCAAACTATACTACAAGGCTACAGTAACCAAAACAGCATGGTGCTGGTACCAAAACAGAGATATAGACCAACGGAACAGAACAGAGCCCTCAGAAGTAATACCACACATCTACAGCCATCTGATCTTTGACAAACCTGAGAAAACCAGGAAATGGGGAAAGGATTCCCTATTTAATAAATGGTGCTGGGAAAATTGGCTAGCCATAAGTAGAAAGCTGAAACTGGATCCTTTCCTTACTCCTTATACGAAAATTAATTCAAGATGGATTAGAGACTTAAATGTTAGACCTAAAACCATGAAAACCCTAGAAGAAAACCTAGGTAATACCATTCAGGACATAGGCATGGGCAAGGACTTCATGTCTAAAACACCAAAAGCAACGGCAACAAAAGCCAAAATTGACAAATGGGATCTCATTAAACTAAAGAGCTTCTGCACAGCAAAAAGAAACTACCATCAGAGTGAACAGGCAATCTACAGAATGGGAGAAAATTTTTGCAATCTACTGATCTGACAAATATCCAGAACCTGCAAAGAACTCAAACAAATTTACGAGAAAAAAAAAAAAACCCATCAAAAATGGGCAATGGATATGAACAGGCATTTCTCAAAAGAAGACATGCATACAGCCAACAGGCACATGAAAAAATGCTCATCATCACTGGCCATTTGAGAAATGCAAATCAAAGCCATAATGAGATACCACTCACACCAGTTAGAATGGCAATCATTAAAAAGTCAGGAAACAACAGGTCCTGGAGAGGATGTGGAGAAATAGGAACACTTTTACACTGTTGGTGGGATTGTAAACTGGTTCAACCATTGTGGAAAACAGTATGGCGATTCCTCAAGGATCTAGAACTAGAAACACCATATGACCCAGCCATCCCATTACTGGGGATAGACCCAAAGGATTATAAATCATGCTGCTATAAAGACACATGCACACGTATGTTTATTGTGGCACTATTCACAATAGCAAAGACTTAGAACCAACCCAAATGTCCATCAGTGACAGACTGGATTAAGAAAATGTGGCACATATACACCATGGGATACTATGCAGCCATAAAAAAGGATGAGTTCGTGTCCTTTGTAGGGACACGGATGCAGCTGGAAACCATCATTCTCAGCAAACTATCACAAGAACAGAAAACCAAACACCACATGTTCTCACTCATAGGTGGGAATTGAACAATGAAATCACTTGGACTCTGGATGGGGAACATCACACACCGGGGCCTGTTATGGGGAGGAGGCAGGGTGGGGGCTGGCACTGGGAATTATACCGGATGTAAATGACAAGTTGATGGGTGCTGACAAGTTGATGGGTGCAGCACACCAGCATGGCACATGTAGACATATGTAACAAAACTGCATGTTGTGCACATGTACCCTAGAACTTAAAGTATAATAAAATAAAAATAAAGTGTTTTGAAGGAGTAAAGAAAAACAAAAACTAAACAATTTATTTTTATGAACTAAGCCATCTCAAAATTTGGAACAAGATAAATACATCAATTGATTTTAAAGTACTAGGTTATAATCAAAAGCCATTTGCCTATCATCTTCCAGTATAAAGACCTTTTGGATACATAGTACCTTTATACTTTAAAGAATCTTGACCCTTTTTTTTTTTTTTTTGACTTGTGTGTTTTAATATTATTACTCGATACAAATTTGTGGCCACAAAACTCTTATGAAACTAACATAGATAAAATAATTTAACATATTTTTAATGGTTTAGTAATAGGTGATTAATAAAATCGTTTTATAAGTTGAACCTGATACATGTATTATCACTCATAGCAAACATTTAAGACTTTTTGTATTTGCTGATATAATTCTTAACTCCATCTTACTTCCCTGCAGCTAATATTCTTTTGCTCCATTTTCCTGATTTTTAAAATTTATTTTAGCTATATTTCTTACATAAATAAGCTACCATAAATATCTAAGTCAGAACAAATGGTAGTAGTGTTAACTCATTAATTGATTTCTAGATTGTTTTAATACTCCCCCTACTCCATTAAAGGTCATATTTCACTTTACTGCTCATGACTACAGAGTGTTCCTCAATAATTGGCATGTGTACATACATATATTTATTTACAACACTATAGTAACAAGAATATTTGTTTATATCTTACATTATTTCTGCTTAGACAAAGTTTTAGATAACTAATAGTTTTAAAACTATAGAAAAATTCACTGTCAACTTTATTTACTTTTTACTTCTATTATTATTTTATGCAGAATGAGTTCTCCCATCTACAGTTATTAAAACTACTAAAACAGTAAAACTATCTTTTTGAAAGGATAACTTTGCATTTTTATTTATTCATTTTTTTTAGATGGAGTCTCACTCTGTTGCCCAGGTTGGAGTGCAGTGGCGTGATCTTGGCTCACTGCAACCTCTGCCTCCTGGGTTCAAGTGATTCTCCTGCCTCAGCCTCCTGAGTAGCTGGGATTACAGGCGCGCACCCCCGTACCCGGCTAATTTTTGTATTTTTAGTAGAGATGGTATTTCTTCATATTCGTCAGGCTGGTCTGAAACTTCTGACCTTGTGATCCACCCACCTTGGCCTCCCAAATTGCTGGGATTACAGGTGTGAGCCACCGCACCTGGCCGGATAACTTTGCAGTTTTAAATATATCTTGATTTTGACATGGAAAGCATTCTTGCTATCATTTCTCCAAAAAACTGATAATAAAGTATGAATATGATTTGATAATTTAAAATCCTCTCTGTATGGGTGAAAGAAGACAAGTATTGAGTTTTTTAAATTTGATTTTTAATCTTTATGATTTTCAAGATCATAAGATCATATAAGAATTTTAGATTCCAAAATGTTGGTACCTGAAAAGAATATGCACATTTATAATTTTAATGAATTTTTAAGCTTCCTTTATTTAATGGCATAAAATATTTTCAATTTTTTCCTAAATGTAGAAAAATGTAGTTTAAAAACTGTAATTAAAAAGTCTAACTAAAACATTAAGAAAAGTTTTAATTTCCATAAATAGATATATGTTTGCAAATGGTTACTCTCTAAAGAAATATTCAACTGTTTATATATTTTTGCCATAGATTGACCCAACATTAAGAAAACATCGAGAACAGTTGGTCATTGAAGTTGGACGAAAACTAGACAAAGCTCAGATGATTCGTTTTGAGGAGCGAACTGGATATTTTTCCTCAACTGATTTGGGTAGAACTGCCAGCCATTACTATATTAAATACAACACCATTGAGGTATTATACTGAGTGGAACAAATGCAAATATGTTTAATTTTATATGCACATACTTTCTAGACTTCAAAATGTGTTGTTAATGCAAAATAATAAAAGCAAATAATATAACAAAATCCATTTAACTTATATGAATTCAACAGTATACCCTCAGTAAAGACAAGAAAAAAAACTTCAGATACTCAGAAACCTCTTGTCATCCTATTCAATGTGTTTATCCTAAGCAATATACACACCAAAGCCTAAAAAGTCAAGGCACATTTGCTTATACATGTAATGATTTTCAGAAAACACCTCATGTGCTTACTAACTTTTCCCCATCTTTCCCCAAATAAACCTTCTATTTGTATAGCACTTTAGGTTTCTTTAAAATCTTTAAACATATTTTATCTCAGAACTGTGATCTGGTTGAGATCAATCCAACATATTGTCTCTAGCTTTCCACTTCTTCGATCACCTATTCACATCCACTCATTTTGTCAAAGTAACTTTTTAGATTTGTTCACTTGCTAGTGTGTTGCTACCACTCTATATCCTAAACCTGTTTGCAGTTCTTTTGCAGGAACTTTAGACTTTCTTTAGCATTTGTCTTCAATCTATGTGCCCTTTGACTGATTTTTTTCAACTCAGTTTTCGGATTTTCTGTATGTCCTCACTAGCAGTATTTTGAGAATTTTCAGATTACATATTTTCTAGATATACATCTCTGAATTTTTTGATACATGATCAGCTTAGAATTAGTGAACTATGTAGATTTCCACATGGCCATGCTGAAAATAAGCAAAAAACCAGAATTTTATGAACTTTTTAAAGGTGTCTAATGTAAATTTTATTAACTTTTATTCATCATCCATCTTTTTCCTGCTAAAGATCTTCTATAGCTAATTATGTTCTAGGAATTTTTGTTTTGGTCTTTGATAAATTTATTTATATTTATAAAGCAATAACTTTAAGTACTGTAACCATACATTATAACTGCACTCTGTAATTTATAGTCACATTTTTAATTTAAAATATTTTAAATGTTTTGATTTTAATCAAATATAACACTTACTTTGGTAGACCTTTAATGAACTCTTTGATGCTCACAAAACAGAAGGTGATATCTTTGCCATAGTCTCCAAAGCAGAAGAATTTGATCAAATTAAGGTAAGATTCTTGAAATTTGAATCAAATGCATGGAACATGTATGCATTCATTCATTTATAAAAGCTTCTCATTAATTAATATCATATGAGCTGTATGGCACATCACATCTGGAATATCAGCAATGTTCTTTATTTATCAATAAGACCCACTGTCCTAGATTATAATATTACGTCATACCTAACATCATTCTTTGTTCTGTACTCCACACAAATAATTTAAATTGGTTTTGCAGTAATGAAACTGTTGAAGAGTGTAGTATGAAGATTTTGGTTTATTGCAATATAAGGCTTATTGAAGAAAATGTAAAAGTACCTGTATGATTCAAACCATAGATATGAGTATTTCTGTACCTATATTAATATTTAATCTTATTAACAGTGAAAACTTTAATACTTTGAATCATAGTACTTCACGGCTTTAAGCTATGAATGTGTTATACCATATAAAAATATATGACTATAATGAATGCATTTGAAGATAATTCAAGTTTGCCCTAATCCAGTTGTGCAGAGGTTTTACTCTGGTCAAATAAAATATGAAATCTCATCAATTCAAGGATGGTGACGTCAGAAGATTTAATTTTTTGGCATATCAAATTTTTATATGTCAATGGCGAATTTAATATTGGTGATGAATAATAAAATGTAATTGTATCAGCCTCAAGATCATTTCATATTGCAGTTTTTTAGCTAACTGTGGAAAAATTATTGTTATTTAACTCTATGAAAGAAAAGTGCTGCTTTATAGTAAATGGAAACTCTTACAAAGCATGCGGTGTATTTAATTTAAATGTGAAAAATTTAAATAAATCAGCCTCAAAATTCCAATAAATACATTGATTCTTCTAGGTCAGAGAAGAGGAAATAGAGGAGTTAGATGCCTTATTAAGCAATTTTTGTGAACTCTCCACTCCTGGAGGTGTAGAGAATAGTTATGGGAAAATAAACATCTTACTTCAAACTTATATCAGCCGAGGAGAAATGGACAGTTTCTCCCTTATATCAGATTCTGCGTATGTTGCACAGGTAAGAATCTTATTCCCTTCCCTTTTCTCTTCCTTGAATATCTTTAGAGGACCAAGGTGCTAATTCATGCTATGCTATGAATGTATTGCTTTGTGACATGCTACCAAACCACCATTTTACTTAGAACTGGTTCTGCTAATTTGTAAATATTTTATGTAATCTATGCTCATAAAACAAGACTGGGGATGAGATTTGATGGCTGATTTGGCTTTTTTTGGTGTTGATGTTTTTATAAGGTTTTAAAATGATACCTGATTTTTTTCTACTTTAAATGATGAATTTCATTTCTTTTACTTATAAAGTAAAAGAATATAAAGTACTTATAAAGAGATAAGTTAAAGAATGTTGCAAGCATAAAGAAAAGATTGTGAAACTTTTTTAGTTTTTACCAAATATTAGAAATAATATTTTTAATCATTAAATAAGGCATAGTAAACATATTTCCTACCATATGTTCAGTGTAATAAGTCTCTGGTTTTTACAAAAGTTATCTCTCCTCTCTACTGTTGAAACTTAAAAATTGAGGACAGAAAGCAAATTATTCCCTAAACTACAGCTCATTTAATTTATAACTTTTAAAAAATACCATAGTATAAAATGTTCAAATATTTGTGTTTTAATATTCAAGCCCTCATGTGAAGTAAAGTAGGTTATGTTTTACCCTATTTTTCCTTCAAATGAAAAATTTCCCTTCTAGACATACTTTTTTAAAAAACTTACTTACCTATCAAGGCTTTTTAATTTTATTTTATTGAGTATTTCCTTTTATAAATTAAGAATAAATTAAAACTCAGTTTTATTTTAAATATGGAAATGATTCTGCTGTTATGTTGTATTTGTAATTTTGTTCAAAGACTAAATATAGAAAACAATGTTTGTGTTAAATGAATCATTATTAATAGCCGTGAGTACTTAGGAGTGCTGTCAACATGTAATATTTACAAACACAAACCAAGACATATTAGTAAACATTTTGAATGAATGTAGTAATTTAATCAGTGTAACCAAGATACCAGGTGATGATTTCATAAATTATATAAAGTTAGTATAGATGTAGTGAAAATATTTATATATTCTTTAAACATTATAGCTTCTATAGGAATAATTGTTTCTAATCTCCTTTGTTTTATATGTTTTTCTGTAAAGTAATATAATATTGTCATTTTATATTTTCTAATATTTTATATGTTCTAATATTTTATATTGAAATAGTTAATCATTTAAATAAAAGGTAAAGTTTTACTGGGTTCTGGATGAATAATCTGGCAACATTTCTGCTTGTTTCAAGATTATGAAGATATTATCAGAGACTGACATAAGAATTGCTTACAATGTAAAACTTTAATTCTCTTCATGATTGGTATCCAGGAAGTCAACTTCTGATTAAGGATATCTCAAAGCATCCCTGGTTTTTCTTAAATAGCCGTTATGGATTTAGCATCCCTGAATGCATCAGATAAATTATATTTTATTACATTTTAAGTTTAAGCTATCAGTAATTGAACAACTACTCTCTCAACTCTGTAAAATGGTATTCTATATTTTTTAAGCTTTCTCTTCTCAGCCCCTAAGGTAAACCTATAGCTCAAATATTCTAGGATTCTATTTAAAGGCTTATGCTTAACTTTTCTAGACTGTACATGTTATAGACTTATTATTTTCAGCCAATTTATATCATTCTAGATTAAAATGCCCTGTTTGTATCTTGTCATATGGAATTTCTCCTACTTCTTTTAGCTTTGAGTAGACAACTGTAGATCAGTAATATTAAAATGACATACTTTCAAAGACAGTTGGGAAAATTAGCCTGACAGTTTTTTATAAGAACAAGTGGGAATGAGGTAGGAAAACCTATTTGATAGATACAGTAATCAAAATTTTATTTATTATTCTCTGGGCCTTATAAAGACCCATTCAGTCATTTTTAATGGATATCAGAACTGTCCTTATACTTCTATCTACCATTTTGTACTTTAGTTTCTAATACCGAAACAAAACAGTCAAATTAGTCAAAAGACAGTGCATATCTTATATAAAATGTGAAATGAAAGCCCTTAACTCATCTGTCATTTTTGATCTCATAATTTTAGGCTGGATTGTTTGTCTGCCATTTGAAATATTTTCAGTTTTGTATGTCTTGTTTGAATTTTAACCAGATTGAACATTCTTTATTTTCAAATACAGATGTTATTGGATATTGGAAGGTATCTTTAAGTTCATTTAGTAAATAATCTTTAATAAAACAATCTGCAAAGTTAATGATAAAGGAGTGGAGGCAAAATAAATGGGAGCTAGCTGTAGAAATGTGAAGAAAAAAGACTGCATTCATTATAACTTTCTATATGTCTATTAATGAAGTTATCCTCAGACCACTGAGTCTAGAATCTCAGTTATATTTGGAGTCCTTTAGTCCTGGCTTTGAGTAGATGCTCTGACACCAACAAGCTGTGTGACCTTGGTGAAATTTTATACCTCTTTGAGCCCTAGTGTATTCATCTATAAAATCATAATATCAATATCAATTAAATGCAGTTTTTGTAAAAATTAAATGAGGCAATGTATGTAAAGCAAGTTAACATATTGTTTGGTTTATAGGAAGCCAATAATATGGCCCTTTCATATAAGTAGCTACATTAATCAGTATTTCATTTGTCACCCTTCTCTCATTAATTTTTTTTCCCTGACTGGAATCCCAGTCTTCCTTAATCCTCTAAATAGCCTTGTAAATTTAATCATTCCACTATTCATCTAGAGGCATCCTTGTCTGTTATAGTCAGATGCCTTAACAGCCTCCTAAATATTTTGCATGCCTTTGTCTCTTCCTACTTCATTCCTGTTTAGAAGGTAGAACTTTCTAAGAACTTGGAAATACGGCTTCTCCTCTGAGAGTGAGCAAGTAGCATCCACATATAAAGGACAGGATTATTCTTATGTAGAAATAATAAGAATAATTAGGATTATATGCAAAAAGGTATGCCCCACAATTCAAGGATGCAGCTTGACTTGCACTTCTTTTCAGAGTGAGTTTGAATAATAAATTTATTGACAAATTTAAAAGCACATTGGATATAACCACCAATCTCCTCCTATTATTTTTTAGAATGCAGCTAGAATTGTCCGCGCTCTTTTTGAAATTGCTCTGAGGAAACGTTGGCCTGCCATGACCTACAGGCTCCTGAATCTTAGTAAAGTCATTGACAAGAGGCTTTGGGGTTGGGCTAGCCCTTTGAGACAATTTTCAGTCCTACCGCCACACATCCTAACAAGATTAGAAGAAAAAAAGCTTACTGTGGATAAGCTGAAAGACATGAGGAAAGACGAAATAGGTAAGAAGGAAGCAAATATGTTTGAATGTATTGTTTTGTGCAAATAGAATATGTTGCTAGATGTAAAAGAAGGTATTGTGAATTTACACATTAATCAAAATAAAAATTTTGCCATACTTATATTTTTCATTTATCTAAAATCAAGCAAAAATCTCTTCATATTCAAGTGAATCTGTTTATAGTAGTTTAAACACTATCGTAATTTTAAGAACCCTATTAATAGCTAAAGAAACCTTGATACTGGCTTTAAAAACTGTGAATTGCTAATTCAAGTTAACTATTACAAAATATTCAAACATGCCAGGTCAAGAATGTCAGCTAATCTACATAGCAAATCATAAAACAAGCAATAAAATCACCTTCTCTGAAATCCCATTTACAAGTCAGATTATATTGCTTTTTTCTGCCTGGACACATTTGTTCTATGTGATATTTTTCTGCAGGTCACATTTTGCATCATGTGAATATTGGACTGAAGGTCAAACAATGTGTTCATCAGATTCCTTCTGTTATGATGGAAGCATCCATTCAGCCCATCACAAGGACTGTCCTCCGAGTGACACTCAGCATCTATCCTGATTTCACTTGGAATGATCAGGTAGAAGTGGAAAACGCCTATATCTATGTTAAACAAAAATGTCTGTACTACAGGCTCAACTACATCTGTTCCTAAGGCATATAGAAAATCCTCTAAAAGGAATATATATTGAGGATTTATGTAAAAAATTATAGCAATTAGCCGAGAATGGTGACAGGCGCCTGTAGTCCCAGCTACTTGGGAAGCTGAGGCAGGAGAATGGCGTGAACCCGAGAGGCCTGAGTTTGCTGTGAGCCAAGACCGTGCCACTGCACTCCAGCCTGGGTGACAGAGCGAGACTCTGTCTCAAAAAAATAATAATAATTTTAAAAACTTATAGCAATATTTACTCTCATCCTCAACAAAACCTTGGTATATTAGTAATATGTCAACCAGTGAGGTTCCTTCGAAACATTTAGAAAACCTAAATTTCAACAATGAACAACAGTTTAGTGGATTCAACTCCATAGGGACTTTGCTATATTAGTTCTATCTTCTTTTATTTTCTCTATGTTATCTTCATTTTTGCCATGTCTACTTTGTCATTTTAGCCTTCCAAAAAATTCAAGATTTTTCACGATAAAAAGAGCCATTTTTAAATCTTGATGTCTCTTAAATTAATATTCTTTCCTTTTTTGAAACATTAGACTTGTAGAAAAGTATTCTTTATTTTCTCCCAATCACCTGTTTCTTTCCTGCTGAGACTACTTCCTCCATGATCTCCAGAGACTGATGGATTGCCGTAATAAATAGATCTTTCTCAGTTATTTTCTTTACTTCTCTGAATATTTAACACCATACAGTTTTTCAAAATGTTCATCCTTGATTCCCATCACGTTTTTGTTTGTTTTAATTCTTTCTTCTCCATTGATAGCTTAGATATTATTGTGTATATAAAGATACACACCAGATTCTCTTTTTATTCAATCAATATCTTTTAAAGATCTATTTTTGTACCAGTTACTATGTTAGAGATTGTAGGTACAAAGGCAAGTGAGGCTCAGTTCTTACTTTCAATAAGCCGATGGGGGAAAACAAGTAAATCACTATTAATAGTATAGCAGTGCCTATTTCGCATGTTATTGTAAAGTTCTAATTAAGTATCTTCTGCATTACCTGATGTTTATAGATCTTTAATGTGAATGAATTTTAACAGTATGCTCTAAAATTACCCAACCTTGATTTTAACCTAATTCTACATTGGTCTTAAAGTGTCCAAATCTTTAATTTCTTTAGTTTCCTCAGTTATAAACATGTATTATAATAATAATAATAATCTTTTTTACAGAATTTTCATTGGGACTAGATGATACAAAATTATATTTAATATTTCTATAGGTATAAAGTTTCACATAAATATAAATTTATTGTTACCCATAAACTCATACTTGAAATTTTATTTCTAATACACTATTTTTGAAATGAGTGGAAGTTTTGTATTTCTTACACTGTGTCCTTCTGCCAATATCTGTAATAAATCTGCAGTTTGATTTAACTCATTAGTAAGACAGAGTACTTAATGATTTTAATAGTTATCTCTGTCAGGCACAATGCTGTTGACTTCAAGATTGGAAAACTTAAGTTGCCTCAAACTGAGTTAAGGACTGAAGTATATTATCTTTCATAATAAAAGGTCCACAGGTAGAATAGGCCCTAATGATGGTTGAGTCTTCTGTTTAAAGATGTCATTCAAGGACCAGGAACTTTTCACCCATTTGCTCTGCTGACACTTGTGGATACTTCTCAAATGTTTTCATGATTTACTGTTTGCATTAAACAGAGCATGGGAAACACATCCCCACTTCTCCAGCCCAGAGCATGGACCATAGACCTTTTCTTCTGTCTAATTGGGCCGGTATTTGTCATGTGCCTCTGCCTTACCACAGCAGTTGTGAGGGGAATCCCATGAGCTGATTGACTTATGCCAATCAAAATTATCCCAGAGGATGAGGTCACTTTTTCTTGAGTCACATGAGGGAGAGATGCATGCTGAACAAGACTGGGTTTTGCAAAGAAGAGCGAGTGAGAGAGAGAGTAAGAGAGAGAGAAAGACATTGAAATGGATAAAATAAAATACAGTATATCTATCCAATGGAATATTATTAGACAATAAAAAGGAATGAAAGCATTGATGCATGCTAAAACTTAGATGAACTGTGAAACCATCATGGTAAATTAAAAAATCCAGTCACAAAAGACTGCATATTATATGATTTTATTTAATTGAAATTTACAGAATAGGCAAATCTGTAAGGAAAAGGTAGTGACTACTAATGGGTACAAGATTTCTTTTTGAGGTGGTAAAAAATGTTCTAAAACTAGATTATGGTGATGGTTGTACAACTTTGGAAATATTTTAAAATTATTTAACTGTATACTGTAAATATTTAAATGAGTAAACTTTATAATATAAATTATGTATCAATAAAGCTTCTAGAGTGAGAAGATTGGATGCTATCCCTTACTTGAGTTATGATATACTATTTTTCTTCTAGGTACATGGGACAGTGGGAGAACCTTGGTGGATTTGGGTAGAAGATCCTACAAATGATCATATTTATCATTCAGAGTATTTTCTAGCTCTAAAAAAACAAGTAAGTATATATATGTGAATATATCCTTATTATTTTGCCATTGTAAAAAAATTTATACTAACAGTTTCTGCTTTTATTTCTCTGTAATTTTATAGTACAATTAAAACTTTATTTTGTGTTTTAGTTTTCTGTTAGTTTTAAAAGAATACAGTGATTAAATGTTATAGTACTGGTATATTCAATGTGATCATGGTTTAAGAAATTCAGTTACCAGTCATGTCCCACATAGTGACATTTCAGTGAACAACAGACCACATACACAACAACAGTACAATAGTGGTCCCTTAAGATTATAATACTGTATTTTCAACTACTTTTTCTAGGTTTAAATTTGTTTAGATAGCTACGTACCATTGTGTTATATAATTGCCTAAAATATTCAATACAGTAACATGCTGCATGGTCACATGCTGTATGAGAGCAATAGGCTATGCCATATAGCTTAGATGTTTAAGAGGCTATACCATCTGGCTTGTCTGCATACACTGTGACGTTCTTAAGACAAAATTGCCTAATGACACATTTTTCAGAATTATTCCTGTCATTAAGCAATGCGTTACTGGATAATCTTTACCATGGTTTAATCCATGGGTTCCAGAGGTGTGGAATATGAAAATAGGCAGGATAAATAATAATCTTAAGGGTCACATGCACAAAATACTGAATAGTATTGAATTAAAAGAGTGTTTCTTCTAAATTTCTTTATAAATCACAAGACAAAGACTCAATTTGATGGTATTTCTTTAACTGATTTAACTCATTTGTAATTTCTGTTTTTATCAAAGAGAAAGCAAGTTTCAGGTAAGAGTCTTGGGTAGGCAACAGTAGAATTTCAGAGCAGTGTTTTGTATTCATTGCTTTTGTCTTCTTGGTTACCTTCTATTTGTACCAAGTGATTCCAGTATTCCACTTTAGGTACTGATAGAACTTAACGAAAAATATTAAGTAAATAATACGGTAATTCAGTATGGTAAAAATCATGAAGTTATGTAATTGAATGAATGATGTTTGGGAAATTCAGGTAGTCAAATTGGTAACTTGTTAATACATGATGATATGCATATATAAATAATATAAATTGGGCATAAAATTTTACCTTCTATCCAGTATCCTCAGAAGGGCACCATGCACAGGTTTCTAAAGTTTCTGAATATTTCAGCTATTTAGAAATTCAAGATACTTTGTCTTTAGTATATCTTGTAGAGATACCACTATCTTAACAGTAGACTAATAAGGGCTTTATGCTATTAGAATATCCTTATTTATTTTTGACTTTATTTCATATTAGGTCATTAGCAAAGAAGCTCAACTACTGGTGTTTACAATCCCTATTTTTGAGCCTTTGCCTTCCCAATACTACATCCGAGCAGTGTCTGATAGATGGTTGGGTGCTGAGGCAGTATGTATTATCAACTTTCAGCATCTCATTCTACCAGAGAGACATCCTCCTCATACAGGTAACATGGTGAATGCTGATTTGAATCACTGATTTTTCCAAAATGGTTGTTTAATTAATGTTGAAAAATGTCTGCGCCTTCTAAAGTTTTACTTATAATCATTATAACTTCCCTGTAACTCCCTTTTTATTTCATTTGTTATTAATCATTTAATCTATGCTCTCTGTAAAACTTTTATTTTCTCCCTTGCATTTATTCCAGTTTACTTAAACTTATTTCTAGTATGTTAAATTAACTAACATACCAGTGAGTTATGGGGAATTTTCCCCCATCTTTTGTGTTTCTACACCAAAAACAAAAAAGCTAATATTAAGGAATCATATTATGGTATCACTATGGAGTGGATTTCCATATACCTCAAGTGAGTTTGTGTCCTGCAAATAACATATACCCTTTATTTTAGTTTTATCCCTCTGCCCTAACATTATAAAGGGGTACATGGTAATCTTCAACATCATATAAGAGTGTTTTTCACTGTCATACCTTGTAAAAATCCATTTTAAATTTTGATGACATGAACAAATACCTTTTTATTTTGACTTAATATAGAAGCAGATTTTCAGGAATAAATGTTTACAATGATACTTTTAAGTGCCCTATGAAATACTGTATTTCAAAAAATCCTAAACTAATCTGTTAATTAACTAGTATAATAAGTTTCTTTTTCAGAATTCATAATTGATGAGTATTGATTTTAAGAGGGCCTTAATTTATAGAAAAATGAAAGTCCGTATTTTTTCTCATATGATTCTTCCAAAGAGAAACCCTTTGTCATTTTCAGAATAAAATATAGTCCTCACTACTTTTAATGAACTCATTATTTGGCAGTCCTTTGGGAATTGAAACAGGTCTTAACGTGATTTTAAACTTTGCCATTTTTGTCATATGTGTACCTTATTAATTATCTTAGCTTATTTTAAAGAGAGATACTTTATACTACAGCTTAATTCCACTTTGATATCTTGGCAGAACAGAACTAACAGGCTTGTCAACATAGAAAAATAATGAGATTGTAGTATCTAGTGATCTGCTCATTGAAGGGGATCTTTCTAGTCTTCTTTCATCAAATGTGCTTACATGTAATATTCAGGATCTCAGAATAAAATATATAAAAAATGTTTGGTGCTTTAATGTAAAATATAATCTTCAAACATCATTAATCTTTGAGCACAGCACTTGATCTTAATATGCATTAGCATTATCTTTCAATGTTCATTTAATCTTTTGCCTGCCAAATGACCAAGAACGTATCACCCTATTCCTATAATTAGCTGAGTTCTGACTACATTTTTAAAAACAATAAATGTACTACCATAACATCTCAGTTGATATTAGACATATACAAAGTAACCTCAATGATTCCAGGGTCTCTTTGAATATATAGTCATACCATTGAGCCCAAATGAGCCAAGAAAAATCATCTTTCACTAATATAAAGCATCGTAATTTAACATCCTCTGTAAATATGCAATATGCACAGTTTATTTTTTTTTTTAGTCTTTTTAAGAACATATCTTAGCTTTGATTAGCATTATAAGCATTAACTTGCAATGCTTCCCCTCCTTCCTTCTCGATTTTTTATTCATTTTATTTTATTTGTGAGACGGAGTTTCACTCTTTCGCCCAGGCTGGAGTGAAGTGGCGCGATCTGGGCTCACTGCAAGTGAGCAGCACCCGCCGGGTTCAAGCGATTCTCCTGCCTCAGCCTCCCTAGTGGCTAGGATTACAGGTGCCTGCCACCGCGCCCAGCTAATTGTTGTATTTTTAGTAGAGACAGGGTTTCGCCATGTTGGCCAGGCTGTTCTCAAACTCCTCAGGTGATCCATCCGCCTCGGCCTTCCGAAGTGCTAGAATTACAGGCTTGAGCCACCACGCCCGACCTCGATTTTTAGTGCTTCAGAAAATTTAAGAAACTTGCAGTTTCTTAAATAGAAAGCGTGTCATTAGCCCTCAGTTACCTATGTAATTAATTGAATAGAGCAGTAGGGAAAGGATAATTTTTTAAATTAACTTTTTGACTCTTAAATACATTTTTTAAGAAGAAAATTTGCCATACTTCCATTTTGAAATAGTACCGTGAACATGTGACTCAGGGTACAGACTACTATGTTACCTTACAGATTATTTCTTCTTCTTGTTTAAATTTCAAATGACCGGATTTCTATTTCATGAAATAATCTTGAGAGTAAAGCAGCCTTCTGGTTTTCTAACGGATACTTTCTGGATTATGGAGAATATAAGGTCTGTCGAATTCAAGGGTGTATAACTGTTTCTCTAAATCATTTTATGTTTCTAATTCCCTAGGCCTCCCATCCACATAATAAGAAACAACTAAATCTAGTTTCTAGGTTTTCTCAGGGCAGTTTTTTTTTTTTACTCAGCTTTGTTTTAAAACTCCCACCCTATTTTCTACCTGGAATTACCCTAAATTCATTTTACTTTTCATTGACAACAATAGTTCACTCAACTACTCTTGCTTGGTCAGTGTCTAACAGAACAAAAGTAATTTGTTGTTAGTAACCATTTCAGCGTTGAAGTCTGCAAATGGTTTTAATTTTTTTGCCAATTGAGGCAGATTTAGGTTTTGTTCTGTAACATGCATATACTTGTTATTCAAATGAGTTTCCTGATTGGGAAAAAAGGATATAGCATTATAGTCGGCTTATATAGGGCACTCCCCCAGAAAAGCATCCAGTATGTGAATATGGTAAATATGATTATTTGCGTGACATATTTGTTGAAATGCCAGATCTGTAATGGGTATATGAGAATTTGTGTTAAGCTTTTTCTCCCCATGTAAGGAACTAAGGATTACTATATTCTTTACAATACAATATTCAGTATTGTGCATGTTTTTCAATTATTGTATAGCCATCCTGTTGGGTCTTTTCAGAATTACTGGATCTTCAGCCTTTACCAATCACAGCTTTGGGATGTAAAGCTTATGAAGCCCTGTACAACTTCAGCCACTTTAACCCTGTACAGACACAAATATTTCATACACTGTATCACACGGATTGTAATGTCCTACTTGGAGCACCTACTGGATCGGGAAAGACTGTTGCAGCTGAATTAGCCATTTTCAGAGTCTTCAACAAATACCCTACTTCAAAGGTCTGTTGAAAGAATCATATACCTACATTTAATTAGAAAAGATGTTCATAATCTCTAAACTAGACAGTTATAAATATATTAGCAGGGTCCAAAGAATAGATTTGTCAGTCTCAATGAATTTCCCAGGGGACCAGATCAGTACAGATACACCGTGAAGATATCATGGGTTTGGTTACATACTACCACAATATAGTGAATGTCACAATAAAGCAAGTCACACAAATTTTTTGGATTCCCAGTTCATATAAAAATTATGTTTATACTATACCATAGCCTATTAAGTGTGCAATAGCATGTTTAAAATATCTACATAGCTAAATTTGAAAATACTTTATTACTAAGAAATACTATCAATCATCTGAGCCTTTGGTGAGTCTTAATCTTTTTGCTAGTGAAGGGTTTTGCCTCAATGTCGATGGCTGCTGACTGATCATGGTTGTGGCTACTGAAGGTTGGAGTAGCTGTGGCCATTTCTTTAAATAAGACAACAATGAAGTTTGCCACATTGATTGACTCTTCCTTTCATGAAAAATTTTTCTGTAGCGTGTGATGCCGCCTGATAGCATTTTACCCACTATAGAACGTCTTTCAAAATGAGTCAACCCTCTCAAACCCTGCCACTGCTTTATGAACTAAGTTTATGTAATATTCTAAATCCTTATGGTAATTTCAGCAATGGCCTCAGTATCTTTGTCATCAGTAGATTCTATCGCAAGAAACACCTTTTCTTTGCTCATCCATGGAAGCAACTCCTCATCTGTTCATTTTATCATGAGATTGTAACAATTCAGTTATATCATCAGGCTCCACTTCTAATTCTAGTTCTCTTGCTGTTTCTACCACATCTGCAGTGCCTTTCTCTACTGAGGTCTTGAATCCCTCAGTCGTCCATGAAGGGTGGAATCAACTTCTTCCTAACTCCTGTTAATGTTGGTATTTTGATCTCCTCCCAAGAATCATGCATGTTCTTAATGGCATCTAGAATTGCGAATTCTTTCCAGAAGGTTTTCAACTTAACTCTGCCCGGGTCCATCAGAGGAATCACTATCTATGGTAGCTATAGTCTTATGAAACATATTTCTTAAGTAAAAAGATAGGAAAGCCAAAATTACCCCTAGATCCCTGGAGTGCAGAATAGGTCTTATGTTAGCAGGCATGAAAACAACATTCATCTCTTTGTACATCTCTGTCAAAACTTTGGAGTGTGATTAGATGCATTGTCAATGAGCAGTCACATTTTGAAAGGAATCTTTTTTTCTAAGCAGTAGGTCTTAACAGTGGGCTTAAAATATTCAATAAACCATGCCCTTTAGTAGTAAATATGCTGTCATCCGGGCTTTGTTGTTCCATTTATAGAGCACAGACAGAGGTGATTTAGCATAATTCTTAAGGACGCTAGGGTTTTCGGAATGGTTAAATGAGCATTGGCTTCAAATTCAAGTCACCCGTTGCATTAGTCACTAACAAGAAAGTTAGCTTATCCTTTGAAGCTTTGAAGCCAGTCATTGACTTCTCTCTACCTGTGAAAGTCCTTGATGGCATCCTCTTCCAATATTAGGCTATTTTGTATACATTAAAACTCTGTTGTTTATTGTAGCCACCTTCCTCAATTATCTTAGCTATATTTTCCAGATAACTTGCTGCAGCTTCTGTATCAGCACTTGCTACTTCACCTGGCACTTTATAGAGGTGACTTCTTTCTTTAAACATTGTGAAACAAGCTTCAAATTTTTCTTCTGGATTGTCCTCACCACTGTCAGCCTTCACAGAATTGAAGAGAATTTGGGGCTTGCTCTAGAGCAGGCTTTATGTTATGGAAATATCGTGGTTGATTTGATCTTCTATCTATACCTCTCAAACTTTCTCCATATCAGGAATAAAACTGTTTCACTTTCTTATTATTCATGTGTTCAGTGAAGTAGCACTTTTCATTTCCTTCAAGAACTTGTCCTTTGCATTCAAAACTTGACTAACTCCTTGGTATTAAGAGGCCTGGCTTTTGGCCTATCTCAGCTTTCGGCATGCCCTCCTCCCTAAGCTTAATCATTTCTAGCTTTTGATTTAAAGTGAAAGACATGCAACTCTTCCTTTCACTTGAACATTTAGAGGCTATTGTAGGATTATTAATTGACCTAATTTCAATATTGTTGTGTCTTAGGGAAGAAGGAGGCCTGAGGAGAAGGAAAGAGATGGGGGAACAGCTGGTCAGTAGAGAAGTTAGAGCACACACACTTATAATTAAGTTTGTCATCTTATATGGTATAGTTCATGACACTACAAAACAATTACAATAACATCAAAGATCACTGACCACAGATCACCATAACCAATATAATAATACAGAAAAAGTTAGAAATATTGGTAGAATTACCAAAATGTAACAGAGGCATGAAGTGAGCACATACTGTTGGAAAAATCAGTAGAATTGCTATTGATAGAATTGCTCAATGTGGGGTTGCCACAAAACCTCCAATTTGCAAAAAACAATATCTGCAAAGTGCAGTAAAATGAGCTATACCTGTATTAGGATAATTTGCAGCAAGAAAATTTACCTTAAACTTTGTAGTCCTCCAGTTGAATTTCTAATGTATGCAGTGGCACACACACATCCTTTCCTCATTGTTAGATTTCTACAATTCGTAGATAATTTCACTGTGAGAAACCCACTTCATAGGTATAAACAATACAAAATAATTCATAATCAAATCTTTTCTATATGAAGAAAATACTAGTGCTTTAATGAATATAGTTTGATTATACATATTAAATATAGAGTAGCTTTTATATAACTTCTGCAAATGGCCATGATATTAATTAATATTAAATAACATTACAAGTCAAGTAAGTATTGCTTTAAAGCTTTCTTGAAGCATAATTTTTAACTCTTTCCTAATATTTATTATTTTAATAAAAATTATGTATATTTAAGGTATACAATGTGATGTTTTGATATACATTGTCAAGTGATTACTGCCATAAGCTAATTAACATACCTATCACTTCAAATAGTTATCTTTTTTGTGATGAGAACACATAAAATCTATTCTCTTAGCAGATTTCAAGTATATAATGCAGTACTATTAACTATGATCACGATGCTGTATATTAGGTGCCTAGTACTTATTCATTCGTCATAAATGAAACTTTATACCTGTTGACCAGTAATCTCCTCATTCCCCCTTCCTCACCCCTGGTAACCAATATCCTACTCTTTCCTTCTATGAATCCAACTTTTAAAAATTCATGTGTAAGTGAAATTATGCAGTATTTTTCTATGTCTGGCATATTTCACTTAGCATAATGTCCCCAGGGCTCATCTATATTGTTGAAAAGGCTGATTTCATTCTTCTTTAAAGCTGAATATTTCATTGTGTGTGTGTGTATATATATATCACATATATATACATATATATGTATATATTACAATTTCTTTATCTATCTTGAAACACTTAGATTGTTTCCATATCTGGGCTATTCTAAGTAAAGCTGCAATGAACATGGGAGTGCAGATATCTCTTTAAGATACTGATCTCATTTCCTTTGGATATATACCCAAAAGTGGGATTTCTGGATAGTTCTATGCTTAATTTTTAAAGAACCTCGAAATCGTCTTCCATAATGGCTACACAATTTACATTACCACCAATCATGTACAGTAACAGTTACCTTTTCTCCACATCCTCACCTACATGTGTTCTTTGTTTTTTGTTTTCTTTTTTTTTGTTTGTTTTTTGAGGAGATGGGGGTCTCACTGTGTTGCCCAGACTGGCCTTGAACTTCTGGGCTCAAGTGATCCTCCTGCCTCAGCCTCCTGAGTAGCTGGGACTACAGGTTTGTGCCACATGCCCAGCTGTCTTTTGTCTTTTGATAATAGCCATTTTAACAGGTGTAAATGGATGTCTTATTGTGAGTTTAGTTTTCATTTCCTTGATGATTAGTTATGAAGAGCACCTTTTCATGTATCCAGTGGCCATTTGTGTGTTTTCTTTTGAAAAAAAATGTATTCAGATCTTTTGCCCACTTTTAATTGAATTATTTGGGTTTATCTGCTATCGAGTTGTGTAAGTTTCTATTTTGGATTGTAACCTTTTATCAGATACTTAGTCCCTGCTTATCCTCAGGTGATACATTCCAAAACCCTGATGGATGCCTGCAACCTGATAGTATTTAACCAAATTGAGTAGGGGGAAGGGAGAGATAAGGAGAGAATTGTTAAAGGGTGCAACGTTACAGCTGGGTAGAATGAATAAATTCTGGTGTTGTACACGACTGTAGAAGGACTGTAGTTAACAATAATATATAATATGGTTTCACATAGCTAGAAGAAGGATGTTGAAGGTTCCCACCACAAAGAAATGATAAATGTTTGAGATGATGGATAGGCTAATTACCCTGATCTGATCACTATACATTATATGTATCAAAACATCACTGTGTGTCCCATAAATATGTGCAATTATTATGTGTCAAGTAAAAACAAATAAAAAGTAAAAAAAGAAATGGTATAGTAGTACAGTACTATGTCCTTTATAAATATATACTTAAGAAAAATGTATTAAAATTTTAAAACCACATTTTCATTCATGTTTTTCGCCCACAAATTTAATACCTTTTCCATCTTAACTAAGTTCTTATCATGTACTGTGGCCATAATTTTTGCACTTTAAGGTGCAACATCAAAATTGGCACAAATTTCTTTTTTCTTTCTTTTTTTTTTTTTTTTCTTTTTTTGAGATGAAATTTTGCTCTTGTTGCCCAGGCTGGAGTGCAATGTCCCAATCTCAGCTCACTGCAACCTCCGCCTCCTGGATTCAACTGATTCTTCTGCCTCAGCCTCCCAAGTAGCTGGGATTAAAGGCATGCGCCACCACACCCAGCTAATCTTTGTATTTTTTTAGTAGAGACGGGGTTTCTCCATGTTGATCAGGCTAGTCTGAAACTCCTGACCTTAGGTGATCCACCCACCTTGACCTCCCAAAGTGCTGGGATTACAGGCCTGAGCAACTGCACCCAGCCTGGCACCAATTTGTTATGATTTCCTTCTTATGATTTCACGGATAGAATGTTCTTACCATAGATCTTAGCAGTCTCAACATATGATTTTTTTTTCTTTTATTAAGTCAAGAACTTTCATCTTTTCACTTGAAACACCTTGCCTTTCTCTGGCAAATCCGAATTGCCAGCATCACTACTCTTGTGCTTTGGGGCCATGACTAAGTAATGTAAGGGTTACTTGAACAAAAGCACTGTGATACTGCCACAGTCTTTCTAGTAAACAAGGCAATTACTAAGTGACTAATGGCTGGGGAGTGGCTACAGCCTGAATACTCTGGACAAGGGGATGATTCATGTTGCAGGCTGAATTGAATGGGACAGGTGAGATTCCATCATGCTACTTGGAAGGGTACATAATTTAAAACTTATGAATTATTTCTAGAATTTTTCATTTAACATTTTTGGGCCACAGTTGACTACAAGTAATTGGAAGCATGGAAAGGGAAGGAACTAAGACAGAACTAGTGTATATGGTTTGCAAATATTTTCTTTCATTTTGTCGTTTCTTTCATTTCACATTGTCTCTCTGTTGATTTTATTTATTTTTTTTTATTTTCTGTGCAGAAGCTTTTTAGTTTGTTGTATACCTATTTGTTTATTTTTGCTTTTGATTCCATGTCCCAAAAATCATTGCCAAGACCAACATTGAGGAGCTTTTTCCTTATGTTTTCTTGTAAGAATTTTGTCATTTTAGATCTTATGTTTAATTATTTAATCCATTGTGAGTTAATTTTTGTATATGGTATATGGCAGTAGTACTTTTACTTGTGAATATACAGTCTTCCCAACATCATTTATTGAAGAGAATATCTTTTCCTTATTGTATGTATGCTTCAGGCCCTTGTTGAAGATTGGTTGACCTTGTATGTGTGGGTTGATTTCTGGGCTCTCTTTTCTGTTCCACTGGTCTGTGTGCCTCTTTTAATATCAGGTCCATACTTCCATACTTTTATGATTACTGTAGCTTTGTAATATAATTTGAAACCAGGATGTGATGCCTCTGACTGGTTTTCTTTCTTAAAATTGCTTTGGCTATTCAAGGTCTTTGTGCTTCCTTGTGAATTTTAGGATTTTTTTTTTTTTTTCTGTTTCTGTGAAAAATGTCATTGGAATTCTGATAAGGATTGCATTTAAACTGAAGATTACTTTGGGTTGTATGACCATGTCTACAATATTAATTATTCCAGTCCGTGAACATGGGATATCTTCTCATTTATTTGTGTTTTCTTGTTTCTCTTCAATGTTTTATAGTTTTCAGTGTACGGATTTTTTTACATCTTTAGTTAAATTTATTCCTAAGTACTTTACTCTTTTTGATGCTGTTGTAAGTGGGACTGTCTTCTTCTTGATTTGTTTTTTTTGTTTGTTTGTTTGTTTTTTTGATAATTTGCTAATAGTATATATTTTACTGGTTTATATATGTTGACTTTGTGTCCTTCAACCATATTGAATTTGTTTATTAATTCTAACAGTTTTTTATGTAGTATTTAGAGTTTTCTTGTTCTTAATTTTGTGAGTAAATCACACTAAAATAGAAACATTTACAGAGATGTTGTGTTGGAATTATGGGCTAGTTTCTTCATCATTTATGATTTCAGAAATGTTTTAACATCCCCTTGTAGTGTTTCCTAATTAGTGGCTTTTCTTCCATACTTAACCCTAAGTTTTCCTACTTTTCAGTCTCTCTAATATGTGCTTATTGATCTCTAGAGACATGTTAATGTAACAGTAGAGCTTTACTCTAAATTAGAAACATAAAGGGAATAAATTTTGTATAGGTTTGGATTACTATAGACCAAAGTGTACTAGTAGCATCTTCATAAAATCTGCATTAAAATTTAAACAATAGTTTATTTCTCTTCAAAGCTTCAACATCAGTACATTTATTCATGAGTTACATGCAACTCAAATAAATATTAATCATAATAATAGAAAAAAACATTATTTTCATCAGAACCCTAATTTTCTCTATAATGTATTATAATTTTTTTTATTTGTTTATATTATGTAGAATATAATTTCATAGTAAAATGCCTAAGGAAAATACCTCTGATACTTTTTTAAAAGTAATTTAAATTCATCTATGTTAATATTTTTTTATGAATGGAATGTTTGTGATGTGTTACATTTCTGTCTTATTTTGGATAAATGTAGTTTAAGTTAATGACTTTTTCCCATTGATTTAAAAATTTGGGTGTTCAGAATTGAAAGATACGTTTTAAAACCACACTGTCATATTTTGACAAATTTTTTGGAGTTTACTTTTATTTGAAAATGATATCACTATTTTCATAAGAGTATTTTTGGCTATTCTCCCCTTTTTAGGCGGTATATATTGCACCCCTAAAAGCCCTAGTACGTGAAAGAATGGATGATTGGAAAGTTAGAATAGAAGAAAAACTTGGTAAAAAGTAAGTTCTTACTTTCACTCAAAAGATATGCTTTGAATTGACTAAAAGGACCAGGAAACAAGAGTTGAATAAAACTGTTGAATGGTTTTACAGTGATTTTCATAGTCTTTTATTTAACTGCTGAATGGCTTTGCAATGATTTTCATAGTCTTTTATTTTAAGATACGTATCTACTATTAAAATATCAATATTCTCATTGTTTTAAGATTGAAGATGAAATCTATGTGAGTACTTTTATTTGGCAGGATAACTTTTTCAAAATATTTTCATTCTAAAACAAAACAAAAATAAGTTCTGTGTCTCTGGTTTTTTTCATATTATGCAGAGTAGCTTCCAGAAACTGCTTGGAAGGCATTTTGCATGTAAATTATTTAAGAAAAAGCAGAAGTTCTTTGAAAAACATGATGTGGGGTTTTTTTCATTAATAATTTAATGTACTACAGGGTTATTCATTGCAGTATTATTTTTAATAGCAAAAGATTACAGAGAAATGGATTTCCAATAGAGCATCAGTAAGTAAATTATAGTACATCACACAATATAAAATATTGTATTACTCTGTAGGAAAAAAAAAAACTAAATGAGTTATTTTTATGTGGAAAGAATGATCTCCAAAGATAATGTAAAACAAAAAAAAAATTAAAGTATCCTAGCTTATGTTTTTGCAAAATGATAAAGAATATGAATATGTGGTTCTTTTCAGAATGAGAACTAGCTATCCATATGATAGGGATGTTATGGAGACTATTCCCTATATTCTTTGAACCATGTGAATATATTCCATATTCAAAATAGCATATAAAATGTAAATCTTTAAAATAAATGAGAATAAGTAAATACTCTGTGAACATTATGCTCAGAGGAACCAATTTTGCCCTTTTTCTTATTTTCCAAGTCTTAACACAGATAGAAATTATATTAGACTGGGTGTGGTGACTCACGCCTGTAACTTTGGCACTGTGGGAGGCTAAGGCGGGTGATCATCTGAGGAAAGGAGTTGGAGACTAGCCTGGCCAACATAGTGAAATCCTATCTTTACTAAAAATAAAAAAGGAGCTGTGCATGGTGGTGCATGCCTGTAATCCCAGCTACTTGGAGACAGGAGAATCACTTGAACCCGGGAGGTAGAGGTTTCTGTGAGCTGAGATCAAGCCGCTGTACTCTAGCCTGGGTGACAAAATGAGACTCTGTCTCAAAAAAAAAAAAAAAAAGAAAAGAAATTATTTTAGTAATTACTTAATATTTGGTGTTAGCCTATAGCTAATCCTATGTAATTAGGAATTCTTAGGTAATTCTTCTAGATCTACATAGGTTTTTCTTTTCCTTTTCTCTCACTATATGACTGTGATCTGCTTAGAATGAGTTGGTACATATTTGCTCTGACTTACCTTGTTTTCATCCTAATACGTTTCATTTTGGCTATAAAATCTATAGAAAATTCCAATCTAAGGAAAGAAATGAGCTTGCACACAATCTGAATTACACATAATTTTAATTAAATTTACACATAATCCTAAATATTCTTAATGAATGCCTTTTTTGTCTCCATAAAGTAACACTTTCCTTCATTACAAAAAAATTTATTCCAACATAGGGACAAGGGACTTTATAAAATCACCTAGGATGGAGTTTCTATAAACATAATTAAAGCAAAGTTAGATATCCTTGCATATCTGTATAAAAGTTAGATATGTCAGTGATTGGAATTTATATGACCTTCATTTTATGGCAAGAAATTTTCTTAGAGTTCTTAAGAAATGTACATTTTGGACTCAACTTGGAAAATTTCAAAAATCAAAGGTAGATAAAGTAATTTTAAGCCTTATAAAATTTTATTTTAAAAGAAATAGATTTTTGCATTTAGAAGGTCGTTTGTTACCTGAAAATGTTCTGGGATCATTTTTATATTTGCCTCCAGAGTTATTGAACTAACAGGGGATGTGACTCCTGATATGAAATCCATTGCCAAGGCTGACCTTATCGTCACTACGCCAGAGAAGTGGGATGGAGTCAGCAGAAGCTGGCAAAATAGGAGCTATGTTCAGCAAGTCACTATTCTTATCATAGATGAGATCCATCTGCTTGGTAGGTACCACTGTATCTAAAGCCAGTTTACAAACTTTAACTTTCTAAAATATTAATTATTAGTATTATTTTTAATTTGCATGTAATAATCATTATATTTATGGGGTACAATGCAATTTTTTATATATGTATATAATGTAGAATTATTAAATCAAACTAATTAACATATCTATCACCTTACGTATAAATTGTGGTGAAACATAAAAAATTTTCTCTTAGTGTATTAATCTGTTCTCACATTGCCATGAAGCAATACCTGAGACTGGGTAATTTATTTTTAAAAAGAGGTTTAATTGACTCAAGATTCTACAGGGTGTATAGTAAACGTAGTAGCTCCTGCTTCTGGGGAGGCCTCAGGAAGCTTTCAATCATGACTGAAGCTAAAGCAGCAGAGAGCTTCTTACATGGCAAGAGCAGGAACAAGAGAGCAAGGTAGTGGGGGAGATGCTACACACTTTTAAACAACCAGATCTCGTGAGAATTCACTCACTGTCATGAGAATAGCACCAAGAGGATGGTGCTAAGCCATTTAGGAGAAACCGCCCCCGTGATCCTATCACGTCCAACCAAGCCCCACCTCCAACATTGGAGATTACAGTTCAACATGCAATTAGCAATTTTGCAATTTAGCAATTTTGAAATATACAATATATTATTATTAACTGTTGTCACATTGCTGTACAATTGATCTGACAAACTTATTTCTCCTGTCTAACTGAAACATTGTACCCTTTGATCACCATCTCTCTGTTCCCTTCTCTTGTGACTCTAACCCATGCCCCTAGACTCTGGTAACTACGTTTCTTCTCTTTACTTCCATGAGGTCAGTTTTTTTTAATTCAACATCTAAGTGACATCATGCACTGGGAGTGGGATTGCTGAATCCTTTGGTAGTTCTATCTTTAGTTTTCCTTTTTTTTTTTTTTTTTTTGAGGAAGCTACAAACTTTTCCTTTTGTGGTTGCAGTGGCCAACACAGACTTGTTAAATGATTAACATTGATTTTTCCCTATTTTCTAGGGGAGGAAAGAGGCCCTGTTCTAGAGGTCATTGTATCTCGAACAAATTTTATCTCATCACACACAGAAAAGCCTGTTAGAATAGTTGGACTGTCTACTGCATTAGCTAATGCCAGAGACCTTGCTGACTGGCTCAATATTAAGCAGGTATGTAGAAGATTGATAAATGATACATTTATTTAGTAGTGTGACTTTGATGATTCCTTTAAAGCAATATAATAACATTATAAAATTCAATCTAAAAATTGAAAATGGTTTCTCTCTCATATTTACTCTAGATGGGCTTGTTTAACTTCCGACCATCAGTGCGCCCAGTTCCACTGGAAGTTCACATTCAGGGCTTTCCAGGTCAACATTACTGTCCTCGTATGGCTAGTATGAACAAGCCTGCATTTCAGGGTAAGCTTCAGATTCTTGGAATAAAATAGTAACCATTGTTTATGGTAGTTATCAAATGTCTTCTAATTGGTGTTGGTTTCTTTGAAAGGATAATACTGGTCCAGCTTCTACAAATATCTCAAACAGTTTGTGTCAAATGTTAAGGAATACAAATGTATGTTAAATTACCTATTGAAAATTGGAGAGATTTCACAAATGGTAATGACTTTGTAGAAGAATAAACGTATGTAATTTTAAAAAGTTATCAGAGTTTTCTTAATATTAATCAAAGTGTTTTTATGATAGTAGCTTGAACATATGAGAAATGGAAGCTACAAGTCAAAAGCATCTCATAATCATTTTTATGAGAAATCATAAAACTTAGAAATTTCAGTACTTTAGTACAGTGCTTCTGTTTTTAGTTTTTCCTCTTCTAACAAATTAGGCAAGCAAACAAGAAAGATTTAAGAATAGCACTCCGATTTTATTGAAACATGTTTTATTTGGGCTGCATAAAGAATATTTATTATATCAATTAAAAATAACCTCAAAAATAAATTCTCAAATGTGAACTGCTGTTGATTGTGTGGTGACAGTTGTGAGGTGACTTTTTAGCTGCTGTAATTAGCCTTATGACAGAAGCAAAGTATTGATTGTGAACTAGAGACCAATTTTGGCAGTTCAGATTATTTACACCTCCACAGAAGCATTGTACAAAATCACTAATGAACAATAAATCTGCCATGAGCTGTTCAGCCACACCTGTTCTTTCAGCAGCAAAAATCCATTAAATGTTGAGGCTTAAAGAAAGACAGAGATCCATTTATATTTATGTGTCCAAATGATACCAATATTGTACTAATATGTGTATTTTAAATGGTGTATCTCTAATATGATTTATCAAACTTTATCATTTACCTTGGATAACATTCTGATAAATAATAAAAATAATGAGAAATAAGATAAATGTTTATTTTTCATAATATATATTGTTGAAATTGCATATATCTATATGGAATGACTGCATACCGTTGATGGAAAGGAAGCGTTTGTGTTGTATAAATCAATAGTAAATAACTAAAATACTTACACTTCCGTAGATATGGTATCTGCACAGCAGCTATACTTATGTACTATTTATTATACCTGTAGTGATTACTATATTTCTTTGAGTTTAGAAATATGATTGTGTGATAGCTTTATTTCTCATAGTTAGAATGTAAATAAAGTCAAGGTCATGTCAACATTTCCATTATAAACCTTGTTTCCCAGCCCATAAAAAGAAATTCTGCAGCTCACATTTCAAACAAGAAATTACAAAGCAGTTGAACTTTTTATATAAAATTTTTACATGTCTCTGACTGTTTTAAGAGAGTTGTGTAGACATAAATATATATTCTACTCGTGGCATCTTATCAGCTTTTTGGAGCCTATGTAAAGCAACAACAACAACAAAAAAAAACCTCATTTCAATATAAGCCAAGTGATTTATGTGGCTCTTTAATTATTTTTAAAGATTTGATGTACAAAATTGCCTTCAGTCTTGTTACTCTGGTTTGTGTTGACCAGAGTCATCTCATCTTCTTTCTGTTGACTACCATGTCCCATTACTCAGATACTCATTCAGGCATAGTATTCTCTTCAGCCCCCTTCTGCATTCTGTTGTCTGCCCTTCTCACACATATGCTTTTAGAAAAACAGAGGGAAAACTTTCTTCTGATTTATCTCTTAACCTGTTTACTGGTACAAACTCTACTAATTTTTCTATCACTGATAACAAAAATAAAAGGTACTTTTTGTGGTCTTTTTAGACATTTTCCATCACCTGGCAGGACTTGGTTTTCTCACCAGACCCCAGGACCAGTTAACTCTGTAATATCACTGCTTAGGCAATACAAATAGCTAAGAAACACAACTTAGCACAGAAAACTCAATCTAAGATTCAGTGTCTATGTATAGCTCTTAATGGAGAGTCTCAATCTTTAAGTTTCTCCTTCCTTGGCAGCTCAGAATAGAACTTGGACCCAGCATAATTAAATCTTTTCTGAGGCAATATACTCTCTAGGTAGGGCCATCAACTTTTCTTTTCCTATTAATCTGTCTAATATGCTGCCAGATCCATGTAGTACCTGCAATAATGCCAGATTTCATGCCTAAATTGTTTCCATCATTAGTTTTCATGAATCCATTTGATACCCTACTGAAATTCATATTCTGGGGTTAAGTAGCTTTCCATTTTATTTCCCACAACTTTTCAACAGCAATTAGAAGCCACTCTCCCGCCAAACCTGTTTTGATATTTGTCTCATCAAGACGTCAAACTCGTCTTACTGCTTTGGAATTGATCGCCTTCCTGGCTACTGAAGAAGATCCAAAGCAGTGGTTAAACATGGATGAAAGAGAGGTAAGCACCATCTTTTATCTTCTACTACTTATACGTTTCAGGTTATATTGTCTTAGAATGAACATTATGTATGTAATTATATTATAGGGAAAGAATAAATCCTTAATACCGCCACCTTACCACACTATTAATATTCTGATATAGTTTGTTCTAGTATAGTCCCACTTAATATTTATTTTGTATATTTGTATTTATATCTTCTTCCTTTAACATTATCACCTATGTATGTTGTAACATTCAACCATTTTCATATTCTTTGAGTATTCACTGCCCTCACTGAAGTTAAAATCAATTTTGCAAAGTTGGGGTTTTTAAAAATATATAATAATCTTTTTTTAATTTTAGGAAGCACTAACATATAAAAATTTAAAAACTGCTTTATCATTTCCCTAAGTAATAACCACCAGTAAAATTTTAAATTATAATTTTTGTGTCTATGCAGTTATATTCCATTATGCAACTATTTCATAGTGGTTTTGTCCTGTAAGTTAATAATCATTCATCTTTATTATTGTAGATTTTTCTCTGTTTAAAATTATATTCTCAGTATAGAGTTCTAAAAATAAAATTAGTGGGTCAAATGATGTGAATATTTTTACAGCTTTTTCAGGTACACTGCTAATTACTTTCCAAAAGAACTGTACTTATTGGCGTCATCACCACTGATGTATGAGTTATCAGAAGTATATGAGAATAACAGTTTTACTGCATCCTCATTTGTTGCAACTTATTGATATATTATAGATACAATATTATCTTAATGTATGCCTTGATTTTTGTATGGTTGAACTTTTTTTTTCATGTATTTACTAGTTGTCTTCTTTTTTCCTTGTTGCCTCTTCATTTCTTTGGTCTTTCATCTATTCCAGTACAGCACTTATTTTGTAGATTTGTGTGAGAGATTTGCCAAATTTAGAAAAATATATACGTATGTAAAATTTTATATATTACTTTTCTCCGTATATATGTATTTCTATACATATATACATATTAATCTTTTGCCTGCTGTATTAGGTAACTTCGCTAGTTTATTGCTTGTCTTCTTATCATGGTGTCTTTTTACAAATAGAAGACTTTGCATTTTATGTAATCCAGTTTATTAGTATGGTCCTTTGTGATTCTTTATACGACATCTAAATATAGATATTCCTCCTCCTCTCTATAGATTTAATATATAGTGATTGTTCTTTCTTACACTTTTCCAGTTTTGAAAAATATTTTCCTAAATGGAGTTACAATGAAAACAGATGAAATCAGTAGCATAATTGTTGAGTTGTGATCTCGCCACCTACCCTCTTCCGTGTTCCCACTTTGTAATCTCATGCAGGCTAAAGAAGAGCAGTGCTCTTCAGCATCAGTAAAAAACAATGTTCCAAACCCACTGGTGTCCAGGATTAACAGTTTGCATATTTCTCCCCTTCTACTTCTCATGACTCATTTAGAGTTAGTAGGACCGTTGGATAGTACTCTATATCTTACATTATTGTGTAATGGTTAACTGATATTTCAGAATGGTTTTGCTTAGTTCCATAGATGACCTTATTCACTAACAGACTCATAAATTAGCTTAATATGCGGACTATCAAATGACTGCTTGAAGTAGAGGAATAGCGATCATTTTATCTTTTAAATTTATCTTTATTTACTTAATGTTACTTGTATGGATATACCAGATATTTAAGAAACTAATTTATGTTCAAAATAATGTTGTTAAAAGATTTTTTTATCCTGTATTGTTTAATTGATATCTGAATAATCATCCTATTGTGTCTAAGGCAGTGTCATAACTTAGAAGACAAATGATGAAAAATAGATGTACAAAATATTGATGACTCTGTTTATACGCAGTATCTCTCTAGGCTTAATTTTATTTTATATGTTATCCTAAAAGTCTTCCAAATGGACACTTTTCTTTGAAGTCAAGATACAATGTACAAACCTACTAAACACACTTTGGGATGTTTGCTTAAAGTATATAGACATTGTACATTTAGCACATATGTGACTCACATTAACTTCAAATGTGAACCTCATGTGCTAATATCAGGTATAGTACATCCACTGTGTTTCTTTTTTTTCTTTTATTTTAATGTATGAGACCTAAAGAATTGTAGATAGCTCAGACATTGTGTAGAATTACTTCTCTGTTTCATTTTTTTTTTTTTGATCAGCAGAAAACTATCAAGAAGGCTAGGTAGAAACTATAGAATATACTCTCGTGGTTTCTACTGTTGTAGATTTTCACTGCTAAAATAGAACACCTAGAAAACATTTTGTATGTGTGTAAAATGTTTATTATAAATTTATTGTATTTATTAACAAATATTTGTTATAACTGTTTTATTTTTATATTTTTTTCTTCAACTTTTAAGTTCTGGGCGGGGTATATAAACAGGATATGCAGGTTTGTTACATAGGTATATTAATCCGTTTTCATACTGCTATAAAGAACTACCCGAGACTGGGTAATTTATAAAGGAAAGAGGTTTAATTGACTCACAGTTCAGCCTGGCTGGGGGAGTTCAGGAAACTTACAATCATGGTGGAAGGGGAAGGGGAAGCAAGACCCCTACCTCGCAAGGCAGCAGGTAGTGGAAGTGCTGAGCGAAAGGGAAGAGCCCTTATAAAACCATCAGATCTTGTGAGAACTCACTCACTATCACAAGAACAGTGTAGGGGAAACGGCCCCCATGATTCAATTACCTCCACCTGGTCTCTGCCTTGACATGTGGGGATTATGGGGATTACAGTTAAAGATGAGATTTGGGTGAGGGTCACAAAGCCCAACCATATCAATAAGTAAACTTGTGCCAGGATGGTTTGCTTCACAGATCAACCCATCACCTAGGTATTAAGCCCAGCATCCGTTAGCTATTCTTCCTGATATTCTCCCTCCTACCATCCCCAAGAGGCCCCAGTGTATGTTGTTCCCTCCATGTGGCCATGTGTTCTCATTGTTCAGCTCCCACTTATAAGTGAGAACATGGGGTGTTTGGTTTTCTGTTCCTGCATTAGTTTGCTGAGAATAACGGCTTCCACCTCCATCCATGCCCCCGCAAAGGACATGATCTCATTTCTTTTCATGGCTGCATGGTATTCCATGGTGTACATGTACCACATATTCTTTATCCAGTCTATCACTGATGGGCATTTGGGTTGATTCTGTGTCTTTGCTATTGTGAATAGTGCTACAGTGAACATACATGTGCACGTATCTTTATAATAGAATGATTTCTGTTCCTTTGGGTATATGCCCAGTAATGGGATTTCTGGGTCAGATGGTATTTCTGCCTCTAGATCCTTGAGGAATTACCACACTGTCTTTCACAATGGTCGAACTAATTTACATTCCCACCAACAGTGTAAAAGTGTCACTTTTTCTCCACAACCTTGCCTGCATCTATTATTTCTGGACTTTTTCATAACTGCCATTCTGACTGATGTGAGATGGTACCTCACTATGGTTTTGATTTGCATTTCTCTAATGATCAGTGATGCTGAGCCTTTTTTCTTATGTTTGTTGGCCACATGAATGTCTTCTTTTGAGAAGTATCTGTTCATATCCTTTGCCCACTTTTTAATGGGGTTTCTTTTTTCTTGTAAATTTGTTTAAGTTCCTTGTAGATTCTGCAAATTAAATTTGTTAGTTTTATTATTGTATTTATTAACGTAAATATTTGTTATAAATGTACTGTTTATTTAAATGTAGTATAAAATAGGACAGCTAGAAATATTATGTCATTTCCAGATATTTTGTTTCACCACGTCCATCTCAAGAATAAGGCAAACCATGGTTTGTTTTACTACTGAATCTAAAAGCAATCACCTTTAAAATGAAAATTTCAGAGGGTTTACAATTGATTACTATGTAAATTCAATGTGATTATACTGAAGCATACTATAAAGCAGGTGTTTTAGTTGTTGAACCCCTAAATAATTAGCCCTAAATAATAATAGGAAAACTTTTTAACATTTTAATCTTTGTGTGGGTTACTTTCTCTAATATTCTGGGCTGGAGGCTTAGCGGTTGCTTCCATTGCTGCTCCTTGTGTAGTGTTAAATTGATGTTCTGTGGCAGGACATGGGTAATTGGTTAAGACTCCAGTGTTGACAACTTGAGCATTCAGAGGAAGCACAGCAACAGTTATCCTGGCAACTATGAAGCAGTGTGTCTGGCATAGAATAGCATTCAAATTATTCTGCTGTTGAATGACCTTAAGTCAGGAACTGTCTATAGATATTTGGGCTGGGGGCATGGAGAATAAAGAAAGCTAGGGTAAATCACAAGAGGCTAGAGAGAGAATATGACTAAGAAGAGTATATATGTTCTCATTAATTTATTGGCAAAAGCAAAAAGAGTTATTCGTCTATTTTCTTAATCCAGTATAGTTTCAAAGCATTAGGAAGCAGAAAGACACCTTAAAGTGTATCATTGATGTAAAATTATACTGTGTCAGGAAACCCCAAAGGAAATACCTTTCCATATTGTCATTAGGAATCCTTATTGCAGTGGTTTCAAAAATTTGTGGATATATGCTACCATGTGACCTGGATTCTGCTACTTCTGCCACTAACCTCAAACTATTATTGGGTCTTTGCATCACTCTCTCAAGCTTCAAGTCAAGACAGAAAGAGTTGAATGCCTGAGTTTCCATCTTTGACATGCAGCAGAAAAAAGGAATCTCCTCCTTTGGCTTTTGTTATAGGAGGTGACATTCAGATACTGGCTGCCCAAAAACAACAAAGGTCCACTATGGCCCTTTCACTCCACAATCTCATACATACACTATTTTTCCTATACGTACACTTAATTTAAATAATTTTTTCTGGCAATGCAAGTCTCTTTCATTTAACCCAAATCCACTCATCCCTCTCCAAGGAAAGACAACTGAAAATTTCATCAACTCCATTTAGCATTTAGTCCTGGATCTCTTGCTTATATCTAGCCACCTTCTAGTTATTTTGCAAGCCCATCTCAATATTCTCTAGTCAGTGGACTAGAGTATAAAGTTACAACTAACCATGCCGTATTCAACAGTAAAAGAGGATAGAAAGAGGAAAGAGAAACAAAATTAGTTAAAATATATTAGTTAAAAGATGTTGATATGTAAGACAGAAGGGAAAAAGATTAGAGACCACTGTGTATTTCTGCAACTAGTCAGGGGGCCAAATAGATATTTATGATTCGTTTTCTCTACCATACATCATCTGTACATTTTTTCTTCAACCAGTCACTAAGCTAATCAAGGCTCTTTATCCAGTGGAGTGACCGAAAGCATACATTCCTGATAGATTGAAAATTGCAAATTTATATATGTTTAATATATAGAATTGTGAAATCTTTAATTTTTCAAATGGATACAGTAGTGTCAGATTTATTTACTGTCTATCCAAATTTCTTTCCCCTTATTATAAAACAATAGCCCAATTTCTTCATCAGTATCAGTTTCCCAGACTATACTGAGACCAGATTTTGTTTGTTCATCTAAGAACCTGAGAGCCTGAAGTAGTCATATGACTGTTTCAATTTCCAAGTAAACTGTTAATCCTTTGGATAATAAGCCTCCAAACTAGCAAAGCTAGAGTTGTAGGGAAGAGAAGCAAAAGTTTTCAAGTGGTTTCTTACCTATGATTTCAAAAGACATCCATACACCTTGAGTACTTGGTTCCTGGAACCGTATATTCTGGCAGTAGAACAAATAGCATCATTGATGATTACAAGTTCAGAGGCTACACCTCATCCTACAGGATAGTACCCCAACATTTCCCGGGTATTCCCTCCCAGCTGCCATTCTGAATCTTTAATCTATAAAATCGGCTCTTTCTATTAATGAGAACATAATAAGACCAGTGCATTCAATGGCATCATCCTATTGTCTTACCTTTTCCTTTGTGAAGTGAGTTCCTCAGTCAGAAACATTATTATACAGGGTATTGTCGTATGTATAAGGCATTCAGTAATTCTACCCTTGAGGCTACTGGCAGAACCATGTTTGGTAGAAAAAGAGAATTAAAATCCAAAGTAAGTACCTGTTCTTACAGAGATGAATACGTGTCTCCTCAGTGATAGAGAAGGTCCAGTATAATCTTCTCACCACCAGATAACTGTCTGGTGCCAGGGGTAAGATACCTTATTATAGGCCCAGTGTTTCTACTGGTGACATGTTAGGCACTGAGCAGTGGCAATAGCTGGGCCTTCATGAGGAAAAGGAAGTTTGTGTTTCACCCATGCATAATTTTCATCTCTTTCACTTTGGCCATTGAGTACATGAACCTATTGCATAAAACTGTGGCCTAGGAAGGAGGCTGTCCGATATCCTAAGAGGTGGTTATTTTGCCCATTTGATCATTACCAGCATATTGCACAATGCTCTTAACTTTTTGTCATGAATCTTCATGAAATACAGTTAGCCTTTTATTCTGGCACTGTTCTAAGAGTTCATCCACCTAAAACTTCTGCCTTTCTTGTCCTCCAGTAATACTCTTGCTAAGCTCCTTACTATCTGGCTAATCCAGTTAACTTCAGGACAAAATGTGAATCATCTACTTGCATCATCTCTACTTTCCAGTAAAGTGACAGTGAAATACTCAGTTTATGATCAACAGCTTTCATTGCAAAATCAACTGGTATCACATAGTCGGGCACTTAGTCTTCTTTCGCTTCCTACTTCCCCAAAATATCCATAAAAATAGCAGTCCTCTAATTCGAAGCCGTAGACAGCCCTTCCCAGAATTTATATTCATTTTTTTAAAAAGAAGTTCGATTTTGGACATGTTAGTTTGCATATCCAAGACTTTCAAGTGGAGATTTAAAGGCAATTAGATACAAGTCTGTGAAACCCATAGAAACTGTGAAATGAACATATGAACATGGATGTATCAGCGTGGAGGCAACTCTTAAACCCAGGTGAGCACATGAGACTCTCAGACATAGTGTGGAGAAACAGAGGGCAGGCCCTGAGGGAGTCTCTTAGTGTGAGCTGAGATAGAAAATGAGGAACTGGCACAGGTCACCGAGAATGTGATGCCAGTATGGTAAGACAGTGTCCTAAAACACTGTAGAAGAGTAGGTTCTGTGAAGGAAGGAGTGCTTGGCTATATCAAATGTGAATGAGAGTTGAGTGGAGGAGAGCAGAGAAACACCCATGGGGTTTATCATTTGAAGGTCCTGTATGAACTTGGCGGTCAGTAACATGTGAACAGAAGCAGTTTGGAATGGACTGAGGAGCAAATGAGGGGGGCAAGGAGGTGAAAATGGAAGCAAATAGTGTATACAACTTCTAGAAGTTTTACTGTGTAATTTAATTAATATTATAATTTAACATCTAGCAAATATGATCTGTCAGCTTCCAGCCAATATTCTGCAGTCTGGTCCCGTATTTCAAGGAAAACAGTGCTATGATCTGGATAGTTGCCAACCAGCACTAACAGATGAAAGAACAGAGGGAAGGCCTTTTCTTTCTGAGTGAGTCTGTGGATTGAAAGCTCAGAATACTGGGCCAGGTGTGGAGGCTCACGCCTGTAATCCCAGCACTTTGGGAGGCCAACGCAGGCAGATCACTTGAGGTCAGGAGTTCAAGGCCAGCCTGGCCAACATGGTGAAACCCCATCTCTACTAAAAAAAAATACAAAAATTAGCTGAGCATGGTGGCATATGCCTGTAATCCCAGCTACCTGGGAGGCCGAAGCACGAGAATCATTTGAACCCAGGAGGCAGAGATAGCAGTGAGCCAAGAACGCGCCACTGCACTCCAGGTTGGGTGACAGAGCAAGACTGTCTCAACAACAACAACAACGACAAAAACCACACAACCAAAAAAGCTCAGAATACTGTCCTTAGATGAGATTCCTTTTCTGGGGTGGGAAAGCAGGATGCTGGCTGAAGATTAGACTTCATTCTTTAGTATTGCTTACATTATTTCCCTTAACTCCTCTGTGTATCTTGCCAGTTAACAGCAGGGCTGCCCCTTTCTTCTGCCACACTGTTAATAAGATCCAGTTAGCTAAAAGAAGAATACAGCAAAGAGAACTCGCTATTCACTTTTGTCCTTACAAGTAGAAATGAATTAGGATTCTGCAAGGTCTTTTGCCATGAATGTTTTAAGTTGTGCTGTAAAGTCTACAACATCATCCAAAGGTAGGTGGGGGGAAAAAGTCTGAAACAGGAAAGGTAAGAGCTTTCTGACTGGAGCAAACCATGGAAAAAAATCCAGGTAGAGGTAATATGAAAATTAGAAGGGTATGGGAGATAACAGTTCCCTGGAACAAGGAACAGCAGTATAGTTAATCCTTGTTAATTCAAATTAATTGGCTAGAAGACTCTTCTAAATTATACAGAACATTATTTTTTGAATGTGCCAATTATAATATTGCACGATGCTTTAAAGTGAATTTATGAAAACTGTAATGCAGGTGCATAGGAAGAACACTTTCATGAAAAGTGAGATTGATAGTGTTTTCACAGCTTAATACTAAAGTGTTTTTAGATACTAGAGCAGTTTATCATTTTAAGCTAAACATAATCCACCTAATCTCATTACAAGTAAAATATTAGTAGACCTACAGAGATGAACTATAATTTTGCTTTACTCAAAATTATCCTAAGTTCAGATTTGGTGGGAATTCTACTAATTACATTTTACTACAGTTTTCTTTGATTAATTTGCCTGTTCATTCAACATATAGATAGATATTGGCCTCTTCTTTTGTTAGTAAGAAGTTAGTACTAGACGTTGAAGATGGATTTTGAAATTCTTTTAAATCAGAAATTAAGTTGAATTTAATGCAGGGTAACAACATTATTTCTAACTCAAAGGACCTGTTTTTTATAGAACTAAAATAAATTTAGCTCATGGTACAAAATTCCCACCCCAAGTGCTTTCTGTTTTATCAAGCCTCGTACCTCTAAATGATTGACCAGTAAAAAAACTATTAAGGTGAGAATATGAAGTGTCAAGCAAGCATTATCTGCAGATTTGCTGAGCATTGGATGTTTGAAACCAGTTGGGCCTTGTGAAATATTTCTGCAATTTAGAGCAGCTAGTCAGTATCCTTGAGTTACAGTATACGAGGCTGTTCTATTTTATTTTGCCTTAGTTGGTAGCATGCATATCCTGTTGAAGAAAGAGGCAAAATATATCAATTATCGCTAAGCATAATAGTAGTTTACTTTTACTAAACTAAGTATTAAGTGATGTCTTTATATAGAGTACTTTAGAATTCATTAAAGTTTATATTATCACATTTTATCATGAATTCTCAAAGGGTAGTTTTTATTATCCCAGTTTTATAGATGCAAAAACTGAAATTAGAAGGATTAAGTGATTGTCCAGATCACTTGCCACAAGCAAGCAAGTGGCAGCTTAGGAACTCAGAACAGGGTAGCTGACCTAGAATCTGTGTTATTTTAATCTGCCATACAGTAATTGGAATCAGTGACAACAATATCAAATAGAAAAGATGGAAAAGTCATGGTGGGGGTGGGGGTAATTTGATGGGGACAAAAGTGCAATAAAAATAAAGAAAAACCAGTAGCTGGGCTGGGCACAGTGGCTTATGCCTGTAATCCCAGCACTTCAGGAGGCTGAGGTAGGTGGATCACCTGAGGTCAGGATTTCAAGACAAGCCTGGCCTGGGTGTGATAGCACGCACCTGTAGTCCCAGCTACTTGAGAGTCTGAGGCAGGAGGATCACCTGAGCCCGGGAGGCAGAGGTTGCAGTGAGCCAAGATCACGCCACTGCACTCCAACCTGGACGACAGAAGGAGACTATCTCAAAATTTTTTTTTAGAAAAAAGGAAAAAAAAAAACAAGAAAAATCATAGCTGAAATAACAAACAAGAGCAACCAACAGGAGCGGTGGCATTCTCAATCATGAGGTAGTTGAAAAAGGTAATATTTTAGTTTAAAAAAGAAAATAATTTTAGATATTCTTCATTTGTAGGCATAGAAGTGGGAAATACTCAAATAATAAAGAAAAAATAGATTTATAAATCATCTGCATAGTTTTCCAGCTATGAGTTGAATACATTACTCATTATTTCGAATCTTACTTGTTTTCTGCATATAGTCTAAAACAATGGGGCTCAGCCTTAAGCCTGATTAATAATATTAATACTTTAAGTGGTTAACTGAATATCCCTCTTATTCATGTAGTGATTAGAGGGTGGCGTTGTGCTTGAGAGCATGGACTGGAGCCAGGCTTCTTGGTCAATACTGACTTCCTGTTACAAGCTATGTGGCCTTGGTAGGAGTAATCTCTGAGCGCCATCTCTTCAACTATAAAAGAGAATCTTAAGAAACCCATCCTCATAGGAATGTTGTGAGGATTACATGTGTTAATACATTTAACATACTGAAACTTAGTTAAATGTTTAATAAATGTTAACTGTTATTACTGTGATAGTGTAGCAACATGAAATTATACCTTAAAAACAGATTCTTTTTGTTGAGAACTGTGGTAAAATCTGATCTTATATTTATACCTTTTTGCCTGTGATCCTTCACAAATTTAATTCATGTTAAGATCATAATTACCCGTTTAACAGTATACTACTTTAGGAAATTTTATAATGTCCCTTTCATTACCTTTATCTGCATTTTTAAAGTTTTTCAATATGTGGAAATGCTAAGTGTGAGTTAGAATCAGAATTCTTCAACAATGGAAATAAAGATAAAAATTATAATCAGAAATAAATATGAAGTGCTTACACTGGAATTTCCTACCAACAGCATGGCAAATTAAATTAAAGACATGAATAAGAAAAAATATTTAATATGTTACCCTACAACCCAGTTTTGATACTGTTTTTATTAAGAATTAGGCCAAGTGCAAGAGACATAAATAGACATTTTTCAAAAGAAGACGTACAAATGACCAACATGTATATGAAAAAATGCTCAACATCACTAGTTATCAGAAAAATGCAAACTAAAACCACAGTGGGATATTATTTTACCCCAGTCAGAATGGCTATTATCATCTATGAGGATTCAGAGGAAAGGGAACTCTTACACACTGTTGGTGAGAGTGTAAATTAGAACAACGTCTATGGAAAATAGTCTGGAGATTTCTCAGAAAACTAAAAATAGAGCTACCATTCCATCCAGCAATTTTACTACTAGGTGTCTACCCAAAGAAAAGAAATAAGTATATCAAAAAGATACCCGCACTCATATATTTATTGCAGCACTATTCACAATAGCAAAGATAGGAATCAACCTAAGTATCCATCAATAAATGATTGGATAAAGAAAATGTAATATATACAAAATAGAATACTATTCAGCTATAAAAAAGAATGAAATCATGTCTTCTGTATCAGCATGGATGGAACTATAGGTCATTATCATAAGTGAAACAAGTCAGACACAGAAAGCTAAATATTGCATGTTCTCACTCATAAGTGGGTGATAGAAAAATGTATACATGTGACTGTGTATGCACAAGAAAATAAAAAAAAAATTTAATGTATACAAATGGATGTAGAGAGGAGAATTATATACAATGGAGACTTGGAAGGGTGACAGAGTGGGAGGGAGGTAGATGATGAGTAATTACTTAATGGGTACAGTATACCCAATTCAGGTAATGGGTACCCTGAAAACCCTGACTTGACCACTACGCAATCTAGACATGTAATAAGATTCTGCTTGTACCCCTCCCTCAAAAAATATTTTAAGACAAATGTAAGCATGCTTTCCTAAAAAAAAAAAAAAGGGGGGGGGAAGATAATATTGTGTTTATTTGGAAAAATAGCAAAGATTTAGCTGTTATTGTCTATGTTTCATTTGTACATTTAATTTACATTTAACTTACATATTTACTTCACATGTAATTTAATCACGTATAAATATATTTATATGTTGAAAGTTTGATTAATCATTTTGAAGTATGCTTGTCTTTGAGTGTCAGAGCAAGGGAGTATAAATTTTGGGAGTATTGATAAAGTTTAGAAACTGTTCTTTTTAATTCATTTATTTCTTGAATTCTTTTTTATTAGTGTATCAATAGAATGCTCTAAAATGTTTCATTGTTTTTCTTTCTTCAGTGTATGGGGTTTATCACACAGACTTGTATTAAAAGAAATTAACATTTGGTGATTATAAGGAAATGTTTTCATTTCATTTAACATCTGTACCAGATACGATAGATTTAATTATTTTTATTTAAAAAAAAACTCTTTGTAACTTTTATGATTCTTCTGTGGTACATCTTTTATTGAGCATGTTAGACAATTGATAAGCATTATTCAGTGGCATATGGTCTGAGTCTGACATGCTTTGAAAAGAGTATGGAGTTCTGATAATGAGGATTCTGTGAAAATGAGAAAACCAGCACAACAGATACGCTTTGAGAAAGTACGGGTTTTAGCATCTTGAAACAATATATCACACTCAAAAGGACAGAATCAGGCTGCACAATCTGTTAGCTCATTCTTGTCCAATCTGGTCTCCTCCTTTCTTTTGGAGCCAACGTTGTCATCAACTCACTGAATTATATTCTGACTGGAATGTATTTCAGGCACAGAGTAATGTATCTACTTAAATGGAATCTATCTTTCTACAAAAGCTTTTGAGTATAATAAATATAAAATGTAAAAAAATTATATTAAGTTAAAGTAAATGGTTCCACAGTTTACATATGTGCCTCCTCCCCCCAACCTTAAGAAAAAGATCACTACCTAGAATAACATAGATCTGTTTTTCTTTTATGTATAATATTGAATAATTTTTTTAATAATCAGGTAGTCAGACATATTTCAAAGGCTGTTTATTGGAAAGATACCAATGCATTACAACAAATATTAGTTGAACAAAAATGAACTATGAAAGTAAAACTTTCTGTATCATGTTTTTTTGTTTGTTTTTTTTGTTTTTTGTTTTTTGTTTTTTTAGTTCTATAGCAGCCCTTCTTAACAAGAATTAAGCCTTAGTGTAGTAAGGTATCCGTTTGATGTATAAAATAAACTTGTCTCCTCTCCATCTAGAAAGGTACTAGCTGTCACTGGAAAAATTGAGAAGATGGTAACCCAAGTATTTTTTATAGGGGTTAATTCTCGGATGGAACCAGGGCTAAGAAAGTATATTCTTTATTATTCAAAATCACTGGATCTTTCTATTTGAAATATACTCAGTTGTATAAATGAATTGAGTGTTATATTAGGACTATATTACTTTATATAAAGGATTAAATGTGATAATCTTTGTAAAGTGATAAACACAATGCCTGGCATATTATAAGTGCTCAACAAATTCTATCTATTATTATGTTTTAAAGTTTAATTATCCTGAGTTTCTGAATACTTTTGCTTGTCTTATGATGTTTTGATCAAGATGGAACTTATTTTTAAGTACAGTAACAAAGATGTATATAATCCAAAAAATTATATTTTCAAATTTGTATAGGCCGTCCTAGTAGTATTTTGTGCTTAATGATTAACAGCTATAAATTTTGCTTTTTATGATGTTCAAATAATTTGGAATTCATCCAGAGAAACCATGTAATAAATGAAGTTGTGTGTGTGTGTGATTGTCTTCATGAGGATGTTAAGTCTTTGCCAGTTGGGATAAGCAAGTAGCTCTCTTTACTGCATTGATTTATGTGAAAGTGGGGGCTAGGAGATTGAGAAACAGTTAGCCTTCCCTGGTGCAAAAGGCAGGATATTAATGCCTCACCAGACCTTCTGCCACAGGATTCTTTAGCTTTCCTGTGGCAAATGATACATTACTGTTTGGGTGTGATTGGCATTGCCATGGGGCACCATAAATTACACAAGTTATACTTATGTAAGTTTAAAAGTGAAAAAAAAAATTTCTCAAACTAATTATTAGAACAAGGACACCAGTGAATTAGTTTCTTGTAGTGTAGATTGAAGATATTTTATGCTGTGAACTATTGAACAAAAAATGAGTAATAAGTTGTCAAATGAGAATACCTAACATGTAGTTTATGAGACTAGACAAGCACCTTTCCTTATATCATGCATTTGTGTCAGCTTACATATCCTGTGCTAATTTTAAGGTAAAGTGGATTCATATTAATACATTTCTGTATTCCTCCATAACAGTTCATAAAGTAAATAATACAAGAATACTAGGTGGCCAAACAGAATGAACTACTTATACATGAACTATTTATACATTACATTCAGTTCAGTGAAAGTTGATAAATAACATTTCTTATGTGTATGTCACTAAAATATCACCTAGTTTGTATAGTACTTTTAAAATACATTAGTAATTACTATAAAGCTAAACTTTATAGTCCTATTTTATGGATTATTATAAGTGTAAAACAGCTTGCTTCCACTTTAAAAAAAACTGAGAAAATTTTTCTGACTAGTGAAAATAAAATGAACAACAAAGCAGTTGGAATGTTTCATTATATGGATATTTTGGTCATACATTTTTACTAAACTGCAGCAGCAGCGATAGTTTCTCAAGCTGGGGATTTTGTGATCTACTTACTGATTTATGCACAGAAAAGATATTAAGTGTATTGCAAACATACTTACGTACACATATTAGAGGGTGCTAATAGAAGAAAAAAAGGAAATAAGATCTGAAGAAATTGTTACTTTTTTATACTTCTATCTTAGGCACATAAAAATTATACATTTACTATTTCCAAGTTACTTCTTCCCTGTTACTTACTGTTGGAATGTGGTGGTGAAACTTTAGAGATGTATCCTTCTTTTTAGTGCTTGTGTCTTCTCAGATCACTTGGTCTTTACATTATTCTCCTCATGGAGTTTCCCAGAAAGCACTTCCTTATACTGTGCCTTATGTTATCCTCTGCTTCAAGGACAGAGAACTATCTGAAACAAAGAAACTGGGCTTTCTTTTTTTCTTCTTCTTTTTTTGTGAGACAGAATCTAGCTCTGTTGCCTAGGCTGGAATACACTGGCATGATCTAAGCTCGCTGCAACCTCTACATCCCGGTTCAAGCGATTCTCCTGTCTCAGCCTCCTGAGTAGCTAGGGGTCCAGGCATGCACCACCATGCCCAGCTAATTTTTGTATTTTTGATAGAGATGAAATTTCTCCATGTTGGCCAGGCTAGTCTCGATCTCCTGACCTCAAACCTCACATGATCCACCCGCCTCGGCCTCCCAAAGTGCTGGGATTATAGGTTGGAGCCACCACACCCAGCCACAACTATTTAGTTCTTTACAAGAAATTTTGTAAGAAAATAAGATTTGCTCTTTCAAATTTGTGTGTGTTTAAGTATTTTCCATATAGAATGGAAAGTGATAGAATATTCAGAGAGCATTTATACAACATGAATTTCAAAAACCATTTAGACATATGACAGCTTAGTGAGCTAAACTGAGGCTGGAAATGTTTAAAAATGTAAAAATTATAATGTATAAAAATTGTGAATATAATACATGGAGCGTTTAAAGTAAGATGAGGAATTATTTTACCTATATTGCTGGAATAATTGGTTAATTATTTAGGAAAAATAAACTTAGATTTCTACCATGGTTTCTATACAAAAATAAATTACAAGAGAATTATTTAAATTTAAAAAATAAAACTATAACAGAAGTTGAAGAAATGGGGAAGTATGTATGTATATATTTAGGAAAAGTTTTCTGAGCAACAAAACATAAGAGATCAATTTGCAATTTTAGGTCTATAAAGTTAAAGCATAATTAAAATGAAGTGCAAATAAAAAACTGGGGGCAAAAATATTTATAGCATATGATGGACAAGGGGTTAATACCAATAATATGTTAAAAAAGATCACAAGCCAATTAGAAAAAAAGACTATCACATCGACTTAAAAAATTAAAAGGTAAATTATAAAAGAAAACAGCCAATAATTATAAAAAGCGTTTAGCTATACTATTGATCAAAGATAAGAAGTAAACAAAAATACACCAGTTATAGAGTTTTGAGAATATAGTAACATTGAGATGCTAATATATTTATAGTTGTGTGCCTCTCTGGAAAACAATTTTTAAATAGGTATATGTATCCTTTTATCATTACTACATTTACATATAGGATGAATAATAGTATTTACTATTATAGCGCTTTAGGGAAGGTTAGATGCATGTATAAGATTACTGTTATTATTTCAAATTTAGAGTTAAAGAAACAGGCCCAGTAAGTTTATGTGACTTGTTCAGGGCTGATAAGTTCTGTAAGAAAGCATAAATTGGAACAATTTATTTCTGTCTGCAAGGATTATGGCTGATTTTTTACGATTTTTTGGTCTGTATTTTCAAAATTTTTGGCACTGAACTTCAAAAACAGTGTTTTTTATAATAAGAGATGAACAGAGACACTGAAATATTCCATGCTTTTTAATGGTTGTTACTCATTAAAGGACATACCATTTATCTACAGATTTTTTCTCGATGCATAAAAATAAGATGAATAACTTTTAAACTTTAGTGTGTTTAGAGTGTATATTCTCACCAAGTAGATATTATTTTCAGTTAATTGAACTTTAATCATAACTATACATGGGACATATATTTTCATGTCCACATAACATAAAAAACAAAATTAATCAAATATAATCTTAATATGAAAATTTTAAAGTTATACATCTCCATCTTGTAATTCTGTTTTTATTTGCAGATGGAGAACATCATTGCAACAGTAAGAGATTCTAACCTCAAGCTGACACTTGCTTTCGGAATAGGAATGCATCATGCTGGACTACATGAGAGGGACCGAAAAACAGTGGAGGAACTATTTGTAAACTGCAAAGTTCAGGTACTTTTTTTCCTCCAATGAACACATATTTAAATGTAACTTAAAAGTTATATTTTACTTAAATATAAGATATTTTATTTTGCTTTTTAGGTTCTTATTGCTACAAGCACATTAGCCTGGGGTGTAAACTTTCCAGCTCATTTAGTGATTATTAAGGGAACAGAATACTATGATGGAAAAACAAGACGTTATGTGGATTTTCCCATTACAGGTAATTTTCTTAAATTCACAGAAATACATGAAGCTCTATTTTACCCTTAGTAAATTTGAATTTGAATAAGTAATAATTTGAATTTCCACAAATTAAACTTTTGAGAATTGGTCACATTTAAACAGATGATAAGCAATTATAGACTTTTTGTTTCCAGTTAAAATATTATACAAAATACTGCTGCTGTATTTACTTTTACTTACACAAAAGTAGGAAAATAATAAGTGGCTTAAAGTACTTATTATCAAGCAACCAAAGTTGGTTTCAAATTTATAAATAGATAAAAGTACTTCTTAGGAGCTAGTAGTGAAGTTTCTTAGTAAGTTATGACTAAGTATTACTTTGCTTAATTTTAAATATATTTCACTAGAAATGATACCTCCATGGGATTTCCAGAACCAAAGTGTTTGTTGCTGTAACTTATGCATGAAGACTCTATTAAGATACTTTAAAACATGATAAAAGCATTTTCAGTGAGTTTTAAAAGGGAAATAAACTCAATGTATATTTCCACTAAATGAATACGTGTAAAAGCTATATCATTTCTAAATCATTAGTTACCTCAGAGAGTTATGTAGACTAAAAGGAAGAAATTTTATACTGGGGTGCAGGGAGGACAAGGCCTAAATTGGTTCATTATTCACGGGGAAAATAACCAAATGACTGCTGAAAAGATTTTTGTATATATATTTTATTTTTTACTTTTTCTTATTTAATTAAAATATTATCTATTAAACAACATTTTAAAGCATTCCACTAAAGGGAATTTTCATCTTTAAATCTATAAATGTTAAGAAAGACCCTTTCGAGGACTCAGTTTTTCATCATAGTTACGTAACTTGCTTATTTAATTATCAACTTTCTGAGTGAATTACATTAATTTAGGGAACTCAATATAGTAGTAGCCATCAACATAGCAAACATATTATGAAAATAATCTATTTCTTTTGTTATTTGGTTGATTATAGAAGCCTTCCATAATCAGTAAATATACCTTGTGCTATGTGCCACATTGTAGAAATCTCTTTGTTCTCTCTTTTAAAGATGTCCTCCAGATGATGGGGCGTGCTGGGAGGCCGCAGTTTGATGACCAAGGCAAAGCTGTAATTCTAGTTCATGACATAAAGAAAGACTTTTATAAAAAATTTCTTTATGAACCTTTCCCAGTAGAATCAAGGTAAATCTTAATTAAATTAGTTTAAGTGGATTTATTTCATCACAAGTTAGTGTTTTTCTGGTTATATTTTATTATATAAAAATCAGTAAAACAGGTAGCTTAAAAGAATTTAATATAATGTGAAACAATATAATTATCACTTTATGACAATATTCAATTATAATTTAAATGTTAAAAATAACTTTTTAAAATAAGTAGTATAATACAGTGTTCAGTCACATTGGCTATGAAGCCAGATGACCTGGGTGAAAATCTGAGCTCTACCATTTACTTGCTTGATCTTGAGCAAGTTGGTTAACTCCTTATTGCCTTATTGTACCTATTGTAAAATGGAGATGGTAGCAAGACCAGCTATCTGATAGAGTATTAATAATGATCAAATGCATAACGCTTAGAACAGTGTCTATCACATAATAAACCTTTAATAAAGTATTAGTTTGGTGAGGGTTTTCATAGTATGGTTATACAGTTAATAAATAAATATCCAAAATAAGGGAGCACGTAATTAATGATTTAGGCTGCTGGCTTATTTGAGAATCATCCTGTACCTCTTTTGGGACCCAGTAACCACTACCCCTTTCACAAAGTGTTCTCTTGTATTCTCAGCTGAAAATAACCTTTCTTCCCTCAGATTTTTGTATTTTTCACTTATAAACACTTACCACTTTCTACCTTTTATCATAGTCCTTTTCTATATATTGGATCTCCTTTACCATATTCTAACTGCATTGAAGACAAAACATCTGATTCATCCTGTGTATAGTTATTGGTTCTTTTTAATTTTTTATAAGTGCAAATAATGTTGATTTTAAAAACTTAGAAAGTCAGCCAGACACAGTGGCTTTCACCTGTAATCCTAGCACTTTGGAAGGCTGAGGCAGAATTGCCTGAAGCCAGGAGTTTGAGACCAGCCTGGATAACATAGATAGATCCTGTTTCTACAAAAAAGTAAAAATAAAAAAATTAGCCAGGCATGGTGTTTCATGTATGTGGTCCTGAGGCGCAGGAGGATTGCTAGATCCCAGGAGTTTGAGGTATGGTGTGCTGCAATGCCACTGCACTCTAATTTGAGCAACAGGGTGAGACCCTATCTGCAGAAAAACAAAAGAAAAAGAAAAAAATATTAGTAATCTAAGTACTGATCTCAAGAATTTAGAAAAAAAATAGCGAATTGAACTCAAAGAAAGAAAAAGATAAAGATAAAAGTAAGAATTAATAAACTGAAAATAAACATAACTAGAGAAAAATCAGCAACACCAAAAGTTGGTTCTTTTAGAAGGATGAATAAAATTGATAAATTTTTTAGTGTAAGTATAAGGAATGGAAAAATACCACAGACTGGAGTAATAATAGGATATTAACAACATAATGCAAATAATGTTTAAAATTTACATCAAATAGTAAAATTTCTTTTAAAAATCTAAGTAGTCTTTCATCTATCAAAGCAATTGAATCTGAAATTTAAAATCTTTTAGAAAGAAGTCTTCTGACCCAGAAGCTTCAATGGTAAATTCTTCATAACATTTAAGGGTGAAATAGCATCAATTGTACACAATCTCCTCCTAGTCTTAGAAAAGGGAAGAATACTTGCAGCTTGTTTTATGAGACCAGAACAACTTGGATACCAAAACCTGATAAGAAATTTACGAGACGGGAATGTAACAAACGTCTCTCATTAATATAAATGTAGAACTCCTAAACAGATAATAGTTAATCAAATCAAGCAATGTATAAAAAGATAATATATTACTACTACATGCAGTTTATTCTATAAATGCAAAGATGATTATCTGAAAAATGAGTGAATATAATTCACCATATGAACAAGAATGAGAAAAATTATATAATCATTTCATAAATGTAAAAAAATTGATGAAATTCCATACCTATTTATAATAAAACTGTTAGCAAGCAGGAGTATGAGGGAATATTCTCTAATCTGATAAAGAATATCTACAAAAAATCTATATCAAGCATCATAATTTATAAGAAGATATTGAAAGCTTTCCCTTTGAGATAGGGAATGATGTAGGGATTTTGCTTTCACTTCTTCCAGTAAGCATTGAGCCACAGGCCCAAACCACTGCAGTAAGGTAGCAAAAATAAATGGAAGTCCAAATACTCTTTTGAGAAGAAAGTGACTAGAAAAGCACAACAGGAGGGCTTCTGAGACACTTTCAATGCTTGATGTTGGTGTTGATTACACAACTGTGTTCAAATTGTAAGAATTAATTATGTTGTACCTATATAATTTATGTAATTTTATCTGTGTATACTTCAGTAAAAAGTTAACTAATTTTTTGTTTTGTACCTTGATACGACCATTATTATTTTATATATTACATAGTATTTCATAGTTTATTCATTTCTCTATTAATGTACACTTAGAGAATTTCCAGTTTTCTCCTCTTGTGTATAACATTGCAGTGAAAGATTTTCTTTCCTATTCTCACATGTAAATGTTTCTCTAGCAGATCATAATGAAAAAGTGAAATTGCTGGTTCATAGTGATTGTTCAAATAGATACTACAAATTTGATCTCAAAATTGACTGTACCAATTTATAGTCTGCAACTGGTGACCTGAGACTAACATAGCAACTTTTTTAAATTCAGCTTATTATAACCAGTTTCTCATGTCCTTTGCAAAAACTATTTTTAATACATGCATATTTTTCCATGAATTATATTTTTACTTAGCTTTTTCTTTTGTTGAACATTGCTTCCTTTTTTATATTTAACATAAGAAACTAAGCTGAACATTTTGTTATACCAGTCTTTCAACACATCTGATTATCTTTGTATACTCTACAACACCTAATATATAATGTGTTATATGACTAGGGACTTTAATATTTACAAATTAATGAAGAGAATATATTTGCTCACTCTTCTGTTCTAAATAGCATCTCTTTCATGTCAACTCTCCTTTAATCTGCCTCACTACTTATTCCATACTTACTCCATGCCCCGTACTTGTGCTCTTCCTTGCTCTGCAAGATATCCCTTCTGTTGCCTGCCCTTACTCTACCTCTCGCGGCTGTCATCATCTCCTGAAAGTCAGTAGCTTTCTTTTTGTCAGCTTGTATTCATTTTACATCTAGCAATTTATTTTCCAAAAATGATTGGTAGTGATAAGTGCCATTTATTGAGTACATACCATGTGACAGGCACTAGTGATTGCTTTGAACAAATTACTACTACTGTTAACTTAATCTGGAAAAATGTTATTATAGTACTTTTGTGACATTCTCTCTAACTAGCCCACTTTTTATTCACATTTAAATGAAAATTATAAAATAGTTTTTTAAAAGAAAATGAGAACACATATATGTACTGGTGAATAATATGGGTTCACCTGAGTTAATGATACTAAGTGATTTATAGACTCATGATTAAAGTACATTGAAACCAAATTCCCACTAAATAATTTGGAATGAATTATTTATAAAGTATACAAAATTATATACTAAATTTTAAGTTATATAAAATAAATTTGTTTTTATCTTAGAACATAAAATCTGAATCTTGACTATGTGAGATAAATTTAAGTGTTTTCAGTTTAATGCTCTCGTATGTCTCCCATGTCTTGTTCACTATATAGTTTATTAGGAGTGCTCTCTGACCACTTAAATGCAGAGATTGCTGGTGGTACAATTACATCTAAGCAAGATGCATTGGATTATATCACCTGGACTTACTTTTTCCGGCGTCTTATCATGAATCCCAGGTAAGTGCAAGGGCAGTTATATACCTTTCTGTTTTGCCCTGAAATAAGATATATTTGAAAGTAATAAACTCCAAATTAAGGTACATACAAAAAAGGCAGAACTTTGGAGGTTCTAGGTATATAAATTTGTCTAAAGAATCAGATGATATCGCTGGTATCACAGTATATTAAAATATCAATAATTATATGCATTTGTTACTTAACCTATTTTAATTACCTTAAGCCATCCTGAGGAATTTGCTCTGTAGTTGAGACATGAGATAACTGAAGTCATTAAGAAATGTGCTAAACTACATGACAGTGACTGACTTAGATGCAGTTGGAATTCAGAAAAGAGTGAGACTTGTGAAATTATAGGTGGAAAGAAATTGTGGGACATTTATAAGTGTTAATAAGAAGATTGCAAGAGAAAATAAAATTGAGGCACGGTAGAGTGTCACTCCAGACAATATGTTAGATCTTCATTCAGCACTTACTGTTTTTCAGATGGTAAACTAGACACTGAGATGTAAAAATGAGTACATGACTCCCTGTTTTTTAAGGGCTGATCTTTAGTGTGGGAAAAACACATAGAAGTCATTACAATGAAAATTATAAATCCTCTAATAGAATGATATGTAAGCCTATGAGAGTGACAGCTTCACAGAAAAGGTGACACTTCATCCAAATCTTGAATCAGGAACAGGAGTAGAAAAGGCAAAAGGCACTTGAGGCAGAATTAAATTATGTGGGCAAAAATCCTCTGGGCTTGAAAGAGTCATAAGTGTTTAGAGAATATGAAAGAGTTTAATGTAGCCAGAACCCAAGGAGAAGAGAGACAAGATTGTCTTGACTAGAAAGTGGGCCAAGAACCAGAGGCTACAAGGCCCTTATGCTGTGCTAAGGAGTTTGCATCTGATCCTAGAGGCTATGGAGAGCTTTTTTAAACATGGATTAACATTACCAAATTAGGTTTTGTTTTGTTAAATATTTGTTGCACTATGGTAGGAAGTGAACTGGGATGGAAAGACCATTACAGCAGGAAGACCAGTTAGGAAGCTACTGAATAATAGGGAAAAGATAATGAGGACCTTAGATACAAAGTGAATGGAGGAAGGGTCAGTTTTAAGGGACGTTCCAGATGTAAGTAAAAGAAAATATGAAACCATTATAAAGTCTTAGAGAAGTCATGATGAAAATGTTCTTACTAAATCTTACCTACTAATACCTTAAGAAGTTTCTTTTCAGCCAACATTTTAACTTACTTAGATAGGAGTTTGAGAATATGGTGACATTTTGCCCAGTTCCCTCCACTGTTAAGGTGTCTGGGTTAGATACTAAATATTATTTGAGAACATAGCTGCAAAATTAGTGAAATAGCCATCCAGAACTGCACATTTACCACAGCAAACAAACACATTACAGGATTAGAATTGTGGAATAGACTTTACGTTTATTATAGCCCAATCTTCTTGTTTGATATTGAAGATATGGAATCTGGAAGCTTAAAATCACTTGTTCTAGGTCCCATTACTATTTCTTGATAAAGCCAGATCTTACGAAGTCAAGTTTTCTGACTCATAATCTACAACTCTGTGTGTGTGTGTGTGTGTGTGTGTGTCTGTAGATGGGAGTTGGCATGTAACTGTAGATATATTTATCATTTCTATCACATAAGAATCAAGGCATTTAGTGTGACAGAGCTTTGGGCTTGGAATCAACACGCTGATTCTTGTTTCCTAACTGTCCTTTACTAATGGTGTGAGTCTGAGTCACTTTACTTCTCTGAGCTAGACGTTCTTCATCTGGAAAGTAACAAATAGCCTCCCTCCCTCACTGGGTCATATTGAGAATTACGTAAATGAATTAAAGCCATTCTAATTCTGTATTAATTATAAAGAATATAATGTTGATTTTGAGCTGTTCTTCTGAACTCCCTGTCAGTTGCTTTACTTCTATACCATCCTAAAGAGTCTAGTTTAGAGACTAAGAACCTAGTCATTTTAGTCAGTTTGTCTAATTAGCACACAGAGACATAATTCTCTGAGGCCAATTTAGTACTTTAGCAAATGGTAGTTCCTTACTGAATCCACAGATACATTGCCCTTTGTGTGTATATCTCCTTTTTAAAATTTTTTTTAATCGTTGAACTTTCTATTTTAAATTGCAAAAAAAAACCCACAAAAATAGTACAAAGAAGCACTGTATACCTTTTAACCAGCTTCCCCGTGTTAACATCTTACATGATATGTATAATTATCAAAATCAGGAAATTAACATTTATACAATACTATGGGCTTTATTCAGATTTCACCAATTGTTCCGCTAATGTCCCTTTTCTGTACAAGATCCAGTTTAATACCTTGAGTACCCTGTCTAGTTCACTCTAGTCTGTGATATTTCCTCAGTCTTCTTTGTCTGTCATAACCTTGACATTTTTTAAGAGAACTGGCCAATTGTTTTGTAAAATGCCCTTCAATTTGGCTTTTGCTGGTTTCCTCATCACTAAATTCAATTATATCTATTTAGCAAGAATATTACAGAAATGATACTGTGTTCTTCTCAGGACATAATATTAAAAGGTTCTTCTCTGCCAGTCCTATCTATATTTAAAATATCACCTTGTATGTGAAAGACCCTAAAATATGTGGCTATAATCTGCTCTCTTTCAAGTTACAATTTTATTTCTCCAGCCTTCTGAATATTGCCACATGGCCTTCCTGCCATCATTTCACTTTAACATGTCCAGAACTGAATTAATCATATTACTCTCAAAATCTTTCTCTACTCTAACTTTCTTACTTTTGTTAATATTATCGCTGCATCTGTTTACTTTGACTTAAAACCCCAAATTTACTTTTTTGATCTTCCCTCTCCTTTGCTTCCATAGTTCTGTAATTGCTTAACCTGCTTTTAGTCTTTCAATTTTGCCTACTTTATAAACTGTCAGATAGTATCGATCAGAAATTAAATGTATTATATAGGGGTTGGGAACTAGATAAGGTTTAGTTAGTGGACATAGAATGCAGTAAAACTTTAAATTAAGATAATGAGTAGGAAACTGTCCAGTGTTTACATTTTTTTCAACCATGAGAGTGAGATGAGCCAGGAGCACAGTTGGAGACACGGGTCGGAATAGGGGTCCCACACACAGGGAGATGGGTAGGTATGACTCCCTGTTGCTCTGGTTACAAACTGCCTTCTATTTTATAATATTATGGTGAGAAAATTCACATGAAACTGTAATAAACAGTAGTAATGAAAGACAGAACAGGAAGTTTGGGTACACTTATCACAGTACACAAAAGATGAAATCTCAAGAGGTTCATAAATTACAGAGATTATAGTGAGCCTCTGATCCAGAGAACTTCTTGGGTATTAGCAATTTAGGATGTCTCCTGCTCACACATGGTTGTAGTCAGTGTAGTCCATGTAAATAAATGAGTATTCTTTAATTCACACCTCTTTATATATAGGAAATTTGCGGGCTGAAAGTCAGAAGGGTAAATTATCTTCATGCATTGACTAAGAACTCTTATTAGTTGTGGCAGCTGCTTTCCCTCTCATCTTGCTGCCCCAAAAAGATGGTTGAGTATCTCCCCCGCACCATCCAAGGGGCTAGTGTAGATCAAAGGAGATACTAACCCACACCATCTACATAAGAGGTTCCTCTCACTTTTGTGCTTTTGCTGTCACTCTTCTTGCCTGCAGTACCCTCCTTAGCCCTTACAGCTAGCCAAGTCTTAACAGTCTTAAAAGTCCAGTCAATATTGATAAATGTAGCTTCTATTGATTTTCAAAAGTAACAGCTTATCCACTCTTGACTATTCATATTTCATGTGCTAGTTCCTTCAGTAGCCACCTATACATATGTTGAGTTACCTGTCATTATTATTCTGAAGTAGAATCCTACGCCCAAGCTGTTGCCATGTAAGTTCATAAATGTAGAATAGGTACAGCAATAATTTGTTTTTCAGAAAAAGCTGATTAGCAACTATTAGTTTCTATTGGAAGGTAGTAGCAACATAAGTAATGACTTCTAGCCTCAAAAATCATAAAATTTACTTAAAATTATAAAGTATAAGCATTTAAAAATGAATTTTTTAATTTCTTAATTCTGTAAACATTAATGAGTACCTACTATGTTCCAGGCATCACTCTAGCCACTTTGAAGATGTATTAGTAAACTAAACAAAAACTTTTGCTGTCCTGGCACTCACGTTCTTTTAACAGAGACAGTAGATTTTAATATTATTAAAAGATAATAGATGTTTAGAAGGAAAACAGGATAAGGAAGAGTGGGAGAGCCAGAAGGTGGCCTGGGGGGAGATGGGAGATTACAATACTGTATTAAAAAGAAGGTCAGGGTGGGCCTCATTAAGGGTGCTGATATTTCAGGCAGAACTTGAAAGAGGTAAGAAAGTCGGCCACTTTCTAGGAAATAACATTTCAGACCAAGGGAACAAGAGAGATTCTAAGGCTAGCGTGTCTGGTGTATTCAAGGAATAACAAGGAAAAGATGTGGCTGAAGTAGAATAAGTGCAAGCAGGAAAGTAACAGGAGATGAGGTTGGGGATGTGGAGGGCCAGTAGTGATACAGGGCATGCATGGGTGGTCTTAGAAACTATGGTGAGGATTTTGACTTTCATTCTGGATGAAACAGGAACCATTGCAGAGTTTTGAGCAGGGGACAGACAGGATCTACTTATGCTGTAAGTCAGGTCAACTATAATAATAACTATTGATAATTATTTAAACTTCCCTGTTGTAAAATAGAAATTCTCAGATTCATTCAAACGTGATTGATATAGAAAAGCTGAAAATTAAGGATGGGCAGAAGATGTAAAGGAGAAAAAGAGAAAACAGCAGCTGCAGAATTAAAATCATACAAAACCAAATTCGAGGCAAAAAAAAATACAAAGGACAGAGAAGAATGGATCATATTGGTAACAAACACAATCACTAGAAAGTTATGGTAGTTTACATATTTTCAGAGAACTAAAAATAACATCAGGTATATAAAGCAAAAACAGAAATTCAATTAAAATTATAGCCCAACTAAATTAGTCATGTTAGGAGACTTTAACACATCAAAAAGATAAGTATTTCATAAAAAAGGAGGATTTAAATAATAATACCCTTGAATTTGTATCTATAGTATCTTTGTACATATGCCTCTAACGAAATATCATTACTTGCAAACACTAATGGAATATTTGTTTTGAAAAATTTACCATGAAGTAGACCACAAAGAACATCTCAACATAGAGATCATAAGGCTACATTCTCATTGTGTAATATAATAAAACCAGAAATAAAAATAAAAGGGCTGGCAAAAAAATTTAACTGCTTGGGATTATAAAACTTTTATTCTAGTAAAAGATGAAATCAAAACAAAAGATTTAGACCACAGCTATACAAAAATAAAAATGTAATGTAATAAAACAATGAATTTAAACCAAAGCACAATTCTAAGGAATATTTATATCTTTACAGACCTAATAAAAAATGTGAATGCTTAAAAATAAAATAACCAAGCATTTATCTTAAGAAACTAGATGCAGAACAATAGCAAAACATAAATATAGGCAAGAAGTTTATAAAAATGAAAATTGGAATTAATAAGGTTGTAAACAAAAATCTGCATTGATAGTATTTATTGGGTGTCTACTATATTTGAAATGCTGTTTCAGGAGCTTAACTCATTTAGTACTGTTATGATCCCCATTTTATAAATAAAGGAAGCACAGGGAGATTAAGCAACTTGTTCCCAGTACCACAGCTCCCAAGTGACAGAGGCAACACTGGGATTCCATCCCATTCTCCATCACTGTGCTCATTGTCAGGTCCACATTCCCTGTCCACTTCTCTTTTCAGTGCTATGCTGAACACTGGGTTCTTTATGGAAACTCTGCCATACTCATTCAAATGGCCCTTTTTTATTTGATGCCCCCAAAAAAACAAATTGTCAGTTTTAATATCTAAATCTTCACATCTAGATAAAAATGGAAAAATGTGCCTAAGTAAATTTTAACAATTTATATATTTTACTTAGCTGTAGTCAAGCTCTGCCACCTTCTTTTTTGATTGACTCTTTTTTAAAATAATGCTGCTATAAATATTTGTGAGACTTTGTGTGAACATAATTTTTCTTTTAAAAAATTTTAACTGATAATTATATTATGGTGTACAATGTACTGTTTCAAAATATGTATATATTGTGAAATGAACAAATCAGGCTAATTAACATATTGATCACCTCACATGCTTATCATTTCTTTGTAGCAAGAACATTTTAAATCTACTCTTTTTAGTAATTTTGGATTACACAATACGTTATTATTAACGATAGTTACCATGCTGTGCAGTGCATCACCAGAACTTATTCCTCCTGTCTAACTGAAACTTTATGCCCTTTGACCAGTTACCCCTTTGCTTGCATGGCCTTCCCAACCCGCATGACCTCTAATAACTGACATTCTACTCTGTACTTCTATGAGTTTGACTTTTTTAGATTCTACATATAAGTGAGATCATACAGTATTAGTCTTTCCATACTACCTACCTTATTTCACTAGGCATAACACCCTCTAGATTCCTCCCCCTATAGATTCATCTGTGTTGTGACTAATATAGAATTTCCTTCTTTTTTTAAGTATTCCGTTGTGTATATATGTACCATATTTTTCAAATCCATTCGAATATCCATTGATGGGCACTTTATGTTGTTTCCGTATCTTGGCTACTGTGAATAATGCTGCAATGAACATAGGAGTTCAGACGTCTCTTCAACATACTGATTTCAATTCCTTTGGGCATATACCCAGCACTGGGATTGCTGTATCATATGCTAGATCTATTTTTAGATTTTTAGGAACTTCCATACTGTTTTCCAAAGAGGCTGTGCTAATAATGTACATTCTTAGCAGCAATGTACAAGGATTCCCTTTTCTCCACATTCTCGTCATTGGCCCTTGCTTGTATCTTTTTATTATTGTCTATGTTAAAATCACTTTTCCCAAAAGCTGGAAGCAAACCAAGGCACAGGAAACTGGTAAATTTTTCCCACTTATTTTTAGATCTGATAAAATTTTTTTAAATGCTAAATTAATTGTCTCAAATGAAAAACTTATGTGTAGTTTTAATTTTTCCTTAATATTCCTTTTCATCCAGGACCATAAATTGAGATTTAACTTTTCTTGGGAAGGAAGAATATGTATGCATGCATGTGTGTGTAACAAAGAGACTGAGGTTTACTTAAAAATAGAAAAGAAAGACCATTTTTATAATATAGTCATATATAGGTAAGGAACTACGACCTCATATTCCAGCTCCCTTCAGTTAATCATACTACTATAAAGTCCTCACCACAGCACACCAAAAGTAAAACTTGTATTGACAAAGATTTCAAACACTGTTCCTGAGTTGGTCACTGTATGTCTATTTATATTCTTGTTTGTGTATATTATGTATATATGCAAATATATATGCATATAAAGATAATTATGTTAATAGATATAGACACATATATATATATAACATAGGCACACATTAACTTGTTCAAATGAATATAAACACATGTACTGGTGCTTTCATAAAATATAATATATTCCAAATTGAGTTCTGGATTCAATTTGTATGTTCAGTTTTACTCTGTCTTCCCCTGAGAAAGCTTTTAAATATATCTGGGGCAAAAATGTTGTGGTAGTTTCAGCTGTTCCTGCAACCACTTTCGCTATTTGTGTCATTATTATTGCTGCATAATCTGAACATAAAAAAACATGGTGCTGTAACAAATGACTTCCCACTACTGACAGTTATAGCAGCAGCATTTCAATACTGATGAAAAATTTCCCAGCAAGATATCTGGCCAGGTTTACATAAACCAAACAGGAAATGGCTGCCACTATTCACATTAAATCCAAACCATTTGGTGTAACTTTATCTATGTTTTACATTAATATAAAACCTCTTTCATTCTCAACTGGTGAAATTTCATCAGTATTAAGATTTGAAAAAGTAACTTGAGATTTCTTATGTAGTATTCTTGTTTGTCCTTTGATAAGATCTTTTAAAGGTAATTGTTGAAAAGTTTTTTAGTTTTTGATTCTTTAAATTTTATGAACTTTGTAAATTTTTATGATAGGGAGAGGTTTGTTACTACTTTTTCCCAATGGACTGCTAATAGAAGTTAGCTTGTGTAGCCCATGTGCTAGATGCTGTCAGTATCAAACTGCCTTTGACTTTCACACCTCTCAGGGGACTAGTAATTGTTGTGTTCAAACAGCCTGTAATTGTGATCCCGCTGGCTTTCTCAGTACGCTTCTGGCTATTAGAATCATTAAACAACTCAGCACCTGTTAACAGCATTGTAAATATTCAACCCTGCTTGTGTGCAGGTTGAGTCCAATATAGAGAAATCTTACAGAGCTCAGTCTCATAAATTAGAGCTTCTGACAAGTCAATTATTGTGAAACTGGGTTTCTCTGTGAAATAAATGAAATAACATGCTGACAAAAAGGTAGGCTGTCTGTTTATGGCAAAGAGAAGATAATGACTTGATGATTCAATGCAGTGAACATGAAACTACATTTTATCCTTTACCCATAATTAAACAGTTGTGAAATGTTTGTGTTTAAATAACCAGTAAATTACAAATTTTGTACTGTGGAGAGTGCAGTATGAAAACAGACCTTTTTACTTAGCTGTTGCATGCTTTTTCAAGTTAGTAAAGTTATTATTAAAATTAATGACATGTAATGTTTTAAGCTAAATGCTTATAATTGTTCAGGCTAGAAGTTGCACGGTAACTAAAAAAAAGTTCACCTCATAGAAGTAAAGGCTATGTTATGCTACTAATAGAGATCATATAAATCTGTAATCTATCCCTTATATTAACTCCCAGAATTTTATGTAACCTAAAAAACTTCATTTACATTTAAATTATTTTACAGTGTCTCACAAATTGTATATCTAATTTAGATGTAACAATACCTTACTTTTATAAGGATTTGAAGATATTTTAAATGCCCTTAGAACCTCAGTCCAAATATTGACAAAGAACAGTATTTGGTAAAGATCAGTGAAGTTCAATTTACTTGAATTGAATTTTGTATTTCTTCTGTTATGCAAGTCAATAAGAATGTTGGTAACCACATTTAGAAAAAAAAACCTGTATTAAGAATAAATAACAATGAAATGTGTATGTTTTCTGCACAAAGAAATGTGAACTTTTAGCAAGTTAGATTATGAGTAATATTTTAGTGGAGTCATCATATAATTTATTGTAATCTCAGAAACATCATTTAGGTTGATTTTTCTTTTTTTTTTTGGCAATGTACTTTAAATGTTTAAGCAATTATTTACTCTGACTGTATTTTATCTGGATGAAAACCACAAATTTGTCTTTAAAAAGTCCCAATACACTTAAATAAACAGACTTTAGGCGGGATATTAATCCATTGAAATATATTTTGTAAACATATTAAACAAATTAAAGCAAATACAGTAAATAAAATAAGATAAATATTTAAAAGAACCTGTAATTTTTTTCAAGGTAAGTTTTTTTCATTGATAGTTTTAAGTGTTATTTGTAAATGTACCAAATTTATTCATTAAAGCATAAAATAATAAAGTTGGCATCCCAGTTATATATAGGACAATGGCTTATGGTAATCAGTAACAGCATCCATTAGTTTTCTAATGACCTAGTAAATGTATAGATAAAAGTAGAATTTTAGTTTTTTTGTATTTCACAGTAATATTTTCAAAATACCTTCTTTCTGTAATGTCAGTTACATAAAGAATTGTTTGTTCCAAGATCAAGGCAGACAGATTTGGTTTAAAAAAAGAATAGTTTGATTCTTACTCTACAAATCGTACTACTTAGTATCCTGGGCACATTTTTACTAGTGTTTTCAATTTAGAAATAACTTTATCAGTTATGTATTAGTCCTGACAGCTAAAAATGGTATTGGAAAATTTACAGACTTAGCAAGCCAAAAGAATGTGAAATACAAAGTAAGCACTTATGTTGCAGAAAGTTTGACTGATGAATTTCATTTCTTGGGAAACAATGAAAGAGAAAAAATATTTTAAAAATTTGGAATGACTTTGGATATTTGTATCTTTTATATGGCTTGAATGTCCAGAATTTTTATTTTCACCTCTAAAGCAGAAGACATTATTCTAACTAAATACTCCTCCTTAGTCATTTTCCAAAAGAAAAGAAATATTTTATAGTGGTTAATAATTTTGGTTTTTCACTTCCATAGTTATACGTAAATTTGAACATTTTGTTTAAATTAATGACAGCACTAGGTTTAGTACTTACTTATCTCTTAATTGATTAATATTGCTTTATTTTGGTCCATGCCAAGAGCTTTTCTAGAAAAAACAGTAACTTTTAGATAGATAAAATTAAAGTAACTATTCCTTTTTAATGGAAGGTATTTTCCCAAATAAATTCCAATAGTGCCTTACTATAATAATTTTTATGTAATGGAGCCTCTCGTATTTGGGTGTACCTAGCCATTTGCACTAACTTTTCTTTCTAATGAAAATATATCCTGACATTATTAGTCCTGCTTTGTGTATTTTTAATTTTTTTTTTATAATTTACTGACCCCAAGTCTCTTCCTTTGAAGAATGAAAAATATCACAAAAATTGTCATCTAGATAGTATTCTCCATTGCTCTCAAGTTGTGGCTTTCTTTAGTCCTCTCCCATTTGAAATTGTTAGCACCCTTTTCCCAGACTATGAATATTCCCTTCCTTATCCTATACAGATGTAAAACCATCATGATGGGGTCTTACGGATGAGAACCTGTTCTCTAAGACTACTTTCCACTGCCATTCTTTGATGTGGATGGGGAAAAGCGAGGTAGGGCATATAAATTACTCATTATGACTAGGATACAGGGTTCACCTAGTAGGAATTAGGGAACTGCCAAGATTGTGGGTGTAGTCCCTTGCTCTTCAGGTCTATTTCCAGGCACAGATCCCTAGTGGCCGTAGGGTTTTGCCAAGAACTTCTCAGTGTTGCAGGGAGGCACAATCAGGTGAAATGTATGTCTTTAGGCTTTTTGCTTGGAAAATATACAGAGCTGGACTTACGTATTTTTCCTGTATTGAGGTTTGGTTAGAACGCTTTATTTTTACCCTGCTGATGTCCCTTCTAGTCATTAGGATGTCATTTATTCTCTAAGTACTAGGGGAACAATAATTGAATAAATTGCCTAAATTTAGTCATCTACCACCCAAGATTAATATTTCTGTGAGTTTTGTGAAGTTACTGAGGATAGGTTTTATAATAAAAGGGGATTATATTTATATGTAGCCTGTGAAACTGAGGTGATAGTTTTAGTAGAAAATATCTTGAAACAAATAATAACCTTGCTTGTTTTCTAGCTACTACAATTTGGGTGATGTGAGCCATGATTCTGTGAACAAGTTTCTGTCCCATCTGATTGAGAAGTCCCTGATTGAATTGGAACTTTCCCACTGTATTGAAATTGGAGAGGTACGACTTAGTCATATGCATTCTAATTGAAAAGATTGCCCAGCTTTTTAACAGGTCTTTTGCTTCTAATACTATCAAAATTTTTAACAAAATTGTTTCAAAAGCAGCTGTCTGAATTACTAATTTTATAAAGATACCTACTTTCATGTACTCTTCATTTGTTATTCTTTTGAAATAGGATAATCGCAGCATTGAACCTCTAACTTATGGCCGAATTGCCTCCTATTACTATTTGAAGCATCAAACGGTTAAAATGTTCAAGGACCGCTTGAAGCCTGAATGCAGTACTGAAGAATTGCTTTCAATTCTAAGTGTGAGTTTTTCATATATTTCGTATCTTCTCTTTTAATTTAGGGCTTAAAGTTTTGCCACCTAGTTTGTCTTGAAATTTAACAGAAACCATTTATAAAGCCCTTTCCTCTGTTAAACAGGGTCACTACAAAGCAACACATGTAGACTAAGATGCCCATAGATAAGGTGACCACGTAATATATCATCAAAATTTGGACCCTTCTGAGTGTAGAGTGAGGCCCTATTAATATTTAAGCCAGGATAGTAGATGTAAACCGGATTGTCCTGAGCAAGGCAAGTCATCACCCTATCCTTAAATATAGTAGCCTCTTTGAATTATGATTGAAAACTTTTCTTATTGCTTTTTTGGATAGTTCCTGTTGAATACTTATCTGTGATGCTACTGAAGTTTCTTTCATAAGCATCCACACAATTAAGTTCTTAGAATTAATGTCAGTACAGCTGTTTATCCCCCATCCCCACAAACACCCTTACCAAAAAAATGACCACAGTTATATCACATGGTAAAAAACTATACTTTGTTCATTTTTCCTTTTTTTGCCAAATAGCTAAGAAATTGATATTAGAAGCATCTTGTCTACCTTTCTTTCTACATAATGTATCCTTCTGGCTTTTCTTCACTTTGTTTATTTTAAGTGTAATAATTTACCACAAATCTTTGTTAACATATTAGTTAGGATATTCATATATTCTGACTGTTATCTTATCCTTCAGATGTGTTGGTGCTTTTTTAAAAAGTTAAGAACAATTGGACCATTCTGTCTTTAAAGTCCTTCTGTTATAAATTCATTGATTCTATGGTAGTTCCCTGAGTAACTTTTTCCTTCCTCTTCTATTGCTTTATCATTCTCAATAAGCTTCAGTATCCTATTCACAGGTTTTAAATTTCTCAGTTTTTTCCCCTCCAAGAAACTAGTTTGTAAATTTTGTGCCCAGCATAGTGCCATGTACATTTTAGTGAGTTTGAAAATATTTATTAATGAATTGATGAACAGATGGAAGGATAGATGGATCCTGTAGTAATCAGTTTTCTATTTGCTGTGTAGAAAAGCATAGAGGACTAAAGTATATGAGGTAGCTACCGAAAAATATTGTTTTTTAACTTAAAAATTTATTTCTGATGGAAGAGTACAAAGTATAAAGACTTTTTTAGATCCTTAAGAATGATATTTTTATCAGCTTCTAGCCAAAGATTCAAAAAAGTAGGATTTCTCTTGGGGAGAGACTGTTAGCACAGGCAGCAAAATAATGGTTAATAAATTTGGGCATGCCTCTTAGTATCTGTTAGATTTAAGACTATAATTTATTTCGTATTTATCTAATCTCATATTTAAGCATACTTTTCTGCCTTGGAAACGTATAATAACAGCTAACACCTTTGAGCAGTTTTTACGCACTAGACATTAAGAACTTTAAATTAATAAACTAATTTAATCCTCACAACAACCACTCATTTGATATTAATAACATCCCATCATTTTTCCCATTTTAAAGGTTAACCATCTTGTCCAAAGTGAGTAGTTCGCAGTGTAGCACCAGAATATGGGCCCTGAAACCATCCTACTATACTGCCTCTCAAGTCATACACATACACACACACACACACACACACACACACACGCACACACACACGCACACAGTTAGATGGAAGGCATTGAGGTGGGAGGTACAAAGTAACAAGTTAAAACTAGATATACGCGCTGTAAAGGACGTTTGTGAGAATCATATGCCTACTACATTCTGTACCCCTGTTTGCTCCACTAAAAAAGCCAAAAAAAACCTTAAAATCCCAGGGAAATTAAACATTTGCTTTAGTCTTCTCTTTGAAAAGGCATTGATCACGAAAGGTCTGTTCCCATCCTGTCAGCAGCATGTTTCTTTCTGGCATTACACTATATAAAACCAGTTATGCTAATCTGTTGGTATATTTTTGTTATATATTTTGTTAAAATAAAGTCAGTTCTGAATTTATTTTACCTTTTACACAAAAGGTCTGTTCCCATCCTGTCAATAACCGAATAAATGGAACCATCTGAAAATATGTGTAAGGAAAGCTATATAGTGGAATATTTATATAGATATGATATGGTCTACCCCATAAAAATTTCCACAGCAAGAATATCTTCTTCTTTCATGGTGTTTAGTCCAAGGAGCTCTCGGCTTGCACTAGATATTGTCTCAGTCTCTATTATCTCAATGAGGGTTCATTCTGAATGAAGAACCACAGGACTCACATTGACAAGAAGATATGTAGGTATCACACTGTTTTCTTAATTTCTTGCCTAGGAATTATTCTTTGTTCACTAGCAAACACTATGTGTAACTACCAGCAAAAATCCTAAATAATACAGCAAGATTGTAAAATTATGTTGTAATTTCCAGAAATCGTTCTTAAGTTTCTTTAAATGACTTTTTTTTTAACCATGAAAAGACTACCAAATGACTCACAAAACCTCAGTATCCCCCCTACTTTTGCCTCCAAAAATGCATATTAATGTCATTGTGGTTTTAAAATAAGGAGGAACTAGTAGTCAGACAGAAGCAGTAGGGAACAGGATGATAAAAGCATAAGAAGATGAGGAAAGCTGTGGGGATAACATTAGTGTTTCAAAGATCTGTTTCCATTGTCATTGCTTTTGTTATCTTAATACTTAAAGTCATATCGTGTTTTTGTACAGTTCACTCATGTAACATTCATTATTAATGCTTCCTTTTACTAAGATATATTCATTGATGTTTCTAAAGTCACTTTTAATCTTTAGTTTTTAAATTTTTAGTATTTCTGATAACATTACAACTGAAATACTTCTATTTTTTTTGAGTATTACTTTGAACTTTCCATAATATTTTCTTAAATTTTATTAGTGAATAAAGTTTTCTTATTTCTTAAGCTACCCATTAAATTTGTCTTTTGGTTTTCAGGATTTTGGGGTATTAATAACATATAGAAATTAGGTTCATTAAGATTTTTCTTTTGGGTCCTCTGAATATATTGCATTGTGATGATTGTGGGCACAAAAAATAAGCTAAAAGGTAATCATAAATTGGAAATAAAAGAATATTAAAACATGAATTCACTCTTACCAAACATTTCTAAATATATAAACCTATTATTTCTCTCCTATTATCCTCAAAACATAGTTTCAAGTGATAGTCTCTTGATGGTATCTAGTCCTAACTGATGGTACCCTCTTTTGGACCTTTTCTTCCTTTAGAGAATATAAGTATTTATAATCTTGTACTGAGTTATATGGTTTTCTCTTTTTTAAAAAATGAGTTGGAATTCTTACCCTTTATATGGTCATTTTGCATATTACTATTAACTTGTCTGAAATAAGAATTAGAATTTCCAGAATACAAAATCAATATACACAAATCAGTAGAATTTCTACACACCAAAAACATTCAAGCTGAGAGCCAAGTCAAGAATGCAATCCCATTCACAATAGCGACTAAAAGAATAAAATGCCTAGAAATACATCTGACCAAAGAGATGAGAAATCTCTATAATGAGAATTACAAAACACTGCTCAAAAACAATCAGAGTTGACACAAACAAATGGAAAAACATTTCATATTCATAGATAGGAAGAATCAATATTGTTAAAATGGCCATACTGCCCAAAGCAATTTATACATTCAGTGCTATCTCTAACAAACTACCAATGACATTCTTCACAGAATTAGGAAAGACTACTCAAATTTTATATGGATCCAAAAAAGAGCTTGAATAGCCAAGGCAATCCTAAACAAAAGGAACCAAGCTAGAGATATCATGTTACCTGACTTCAAACTATACTACAAGGTTAGCCGGGCGAGGTGGCGGGTACCTGTAGTCCCAGCTACTCGGGAGGCTGAGGCAGGAGAATGGCGGGAACCCGGAAGGCAGAGCTTGCAGTGAGCTGAGATCCGGCCACCACACTCTAGCCTGGGCGACAGAGCGAGACTCCGTCTCAAAAAAAAAAAAAAAAAAAAAAAAAAAAAACAAACTATACTACAAGGCTACAGTAACCAAAACAGCATGATGCTAGCACAAAAACGGACATAGACTGATGGAACAGAATAGAGAGCCCAGAAGTGAAGCCACGTACCTACAGCCATCTAATTGTCAGCAAAAAGAATGAGAAAAAAGACTCCCTATTCAATAAGTGGTGCTGGGATAATTGCCTAGCCATATGCAGAAGATTGAAATAGGACCCCTTCCTTACCCAAATACAAAAGTCAACTCAAGATGGATTAAAGACTTCAATGTGAAACCTAAAACTACAAAAACTCTGGAAGATAACCTAGGAAATACCATTCTGGACATAGGCCCTGGCAAAGATTTCATGAAAAAGATGCCAAAAGCAGTTGCAACAAAAACAAAAGTTGACAAATGAGACCACATTAAACTAAAGAGCTTCTACATAAGAAAACAAACTATCAGTAGAGTAAACAGACAGCCTACAGAATGGGAGAAAATATTTGCAAACTATTCCTCTGACAAAGGTCTAATATTCAGAATCTGTAAGGAACTTAAACAAATTAAGCAAAAAAACAAACAACCCCATGAAAAAGTGGGCAAAGGACATGAACAGATACTTTTTAAAAGAAGATATACATGTGGCCAATAAGCATATGAAAAAAATGCTCAACATCACTAATTATTAGAAAAATGCAAACCAAAACCACAATGAGATACCATCTCACACCAGTCAGAATGACTGTTATTTTAAAAGTCAAAAAATAACAGATGCTGGTGAGGATGCAGAGAAAAGGCATCATGTATACACTGCTAGTAGAAATGTAAATTAGTTCAGCCATTGTAGAAAGCAGTGTGGCGATTTCTCAAAATGCATTGCTAATAGAAATGTAAATTAGTTCAGCCATTGTGGAAAGCGGTGTGTAGATTTCTCAAAGAACTTAAAACAGAACTACCCCTTAACCCAGTAATCCATTATTAGGTATATACCCAAAGGAATAAAAATTGTTCTGCCATAAAGACACATGCACGCATATGTTTATCGCAGTACTATTCACAATATCAAAGTCATGGAATCAACCTAAATGCCCATCAACAGTAGACTGGATAAAGAAAATGTGGTACATACATACCATGGAAAACTATGCAGCCATAAAAAAAGAATGAAATCATATTCTTTGCAGAAACATGGATGGAGTTGGAAGCCATAATCCTATGTGACACACAGGAATAGAAAACCAAATACCACATATTCTCACTATAAATTCTCGCTTATAAATAAACATTGAGAATACATGGACACGAAGAAGGGAACAACAGACATAAGGGCCTACTTGAGTGTGGAAGCTGGGAGGAGGGAGAGGATCCAAAAACTACCTATTGAGTACTATGCTTATTACCTGGGTGACAAAATAATCTGTACCCCAAACCACCACAACACACAATTTACTTGTGTAGCAAACTTGGTCATGTAACCTTGAACCTAAAATTAAAGTTTAATTAATTACTTAATTGATTAACAGAAGATTGTCAGGATTGGTAAAAATTCTATGTTATATCTGTTTATATGTTATCCTTTGAATTCTCGCCTTTTATGTTCTTTTTCTTTATATGTAGAATGGTTGGGGTCAGCCTGGTAGTTTTCAGAATGATATCATATTGACAATATCACCCTTTGACCAAAGAATGGAGGCAACAGACAGTTTCTCAGTTTGCAGATGAAACTGAATTTTTCCAAATAGTATAGAGCTAAGCTAAAGGAAATTGTCTAAAAAAATTTTTAAGAATATATTTCAGTGTGCATATCTTGAATAACTTACCTTTAAGTATTACTCTCCATTTTTTCATACTCAGTTTCGTTGTTCACTATTCTGCCCACAGACTATATATTGATTCATCAAAAATATATTTATTGTGTGTCTACAATGTATAAGGCACTTTCTAGGGGCAAGATACAGAACAATGAACATTAGTGGCAAACTTCCTATGTGTATGTGTGAGAGTGTGTGTGTTTGTATGTGTGTGGATGAGTAGGGGTGTGTGTGGTCATACACAGATAAATTATGGACAATGGTAGTAAACCATGAAAGACACTTGCACTTTGGTGTTGCTACTGACTGAAATCATCAGCTCAGTGTGATGCTCTAAGGATGACAGCAGATGTTGCCCATTATCAAAAAGAATATCTAAAAACAAAACAGGAAATAGTTATGTTAATCGTCCATATGGAGAAGACTTGCTATATACATTTCCGGTGGCCTCAGATCAAAAGGACATCAGAGAAAGTCTGAATGTGTCCAAAATGAGCTACTCAAATGTTAGAAGACATGTGATTAGAGCACTTTGGTCTAGAGAGGCAAAGGCTTTGAATCAATGGGACCAAAATTGAAATCATGAATAGAGGCCCTCTTTGGATCTTGAAAACAGTAACTTTTTCACAGTTAGTAGGAAGTTCCATCTGATCTTGCAAGAAATGAACTCAGAGGATTTATTACTTCAATTGACGGATATAACATATGCCAAAAATTTATAGATTCAAAAAGAGATGGGATAAATTTATTAAAAGTTACTGAAGAACTAAAATAGAAAATGGAATTGTGACTGTCATATTTGGTATGATAGGTGAATTTTTTTTTTTTTTTTTTTTTTTTTTTTTTTTTTTTTTTTAACACAGCAGGGATCAGGATTGGACCTGCCTGGCATGTGCATGAATTTTTTCTGTTGGAGCTCTAGATACTTTAGGAATGTTTTTATTCTTCAGAGTATTGTGTGCTTTTTTTAAAAAAAAGAAAATTGTGGCAGTCTGTTAGTACTTGCAGATACTAATTTCTGTTGATTATTATTCCATTATATGAAACTATTCCAGTCAACAGTTGAGAAAGGAAATACACTTCCACTCATTTTTTATCTCCTGTAACATCTCTTTTGAGACTTCCATTTTTATTTATTCTTCTTTCCTAGAAGCTTAGCTGATTCTGGCTTAGGTTTTTAGATATTGTCGTCTTTAAATGATAGTAAAATACTCTAGTCTGGGTGTAAAGCAAAGATTCTATTGAAACTATTTCTCTTCACTAATCTCCTTCTACAATAGAAGCCCATTTATTTAAATCCCGTCTTTTCCGTATAGCCATTAAAAAATGTTAATTACTTTTTATTGAGAACCCACTACATGCTAGGCACTTTATATACATTATTTATAAGCATCAAATAGTCCTTCAAGTTAAGTGTTAATATGTAAATAATGAAATTGAATTTTAATGAGATTAAGTTGTTATAGCTTCTATAGAAAGTAACTCCTTAGAACTTTTCCCTATGCTTTATTTCCTCTCCTAGACATACTCTATCTTTATCCTATTATTTCATTCCAGCTGTAAAAAATTTTTAAAGCATTGACATGTAAGATATATACTTCTTAAAAATAAAGAACCAGAGTTACTTTTAAAATTATGTATGACCTTGTAACTAGAATCTTAAGTATTAAATACAGATCTTAATTACTAACAAAATATATTTTCAGCTTTTTTTTATTGAAGACATTATTTTAAGTTTTAAACAATCTGATGCTATTTTGGAAAACGTTAGGTATTTTATAAGAACCCTTGCCAAGTTTTTTCTAACACCATGAATTAATAAGCTTCGTAATTAAGGCAGCTGCTTCACACCTCTACTGTTAACCAGTGACATTACATCTGTCTTGCTCCATTGATGCCCTCCTCCTAGTTATTGAAGCATTTAGCAGTTTTAGCAACAGGGATTACATGGTATGGAGTAAGTAGTCTAATTAGATATAAGTAAAAATCCTGAGGGAAAAGGACATTTTGAAAGTAATTTGAAGAATCTCTTAATGATGTTGGCACTGAAATCCGAAGTCCAGAGTAGAAAGTGCCTGTCATCGTGGCAAACCAGGATCATGATCTGATATGTTCTGTGGACTTTTAGAAGGTAGCCTATTTTAAAACTGGAAGAGAAATGAAAAGCTTCAAAGTTAGGGAAAATTTGTTTGAACATATTTTTCAGAATATGCTTGCTATAATATTGATAATTTTGAAAGAAAACAAAATATGCCCCACATGTTTTATGTCTCAATAATTTTCAGTTAATTTGTATAACATACAGTTGGTTGTTATGGTACTTATGACAACATGAAATTAGATTTTATTTATATATCAAATATTTAATTAAAAGTAGTGAAATTCTTATTTTCACACAAGCTTGGATATTGACTAAAAGAATGAGTTTCATGTCTAAATGTAAATATAACTATTCCAAATTTAGAAAAGTACCAGAACAATAGGATTTTTATGTGTCAATAAATGTCCAGGTTTAGCAGTTCTCTGTACTGTTCTCTTTAAAAGCACGCTGATTCTTTGCTCTGCCTGTATATAGAATATTTTCAGTAATATAACATCTTTAATATTTGAATTTTATCATGTTTGCGGCACAACTACAAATTGTTTTGTAGGAAAAATTGCAAAAATATCTTTCATAAACATATAAGGTTGAAAAAATAAGCAAGAATGTTTTTATAAGGGAGAAATTTAAAACTAAATAAAAAGGACAAGCCAGTTATGAATAGCATTGGTAGGGAACCTAGCATGTAAAAAAAGTTAAAGAGTTTATTAAAGGAAAAATGAAAGAAAGGAAGGTTAACTGAATAACAGTGAACACCACCAACCTCATGGCCTTCCATTTCCAAATAACCTCCTGACAATCACAGGATCCCATCTGCTACTCTTTATCTTCTTAGTGGGGAAACCTAATGGGATATCTTCCAGGGTTTGCGAGAAGAGCTTCCCTAACTCTCAGGCTGGGAAGCTGCCTGGCATCTTTTGGAGAGGCACAGATGGCAACTGTCTTGAAAAAAGGTATCTTTCTACTTCTCTTGGTCTCTTTCCCTTGAGACCTTCCATGTTCTCCATTATTTCTTAACTTCTAACCTTCTGCACTTACAAGCTTTCTTTAATATAGAGAAATGAGATATTTTCCCGATAGAAGTCCTCAATCTCAAATATATCTATTGTGATTTAGTAGGTTATAGATTTTTAAGCTGTTATGTTCCAATAAGCATAAAATGTATGTGTAATACTGTCTGGAATTTGTCGTGTTTTAAATTTTTGTTCTTTTTTTGTTTTTCTTAATTACTTTTGATTTCCTAAATTGTCCCACAGATTAAGATTAAGAATCAATTACCAGGATTCCAAATGTTGGTGATTAAATAGGAAATGAGTTTAGATTTAGGAATGAGTTTTAGTTATTGAAGAAATGTATTTAGATAACAAAATATATTTCTTTTATTATCTACCAGTTTAACTGTCTCATTAAAAAAGAAAATGGCCTAACCTTGCCCAAGATGACACAACTACTATGGAAAAATAATATAAAAACTCAGCTCCCAACAGGGAAAGGGCAGTGTTAGAATTTGTATCTCCTGGCAACCTTTTGAATGTCCTGTCTCGTTTCCCATTTCTGTTTTGTACTTTTCTTTTTTCCTTCTTTTTACATCTTATTTTGCTCTTTTATCTAAATTTACAAAGTAAGGTACATAAAAAGGTTGCACCCATAAATTTCTCTGCCAAAGCTATCTGTAAAAGATACTTTTAGCTTGTCATTTATTAAAATTTGCTATGTATTCTATCCAATACTCAGTGCATTTGGGGAATACCAGAGAAACAGAGACAGATCCGTATATAAGAAGATTTATACTAGAGCCCTAAAAGCTTAATGAAAACAAAGGCATAAGCTTGTATCTATCTCTGTGTGCCATTGCTGCTCAATATAGCTTTATCTAAGCGTGGCAAGTGTTTAGTTCTACCTACAGCATTCAAGTCTAAAAGAGTTGCTGACATTGTCCTCCCCCAAAGAGTTACCAGCCTGTCCTATGGGCAAGATTGGAACACCAAGCTCCCGGGGGCACATAAGAACATTTACAAAGGGTACTCCAACTAAACATTTTTAAATCGCAAACATAATCTTGGTTGGGTTTATATAAATTAAGTCATATTTATAAAACTTCCATGGTATTTTACTTTCCAGAGAATCTTATTAGGAATTATTTGGCAAAATAAATTATTATTAATCTGTTTTTGAAATTTTTTTTTATTATCGATAGTAACTCTCTGCTTAACTTAGTGATATAATAACTACTTAGAATTGTCATTACACATGCATCATGTTGGAGAAATAAAAATAACACTGAAACATATTATCCTACTGGAAATAAAATGTCTTCCGCAAATTTTAACCACCTCTCACTCTACTTTGAGTAAGTAGAGCATTTTTCAGATTTTTTAAATAAGTGGAAAATATGGAAACTTTAATATTGAATTAAGAATATTAAAGTCTAATTTTCATATGCTAGAAATTGGCTTCTGCTTAAATGTTTCTAATTTCATCCCAATAAAGTTTAAGTACTCTAAAGTTGTCAGGGTCTCTGGTTCAGCAGATGGGATAATTCAGAAATCAATATGACCTCCTTCCTCCATGAATAATGGTGATTAGAACTGTTTCCAAAAGATTCATGATTCATGCCCCAAATGTCTTCTCAGTACAAATAATACCAAAATGCTGTTTAAACTAAAAGTCATATCATCCTACTTTTTATCATCGGAAAGCAGCTCAGTAGTTAAATAGGAGTGATCATTTCCAATATTTAAGGCCATCTGAATACGTTTCAGTATCACTTTTATGTAACAAGAGAAAAAGAAAAATTAAGCATGCCAGCATTCAATCCAACCCACTATAAGCAGAGTCCTACAATATTATGTTATTTTGGAAACACAGAATTGTAAAAGGAAAAAATAATCATAGAAAATACCCCTTCATGATGAGGGGTATTGTAAACAAGTATGTTAACACAGATTAGAACAAAAATTTTTGTTAATTATTTATTATGAAGTATATCCTAATGTGTTTAAAAACAGGTCATTGTGTTTATCTCCTTGCTTTATTGAATCTTGTTTTATATATAATACTACTTTTATAAGTTTTTTAAATTGAAAAGAGGACGGTTACCCTTTCTTAGTTTGTTATTCCTGACAGTGTTTCCCTGTGCCCTATTCCCTTTTCATTGATTGTTATCAGACCACCAGTAGTCCTCATACCTTAGCTATTATTTAGCCTGTCTTGGTGCATTCAGACTGCTACAAACAAAAATACCATAGAATAGGTAGCTTTAATAATAGATATTTATTTCTCACCGTTCTAGAGACTATGAAGTACCAAATCAAGGAATCAGCAGATTCAGTGTTTGGTGAGGGCCTGTCTCCTGGTGCATAGATGGCCATCTTCTAGTTGTGCCCTAACATGGCAGAAGTGGTGAGAGATTTCTCTGGAGTCTCCTTTATAAGGGCACTAACCCTATTCATGAGAGTTCTACTTTCATGACCTAATCACCCCCTCCCCAAAGCCCCCATGTCCAAACACCATCACACTGGGAGTTCAGGTTTAACATATTAATGTGGGGCAGGGGACACAAATATTCAATCTAGAGCATAGTCTATATAGAGATTTATATCTCCTGATCATTTTCTCACAAGTCTTGTAAGAGTCAATAGTCCATGTGCAGAAAGATTGCAGAGCTGTATCTTATGTGATATCACAAGTATTTGTGTATATTGCCACATCACATTAGCTTTTCACATTATAATGTTACATTATAAAAGAGTTTTTGCCTGTGGGTGATAACTCTGGCTTTCACTGACTCCCATATTCCACAAAGTTACAAAACAAACCTGTTGTGAAGAAAATTTTGCATATTAGCTCATCTATCATCTACTCAATTCACTAAAGTTATAATTCTGATCATGTAAGCTTAGTTATTATGAGCCTGGGTTCTGAAATGAAACCTGAACAATTTCAAATACTATCTCTGCCACTTTCTAGACTTTGGACAATGGTACTTACCCTCTGAGCCTCAGTTTCCTCATGAGGTTATTGGAATGATTGCATTAGTTTATATAGGTGAAGTGTATAGAACGATTATTTGCTTATTTGCAGTAATCAGTAAATATTAGCTATTATTTAATAATAATATTTATTGAGCACATATTATATTCCAGCCATACAGCAGAAAACAGAGCTAATGGTTCCACCACTCATGGACCTTACAATTATAGTGGAGTTGGCCAAGAATAAACACACATGTAATTTCAGGTGAATATAAGTGGTAGATGCAGGGAAAACATGGTAATAATCAGAAGATAATTAGAGGATGCTCTTATTAATAGGATGGTTTATGATGGTAAAGGAAAGCCATTCTGAGAAGATGATATTTGAACAAAGAACTGAATAACATGAAGGAATAAATCATGAGAAAGCCTTGGGTAAGAAATCCTGGGTAGAAGGAAAAGCCAAATGCAAAGGAAGCAGGAGCTGCTTAGAAATTTCAAAGCATAGCAGAAAAGCCAGTATGCTTAAAGTGGAGTGCACACTGAGAGGACCTAGGAGACAGAGGTGATGTCATCTAGGGCCATAGTAAGGAGTGTTGATTTTTATCCTAAGTGTTCAGTGGAGCCATTGGTGGGATTTTGATCCGGTGAGTGATGTGATGTTATTGATAGTGAAAAAGATCATTCTTGCTTTTTTATGGAGAACTGGCTGTTGGAGAGAGTCCACATGAGAGAAGATGGTGGCTTGGATAGAGTGGTTAGAGGTTGAAATGGTGAGTAGTAGTCAAACCCAGGATATTTTAAAGGTTGAGCCAACAGGAATTAATGATTGATTGATTATAAGTAGAGAATGGAAGATGCTATCTAGGTTTGGGCCTGAACAATTTGCTGAGAGAGAATACCATTAATTGAGGTGAAAAGCAATGAGTAAAGAGCAGAGTGTGTGTTTGTCTTGGGGAATGGGGGGACTGTGACAGGCATATGGATTCTTTTCCAAGTTTCAAAGTCATGGAATTGGTTGAGATCATCTGGGCAGTCAGTATTGACCAGAGGTCTAAAAGTTGAGCTCTTGAGAATGCTAGTATGTAGACGTTGGGGAGAGAAGGAGGAGAAGGTGTGACAACAAAGAAAACTAGGAGTGAGGAACAACAAGCAAAAAGGAAAACATCCAAGAGAGTGCAATGTCCTGGAAACCAGGTGGAAAAAAGTATCTCAAGAAGGGGATGGTCTCAAACTAGGTATCAAAGGAACATAGCTCAAAATAATATGACAAACCCACAGCCAACATCATGCCGAACTTAAACTGGAATCATTCCCCTTGAGAACTGGAACAAGGTAAGGATGCCATTCTCACCATTCCTATTTAACACAGTCCTCGAAGTGGTAGCCAGAGCAATCAGACAAGAGAAAGAAATAAAAGGCGTCCAAATAGGAAAATAAGAAGTCAAACTATCTCTTTTTGGTGATAATATGATTATATACTTAGAAAACCCTAAAGACTTCACCAAAAGAATATTAAAACCAACAAAAGATTTTAGCAAGGTTCTAGGATACAAATTCAGTGTACAAAAATCAGTAACATTTCTCTACACCAGTAATGTTCAATCTGAGAGCCAAATGAAGAATGAAATCCTATTTACAATAGCTGCAACAAAATTAAATACCTAGGAATACATCTAACCAAGGAGGTGAAAGATCTCTATGAGGAGAACTTCAAAATACTGTTAAAAGGTAACATAGATAACACAAACAAATGGAAAAACATTCCATACTCATAGATTGCAAGAATCAATGTCATTAACCATATGGCCCAAAGCAATCTACAGATTTAATGCTATTCCTGTCAAACTACCAATGTCATTTTTCACAGAATTGGGAAAACCTATTTTAAAATTCATGTGGAACCAAAAAAGAGCACAAATAGCCAAAGCAATTCTAAACAAAAAGAACAAAGCCAGAGGCATCACATTACCTGACTTCAAGCTATATTAAAAGGTTATAGTAACCAAAACAGCATGGTACTCATACAAAAACAGACACATAAACCTGTGGAACAGAATAGAGAGCCCAGAAATAAAGCCACACACCTGCAGTCACCCAATCTTCAAGAAAGTTGACAAAAATAAGCAATACAGAAAGGACTCTCTATTCAATAAACTGGCTAGCCCATATGCAGAAGAATGAAACTGGACTCCTACCTTTCACCATATACAAAAATTAGCTCTAGGTGGGTTAAAGACTTAAATTTAAGACCTCAAACTATAAGAATCCTAGAAGAAAACCTAGGGAACACCATTCTGGACATCAGCCTTAAGAAGTAATTTATGACTAGGCCAAGATGGGTGGATCGCAAGGTCAGAAGATTGAGACCATCCTGGCTAACACAGTGAAACCCTGTCTCTACTAAAAATACAAAAAAATTAGCTGGGTGTGGTGGCGGGTGCCTATAGTCCCAGTTACTCGGGAGGCTGAGGCAGGAGAATGGCATGAACCTGGGAGGAGGAGCTTGCAGTAAGCCAAGATTGTGCCACTGCACTCCAACCTGGGTGACAGAGCGAGACTCCATCTCAAAAAAAAAAAAAAGAAAAAAGAAAGAAAGAATTTATGACTGAGTCCTCCAAAGCAATTGCAACAATGTCAAATGAGACTTAAAGAGCTTCTGCACAGCAAAAGAAACTATTAAAAGACCAAACAGACAACCTACAGAAAATATTCACAAATTATGTGCCCAACAAAGGTCTAATATCCAGAATCTATAAGGATCTTAAGCAATTGAAGAAGAAGAAAAAAAAAACCAAACAACTCTGTTTAAAAATGGGTAGAAGACATGAACAGACACTTCTCAAAAGAAGACATACAAGAAACCAGCAAACATGAAAAAATGCTCCACATCACTAATCAGAGAAATGCAAATCAAAACCACAATGAGATACTATCATACCAGTCAGAATGGCTTGTTTGTTTTTTGTTTGTTTGTTTGTTTGTTTGTTTTTGAGACAGAGTCTCACTTTGTCACCCAGGCTAGAGTGCAGTGGCATGATCTCTGCTCACTGCCATCTCTGCCTCCGGGGTCCAAGCGATTCTCCTGCCTCAGCCTCCCTAGTAGCTGGGATTACAGCACCCACCACCATGCCTGGCTAATTTTTGTAGTTTTAGTTTAGATGGGGTTTCACCATGTTGGACAGGCTGGTCTCGAACTCCTGACCTCAGGTGATCCTCCCACCTCAGCCTCCCAAAGTGCTAAGTTTATGGGTATGCGCCACTGCGCCTGGCCCAGAAAGGCTATTATTAAAAGTCAAAAAACAGATGTTGGCAAGGATGTGGGGAAAAGGGAATGCTTATAAACTGTTGGTGGGAATATAAATTAGTTCAGCCACTGTGGAGAGAAATTTCTCAAAGAACTAGAAACAACTACTATTCAACTCAGCAATCCCATTACTGGGGATCCAAAAGAAAACAAATTCTTCTACCAAAAGACACATGCACTGACATGTTTATCTCAGCATTCTCACAGTAGCAAAGACATTGAATCAACCTAAGTGCCCATGAACAGTGGATTGGATAAAGAAAATGTGGTACATATACACCATGGAATACTACACAGCCACAAAAAAAAAAAAGAATGAAATCATGTCCTTTGCAGCAACATGGATGCAGTATTATCCTAAGCAAATTAACACAAGAACAGAAAAACAAATACCACATGTTCTCACCTATAAGTGGGAGCTAAACATTGGGTACTCATGGACAAAAAGATGACTGTAGACACTGGAGACTGCTAGAGGGGAAGAGGGAGAGGGACAAGGGTTGTAAAACTAATTGTTAGGTACTATGTTCAGTAGTTGGGTGATAGAATCATTCATACCCCAAACCTCAGCATCACAAGTATACCAGGTAACAAACCTGCGTATGTACCCACTGAATCTAGAAGTTGAAAATTAATTAATTAAAATTAAGGTACATCTATGCAATGAAATACTGTGCAACCATTAATCCAGTGATGTATACCTATACCTCTAGTCATGGAATGCCATCCACAACATATTGTTTAGTGAAAGGAAAAAAAGGTACAAATAGTATATGTAGCTTGAGCCATATATATAGCCATATATATTACTATGCATACATATGCATAATAAAATATTTAGATGAATGTACACCAGTATATTAACACAGATCATCTCTGAGTGGTAGAATTTTAAATATTTTTTTCTTGATTATGGGTTTATAGTTTGATATTTTCAATAAGTAAATGATATTTTAAAATAATTTAAAAGCTATTTTAATTTTTAAATAAAAATTTTCCTATTTTCTAGTCACTAAAAAAACAAGAAGAGGATGGTGATTAACTGAGTTAAAGACTGTTGAGATACAGAGTTAGATGGGAGCTGAGAATATTCTTTCAATTGATAAGATGGAGATCCTAGGCGTCTTTAATGAGTAATTTCAGTGGAGGGTTGAAGACCAAAGACTTATTTGAGAGGATTCAAGAGAGAATGAATTTTAAGAAAGTAGAGACAGCAAATACAGCTAGGAGTATCCTTCCTTACATGGAGCTAGGGAGGCAGAGATGGTATGGAATCAATTTTCTTTCTTTTTCTAAAGCTGTTGCAGCATATTTATATGCTCATGGAAATGATCCCAGGGTGGGGAGATAATACAGGAAGGAGCAATGTCCTTAAAAAAAAAAACAAAAGATAAATGGCAATCAATGCATAAATGGAAGAATTGGCCTTAGGTACAAGTAGGGACAATTTATCCATCATAATAGAAGATACAGCGTTGGAGTACAGATATAAGGAGGTTGCTGTTGGATAGTGGTATAATGAAGTTATGCCCTTCTGATGGCTTCAATTTTTTCATAAACTAAGAAGCAAGGTCGTCAGCTGAAACTGAGGAGGTGGGGAATGACCTGTAAATGTAGGTAAAAGCCATTAATACATTGAGGTGGCCATAGTATGGTGGATTTAATACGGGTATTTGCATTTCAGAAACATGGGTTCGAATCTCAGCATGACCATTTTAACCTCTTTAGGTAACTGGCAAGTTATTTAATCCCGCTAAGCCTCAATTTCTTTATTCATTAAAAAATGTGTGATTATGCCTACCCTATACATCTTCACAGGGTTCCTGTGTGTATCCAATAAGGTAATTAGATAATTAGTATGTATATGTTTATAAGGCATTATACATATTTAAGGAACACATGTTGGAACATATCTGACCTTACTCTAGACAGGTTTTTTGTTTTGTGTTCTGCTGCGTTTTGGTTTAAGTTTATTATTTACATTTTGCTTTTCTTTTGCATTCAGTGCTGCTTTACTCTGGACACCTTTACATTTTTAGGGATTCAGAACACTTAGTCTCTCCCTGACTGTCAGAAGAGCAGCCCTATTGGACTCACTAAGAAACATTTTATTTCATTATTAGTGGCTTGAAGGAATAAAATAAGTACACAGTCTTGTGACTGTTGTGCTGCCAAGTAATCTTTGCTCTTAAGAGGCATTTTAAAAAATAAATGTCAATGTGTATATTTAAGGTCTGCAACATGATGTTATGAGATATATAGTAAAGTGGTAACTATAGTGAAAGAAATTAGCATATCCATCCTCTCTCATACTTACCCGTTCAGTGGCATTTTCTGAGTTCTCTGTCTTTGGTTGCTCTGCCCTACTCCCTTGTTCCCTTCGTCCTCTCTCCCCAGGTTAATATTTTACTAAAAGCCATGGCTCTGGAGTTTAGACTACCACAGGGGAATGACAGTCTGTAAAAAAATTAACCTTCACTGCCACATCATCCTACCTCCAAATAAAAAAGCACTAAGGCTCTTTAATGTGACATTATCCTGGCTTTCAGACCAATGTCTGTGCTCCTAAGAGTGCTCATCTTTTTATTTTTTTTTAAGCCACTTAGTAATTAGGAGAAATCATAAAGTAATTATGATTAGTAATACTGATTATGATTATGTGATTACTCCTTCACTAACATGCTTTGCAAATGGATTAGCACTTCTTTGAGTTAGAAACTTGGGCTTGAAAGCTATGAGGAAGCTGTATTAGTAAGAAAAATGTTCTTTCTTTTGGGACTGAGCAGTAATTTGCAAAACAGTTGGGAACCCATTGGAAACCTGGCTGAGAGAAAAATCAGGCAAATCAAATTGGCCATTTTATTAGGCATATATTCATCGGAAAAATGCAGTTAAAGCTCTGGTCAAGTTAATCTAGTTCTTTAGTAATGCCAACTCTAATTTGGTTGGACTGTGATGTTTAGTATTTATCTTCCTGAATAATTAGGCAAATATTACATTATCTAATATGATACTGGGCAGCAAGGACCATATTTAAAATCTAAGTATTTGTAAAATATAGGTTTTCAAGAATAAACATTTTTGTTGTGCAAAGCATTACTTCATTTTAGTTTTTAATGAGGGATAAATGTCCATTTATTCTTTTATACAGGTACTACACTTTTGTAATCTCTTCCTTCCTCTACTACAACTTATTCTTGACCACCTTTCCTAGTTAGTTCCTCTTGTTTGCCCTTCATTTTCTCCTATTTGGAAGATTATTTGTTCTATACCTATTACTATTCTACATATAATTCTTAAACATAGACCTTCTAAGTATATTTATATAGCACCTACTAGGTACAAGGGGAGCCATGATAATTAAGATAGGATTCCTGCTTTCAAGAAGGGAACAGGCCTATGTCTAAGAAGTGATTATAGCTTGATAGTAACAGTCTTGAAAGTGTAACTGGTGCCAGCATATCTGGAATATGCTGAAATTCTGGTTATTAAGAACATGGGCTTTTATAATGGATGAAACTGGAAAGCTAAGTGAAATAAGCTGAGCATAGAAAGACACGTATTACATGTTTGCAGTCATGTATGAGAGCTAAAATGAAATTGATCTCATGGAGGTAGGGAATAGAATAGTAGTTACCAGAGGCCAGGAGTATGGGGGATGAAGATAGGTGGGTTAATGGGTGCAAACACAGTTAGATAGAAGGGATAAGTTCCAGTGTACAGTAACTCAATAGAGTGACTATTATCAACTAGAATTTATAGTGTATTTCAAATAGCTAGAAGAGAAGACCTAGAATGTTTAGATAGCCTAGTTACCCTGAGTTGATGATTCTACATTGTATGCACATATTAAAAAAAAAACACATGTACCCCATAAATATGTACAACTATTATACATCAGTAAAAACTGAAAAATAAAAACATTATAGTGAAACACCTTAAAAACAAGGAAATTTTTTGAATATTAAAAAATAGAATATGGGCTTTGGCATCAAACAGGCATAACTACACCATTTTCTAACTGTATGACCTTGGACTAGTCACTTAACCTCTCTAAAATCCATGCTCCTCTATAAAATAAAGGGGAGGATTAAATAAAATAATATGTATAAAGCCTTAGTACATTACCTACCATATGGTATCTGCCCTTGCTAGCTTTCATTAGTAATCATATTTTAATATTGATAGCAAATTTAAGTCAATGTATTATAACATATAAATCATCTCTACATAGAACAAGTATCATTATTATCTTCTAATCAAAATACCTTACAAGATGAATTTGCATTCCTTAGCCTGACATATCAGATTGTTTTGAGTCTGGCTTCAGCATAGGGCAGGGTGAGAATAGCCCCCATCTTCAACTGCTCTTCCCCCTTTTACTCCCTCATAAAGCGTATGCTAATCCACGTGCCAGGAATGCCTCCTTCCCCACCACAGCCAGTACAGTTTGTACACGTTGGTCCAAGACCCACCTCACTTATCATCCATGTGAAACACTAACCAAATAAAAAGGAAACATCTTAAGTCATTGGTTAAGGGATGGTTTAATTCAACAAGTAGGAGGTGAATCATATAACTTTTTGGAAAAATACTCAAGTTAGATTCTAATTCTATAGTATATGCCAAAAGAAACTTCAGCTAGATTAAGTATTAAAGCCAAGCATAATGTTAAAATTTTATATTCTTCCCCCTTTTAAAATTCTAAAAGGGGAAGATCAGAAACAAAAAAGAGTTGAAGAAATTGCAAAAGGAAATGGGTAAATTTACCTACATAAAAATATAGAATACATGCATGTCTTTAAATATAATTTTAAAAGCATTAATATATGTCATAATTCTGAAAGATAAATAGATAATATTTAAAAATTTTTAATCATAATATTTTAAAAATAGCCACTAACACTCCAGTGGTAAAATGAAAAGAAGTCATTTGGTAACAACTTACAAAAGAAGAAATTCATTTTTAACAAATATGAAGAAAACACTCAACCTTCTCACTGATAAAGGAATTAGAAATTGAAAAAAAATGGCAACCTTTTTAGCCTATGAAATTGTCGGGGATTCAAAAAGGATAATACACATTGATGATGAGAACGCTGTAAGTTGGACATTCCCAAACACTGCTAAATAGTCTTCACTGACCTGAAAATTTGATATCTATCAAAATTTTTATTTTATGCTTCTAAAAGATTTGAAACTTGGTGTTTTAATTGCAGTTGTAGGAATTGATCCAAAGGAATTAAGTGTGCTGTCAAAATGTATGTACACAAATGCACACAAATGGTCATCACAGCATGATTTATAATAGAAAGAAAAACTAGAAAACTTTCCTATAAAGACCGGTATCTCTCTTTCAGAATAAATAATTTGTAACCAGCAAAGCATAACCTTAACTTCTTGAAAGGGATCAGTGGGAAAAAGTGTTTGTTTTTATACAGCCCTATATGTATACTCTAATAGGTATTTATGCATGTCAAACAATGGATCACTTACTACTTAACTGACTAGTTTTGAAAAGCTCCTTCAGGAAAAAAATCTACCTACTGATTAATAATTCTTAACAGACTGTAGTCTTCCCACCATGAAAAGGCTAAAATGAATATTTTTATGCTGGATTATAATATTTATAACAGAAGCCTAGAGGAATTTCCAGTGATATCTTTTGATTTCTAAATCCAAAGAAATGGGTATGCTTCATTCTCATACAATGTTTTCTGAAAAATTTTGTTGTTACTACTAAATAAAATACATGGAAATGGTCTTTATTACAGTAGTATTATTCAGAAATCTGTATTTTGTTTTAACATTACATTCTCCTGAAAAAGGATTCCACTTATTTCACAATGTTTTCCAACTGACAGTCCAATGGAATATAAGCATATCTCAGAAATTTGATTATTTCAGAAAGTTAGCGCTCATTGTGCTTTAAAAAGAAATTGAGGCATAAGAAGGATTTTCCAAATGTCATCCTCCTTGGCTACATAAAATGTTATACTTTCTTATATTCTATTCATTGTTTTGTGTGTAACTCAGAAGAATAATGCAATTTGGTGGAAGCACTGTAATCTCAGTTTTCAAGTATTTCTATTGGTAAGAGAGAATTATTCTTCTATGTACACTTCAACTTATTAAATTTAGGTCTTTTATATGATCTTTTTAGATATTTTCTGTTATTTATTAAACAGTGTCATAAATTTGTAAGATAAATGCCAAACAGGTGTCATCTTTTTCTGACAGATCAACAAATGAACAGCTCAGAATCTGTGACTGAGCTGACAGTATTGCTTTGCTGAACTAAAAGCATAGAAAGGCTTTTGATCTGGAACTACTTTTACTTTCTTAACCAGTGAAGAAGGAAAGAAAGAGAGAGAGAGAGGAAAGAATCAGTTAAGACCTCAAAATAACCAGTGAATACAACTAAAATTGGGGAAAAGAAACAAAAGATGAATAAATTGTCATTTGAGACCCGCACCAAAGTGACGTGGGAGATAGCAGACTGAAACTTTAAAGCAAGGTTTTTTCTTTTTTTATAAATCGTGGACTGAGAATATGATGTGATAGTGATTTAAAATATTTTTGTTAATTAAGTTTCTACATATATATGGATTTCAGAATTCAAGGAATTTTTAACACAATACATTTAGAACCGTGTTAAAATATATGTGTGTGTGTGCATTTATGTATTTCTTTGATGATTCAGAAGACCTCTAAGGCTCTTTCAGAGTCCTGAGGCTATCAATATAAACATCAGCACATTATGGATATATTAAAGTGCTAGAGAGCTCATTAATATGGAGCTGATAAGAGTCCTGTTAAATGCAATTTTGCTATTTGTAGACCAAAGCAATGGTTTTTTGTTTTTTGTTTTTTTTTTTTTTCTTTTTGGCAAAGACAAAAATCCACAGATATCCACCACATCAATGTATTGGTAAAGTTAAGTCACTGAGTAAACAGTCTTATTTTATAAAACAAGTAGTTGGTTGCTATATTTGAGAATTTGGAAATGCACATATACCTGATTTATCTTCTTATCACACTCTAGAAGTTTAATATCCAGTGAATCAGCCCCATATATGCATACCAAACTTAAGAGCTGTACTTTATAACCCCTCAACATATATGTACTTTGTTTTCCAATGTTAAAAGCACCAAGGAAATGCAAACTAAATTGAGGAACTAGGTTAACTTAGCCTACAGTATGTGCCTGCCTATTATGTGTGTGTGTATGCATGTGTGTGTGTGTGTGTGTGTGTGTGTGTGTGTGTGTGTGTGTGTGTTCCCCTAAGATGTTTTGGGGTCTGCCTATGACTTTAGCCATAAGAATGCATGTTTGCTTTCTCTCGATTCACGCAGAGCAGATGGATGCTTGACTGCCTGCTAATCCACAGCTGGAATGGTTTCAGCAGTTTCCACGTTGCCGGGTTAGAGTGGCTTTTCTAGTGGACTGAGAGGGCAGCAAAAGAGGGATATCATTATTCATCAGTATCCCAGTGGGAGTGCTGCCAGCAGAGATTAATTTTTTCTGTTATGCTTGTAAAACAAGCTCAGGTGGAGTCTCTAATCCTCAGGGCACGGGTGGCAGATCAAGGAAGATGCTACAAAGCTAGTTAATTTTCTGATTCTGGGGGAAACAGAAGCTCTGTTAGAAGTATAAATACATGATTGCAAATTTAAGTAGCTCAAATCCAAGTGGGATCTTCCCCGACATCTGGTACTGAAAATCTCTATTTTTCTTTGTTGTCTTTAAATATAACTTCTCGAAAGTTTACCCTGGAGCCAAAATATTGATATCTCTAAATATTAGAAAGTGATTAATTTTATGAATTAATAACTTCAAACATCTAAATTTTGCAAACATTCACTAAAACTAAAACTTTCTGCTTAAACGGACACTAAGTTATATGTCCAAAGTATATCCACTTACATATATTACCAGAAAGACATAGCATTAGCTATTTGATTGACAGGTGTCATTTTGTTTTCTAACGTATAACCATTCTATTTTTAATGGTTTTATTTTCATTCTCCCAATTTAAGATTTCCATGTTATACCTGTTTCCTGTATCTTATTATATGATCTATCAATATGTTTATCCTTTTGAGTGATGAATGTGGGTTTCAAAATAGAATTGATGTTTTTAGCAAATGTAACGGAATTTTGTTTTTGTTTTTGTTTTGAGATGGAGTCTAGCTCTGTCACACAGGTTGGTTGGAGTGCAGTGGCACTGTGTCAGCTCTCTGCAATCTCTGCCTCCCAGGTTCAAGCAATTCTCCTGTCTCCCAAGTAGTTGGGATTATAGGCACCACCATGCCTGGCTACTTTTGTGTTTTTAGTAAAGATGGGGTTTCACCATGTTGACCAGGTTGGTCTTAAACTCCTGACCTCAGGTGATGCTCCCACCTCGGCCTCCCAAATTGCTAGGATTACAGGCATGGGCCACCATGCCCAGCCCTGTAACAGAATTTATACATCCAATGACTGTTGTCTCCTCAGGATTATTTATCTGAAAAGCTGTTTTTATTAGGCTTTGCCATTACAAAAAAACATTAACTCCTTCCGGGTCTTATTGTACATTCTTTTGATTATTTGGGAAGCAAAGTGTGGTCCACTAATGGTTATTTTTGTTTTGTGGGTTTTTTGTTTTATTTTGTTCATTACTTTTACTTTCGTTTTGAGAAAACAACAGGAAGTTATTTGAAGCCAAGTCAAGTGAGTAAGTTTGTTAAGTCAGGCAATGTAATTTGGAGTTGTAAAACATCTTGTATGACTACAAGAAAATGTGTAGTTCCTAAAGTCATTCTGATTATAATACCAAAAAAGAAGTTTCACAGTATGTTGAATAGTGAATGCCCTATTGAAATGCATTTATAACCTCCCAAGGTATTTGATTAACATGACATACATATGTTCTGGTATGTTTATTTAAAATCAGTTTCTCCTGTGGTTCTATGCACACCTTACATAATGATATAAACCTTTATTTTAGTTAAGTTTCAGATTTTTGTTAATACTGAGTCCAAATCTTGTTTTACCAAGAGTATTCTCAATACTCAATTCTCAATATATATCTCAAGAAAAGATAAACATTTTTAAAAGCACTAAGTAGAATTCAAAGATTAACACTTCATAGAAGAAACTCCTACAAAAATTCAAGATTCATAAGTGTCAGGAAGACTTTCTCATCATGATAAAATAGCCAGAGGACATAATATGGAATGAAAGCAACCAAGTGTAAGAGGGACTGGAGAAATAACTGAGGAGTTAAGAAGCCTGGAGCAGTGTTGTCATTTTTACGGTAGTAATGATTGCTAATGCATTGAAATAATTGTTTCCCAATCTATACTAAATAAGCCATCTCTTGTTGTCAGCCATCTGTCCCATTCAGAATAAAACTATGGCATCTTCAAATGCTGTACCTAGCCTAAATAAGGAACGAAAACACCCCACAAATCTCTAGTTTCTTTGTTTTACATGTTCTGTCTTGACTTCTTCAAAGTTGTCCTTTTGAGATATGGCTTGCAAATCATGTGATTAATTCTGTAGCAGCATTTGACCTTCTATGATCATAAAGAACATTGTTTCAAAAGAACAAATCACTTATTGAATCAATCCTTAATTTTAAGCAATGTATTTACAAGTCAAAATAGAGAATTAGAGTATTTATAAGAATTATTCAGAAATTTTAGGGACATCCATTTCTTCCTAATCAAAGCAGGGTACAATGCTTTTCACTTTGGATTTAACTTTTAGCACACAATCATATAGAAAAATTTTTTCCCAAAAATATATATCCGGACATCATCTATTTTCTCATTATCCTCCCTTAATATTTTGATATTCAAGTCATTTGCTTTTGAGCACTTATAGTATCATTAGTCTTATGTAGTTTTCTTCTTATCTTACTATAATAAACCAAAATATGAACCTTTTTCCTGTCCTTGTTTTTTTTTTCAAAGAAGAGAGAGATTATCAAGTATTTTCTCCTTTTTTGTTTATAGAGACAATAAAGTATACTTGAAAATGCCCCAATTTTGGAATCAGACAGAACTCAGTTGAATTCTAATTCTGCCACTTACTATTGTAAACTCTTTCAATGTTCATCAGCCTGACTCAACCTGCTTCTTATTTGCCTGATTCTGGATTTGCATGTTATTCAAACACTCTCCAGCAACACTTTCATCGATTTAATGAAATAATGTGTCTCTTTCAAAATTTTTAGTTACCCTTTCTAATCATTTTTCATTGCTTTGCATTATATTGTTCAATTGATTTCATACAATTAGAGATTGACAAAGTGGTTGACTGATGGCTAGGGATAGATTACAATGTTAAATTGGGAGGAATGCTTGGTGACTAATATTTAATTGGCTGACACGTTTAGGAGTAGTTATGTATGACTCTTGCTTCCTTACACAACTTTGTAGCAGTAGAAACTTAGATAGTGAATACCTAGATGACAAAGACACCCTTCATAACAGAAGTGACTCTGATTTAGTACAACCACAAACCATCATCATAATAACTATCTTACTATCTCTTAGCTTGTTTCTTTACCAGTAAAATAAAAACAATACCTACCTTGCTTCATAGAGTTGCTGTTTTTAATATATAATAACATTGATTAAAGCACTTGACAAACTGTTAAGCACTATTTAAATATTATTATGCCACACTGAAGGCAAGCAAACTGCAATTAAAATGATTAAGGAAAAAATCAATATAAATATGTAGATAAAATGAAATGGTATTTTTTGCTTAACACTAGCTCCATTATTATTCAATTCATTCTTACCTGGAAAAAGAAAAATAAGCTTTTTTGTTATCTATTCAGCAGATTTTTATGAGTCATCTTAATATATAGAGTGATGCTAGGCACTGAAAAGAAGGCACTTTTTTATTAGCAAATTATCTGCTCCTACTCCCCAGAAATAGTCTTAACTCCAGGGAGCAGGCAGCACCCTTTTTTGTTCAAAACAAAAATGCCTACAATCTGTCAGTTCCTGTGCCCTCTCTATATTATGTTTTTTCTTTTCTTTTTTTTCCTTTCTTTTGGCAGGGTCTCACTGTTGCCCAGACTGGAATGCAGTGGTGCAGTCATAGCTCACTGCAGCCTCAAACTCTATGCTCAAGCAATCTCCCTGCTTCAGGCTCTCAGGCAGCCAGGACTACAGGCACACACCATACCCAGCTTCTTTTTTTTTTTTTTTTTTTTTCTTTTTTTTTTGAGGCAGGGGTAGCTCTTTATGTTGCTGAGGCTGGTCTCGAACTCCTAGCCTCAGGCGATCCTCTCACGATGGCATTTCAAAATGCTGGGATTACAGACATGAGCCTATTATCTTATTTTCTTCTCAGAGCATACAGCACTTTCTGGAGTACATATTACTTATTCTGTTTTATGGATAAGACAACTGAGGCTCTGAAAGTTTAAGAAAGTCTACGTTATAAGTGGCAGTATCAGCATTCACCTCAGTTCTGTCTGATTTCAAAATTAGGGCACTTTCAAGTATACTTTACTTTCACCATAAGCAAAATAGGAGAAAATACTCAATAATCCTTCTCTCCTTTTTTCTTTTCTTTTTTTTTTTTTTTTTTTTAAGAAAAGTGATGGGGAGGAAGAGATCTTAGGTAAGTATAGTCTATATTTTTTTGGTTTATCGTAGTAATCTAAAAATATACTGAGGAGATGGACTGCATGGCAGTGTGAGGAGCACAGGTGACCCTCTCCATGGGGAAATCCATTCAATTGCTCAGAAGTTATTTTTTAACTATTTAAAGTCTTTGAAAGTTGTCCTAAGGACTTGCAGCAAATGAAGAAACACCTATTCAAGATAATGGACTAAATCTCTTTAAGAAGAGTGAATGTCTACGGATTTGAGCCACAATCCACTCACACCCCTACATCCTAGCTCAAGGTGATAAAATATCCATCAACTACTGAATAGACAAACAAAATGTGATATATCCATAAAGTGAATATTAACAATTGGTTCTCACAAACTGGCCCTAGTACTCCACACGTCCGTTCTTCCCCTAACTCTTGTTATAAAATTTTCTTAGTAGCTCTCTTAATATTGTTTCTCTCATTCATTCCCACCTCCACCCCTGCAAAATGAGATCTCATCCCGCAGTTTTCATTTCTTTTCCACCCATTCATTCTTAACTTCTGTAGTCCGGATTACCAACATCCAAAATTTTCATAGGATAATTAGTGTCCCCCTAATTACCAGCGCTATAGTCTTTTCATAGTGCTCGTTCTCTTTGACCTTTTTATAGTATTTGACAACAGTGAATAAATCTTGATGCTGTCTTTATGCTTCCTTAAAAATGTACTCTCATATATTTTCCAGTTCTTTTTCTTATGTTCGTCATTGGCTCCTCTTCTTGTGTCTGCCTCTGCTTGTTTTGTAAACCCTGTTTCTTGGTTATCTGCTTTTCTCAGGTCATACCATATTATTATAGTTGAAAAACTGCCTTTAAATACATGGATCACATGGCATAGTCACCAGTATTGACCCCATATGCCAGGCCATTAAAGAAGCCTCAATAAAGTTAGATAATTGAAATATAGAAAGTGTGTTCTCCAACCAAAATTGAATTAATTGACAAAAGGAAAATTGGGAAATTTACAGACATGGAAATTAAACAACATACTTTTTTAAACACTCAGTGGGTCAAAGTAGAAATCACAACAGAAATTAGAAAATACTTTCAAATAAAAGCACAACATACCAGAACTTATGAGATCCAGCTAAAGCATACTTAAAGGGAAATTCATAACTGTATATGCCTGCATTAAAGAACTATCTCAAATCAGTGACCTAACCCTCCACCTTAAAAAGCTGGAAAAAGAAGAGTAATCACAAGGGAGCATGTAATAAAGATAATTGTTGAGATAAGTGAAATAGAGAGTATAAAGACAGTAGAATAAGTCAACAAAACTTAGTCTGCTTCTGCTTGCTCAGTAGACATTCCCATGTTGCTGTTCCTCTGTGAACATACTCAACATGTCTAAAATCTTGTCTTCATCATGCCCAGAAGACTGAGGAGTCCTACCATTGTTTTATGTGAGCTGCATTCACAGTCTTTCATACTTCCAAGATGAATTTTTTGGAGTAATCTTTGACTCTTCCCTCTCTGCTCCCCAATTTCACATATTAAACCAGCTGCCTTTTATTCGGTCCTTTCTTTATTATTTTGTTCTCAAAGTTCTCCCTTTAAAAAAAAATGTTCACTCTTTAGCTCCTATCTGGGTTCTTATCACCCTATTCCTAAACAGTTGTGCTAACAGTCTCCTGAGTGATCTTCCGATTTTAGTTTCTCTGACATCCTTAATGCACCCCACACAGTCTTGCCAATTAATCTGTTTTAAACCACCATTTGCATCATTTCTCCCCTCCACAGTCTTTCCTTAGCCTGGCTGTCAAGGTCCTCCACAGTCTTAGTTTTCTACCTACATCTTCCATTAGACTGTTATAAATTACTTCTTCCCCTTTCTCCTGATTAACATTCTCACTCCCACCTTTATTCATGTTGTGTGTATATTTCACTTCATACCTTCGCTTATGGTTCCCACCTAGACAATGTATCTGACATTCATCCATCCACATGGTGTGGCATCCTCTTAAAATTTCCTTAATTGAGCCTCAGTGATTATTAGCTTTTCTAAATTTATAGCACCAGCATTCATTTCATTCATTTGCCAATTGTGCCTGTATTGTGATATTTCTTGTATGTTGGCCAGTTTTGATATTTCATTTTTAGATTTATTTAACTTTTTGTATATGTATTTCTTGACTCCTAGAACAAGAATATTAAGCAAATATTAAACATATTAGAAGGGTTTTAATGCTGTGCCTTAATCCTTTCCATTTTGGGTTTAATTCTTGTGGGGTTTTTTGTTGTTGTTGTTTATGTTTGATATATTCTCATACCCAGTAGAAATGCAAATGACAAAGAAAGTCACTTCTAATAAATATATGTGGTTTTAAAGATAGAAGCAAGGTAATTAGAAAGATTATTTGGCTTTTTCATTTGTTTGTTTGTTTGTTTGTTTGTTTTTGAGACACAGTTTCACTCTGTCGCCCAAGCTGGAGTGCAGTGGCTCTATCTCGGCTCACTGTAGCCTCCATCTCCTGGGCTCAAGCAGTCCTCCCACCTCAGCCTTCAGAGGAGCTGGGACCACAGGCTTGTGCCACCACGCCTAGCTATTGGCTATTTGGCTTTTTAAGATAGATTGCAGAGTGTGACACTGAATCTTACACAATTATATGTTGCTGTTAATCTGTTTCCCTTTTTAGGATTCAAACCTGATAGCCTTGAGATTTGTATTTCTTAAAAGGAAAATATCTAAACATTGTTAGGCTGTAAGGCATTTTTATTATAACCTTTAAAACAGGAATTTTTTCAAGTTTCATCCAAGGGCAATTTTTTAAGGACTTAGCTATAAATCCTGGGAAATAGATTTTCCTGATGGAATTCTTACCACTGAAATTATTTTAAGTACAACAGACCCACTATTTTAAGATCCCTTAAATTCCAGCTGTCAACCTTCTTACAATGGAAAAAATGAAGTATCATTTCTTCTTCACATTTATTTTTGACAAATGCTTATGTTCTTGTCCTAATTTGTTGAAGGCTAAACATATGTCCATAAGTATTTATAAGACATTGATGCAAATCAGATACATATATTCACATGAGCCCTGAAAGGAAACATACATAGATTTTATGAGAAATTACAATGATAGACATTAATACTTATATTTTTACCATCTACATAATAAAGTTATTTGGATACTTTATTATAGTGGACTAAACAATGTGCATATTAGACAATTTTTAATTAACTTAATTTTAGTTGTAACATTTCCAATAAATGTTTTCTAACATAGGGCTTTTTTTTTTTTTTTTTTTTTTTTTACTTTTTTCTACCTGGAATGTTAATTCCTAGTATACCTTACAGTGAATTTTCTGGTCAATATAAATACCATGTAAATACAGTTTATAACAGTCTTTTATTTTAGAGGTTTATTTTGTTTGATATGGTATATAATTTATTAAGTTTGAACAGATCATTTTAATAAAAGTCCAAATCATAAGTGTTAAAAACAATACTAATTGTATTTATTTGATAATATATAGAAAAAAGTTTTATCACAATTTTTAATAGATTAATGATCCAATAATATCTGAAGAAATAAAGATAAAAATATAAGGCATGTTTTTAATCCCTTGATATATCTGGACCTAGCATGGTAAATGCCAGATTGTTTTTCAACTATTATTATAAAATACAGAATACCCAATTAATGTAATACTTCAGAAATTAAACAGGATTCCTATCAGGGAAATTTACTGAAATGTTTTTTCTAAAGCTTCAGTGGCCAAAAGACAGCAGTAGAATGTGAGAAACTAATTTTGGTTTGTTTTAACGCCTCAGAATGTTACAAATTAATCAAGTGCTACTTAAAGTCTAGAACTCATTAACTTTATAAGTTTTACTTTTCCCATGACAGAGATTAAGTTATAGCATAAAGCTTCTTTAGTCTCACATCAAGCAGGCTGCCATCCCCTCTGTACAAGTGCCCTCTTATCTGCAATTTAGTGAGTTCAGTGTAGGCAGCGATGTGTGCAATGACATAAAAGTACTAGTTTACTGTTACGTAATGTTCACGTGCAACCAGGTACAGATCCATCCTGGTCGTGTCTTTCCTCTACTCTAGGTAATCTGCTTAGGTAAAGCAGACACTAATAGTTACTACACCTGGAAGAAAAAATATATATGTATGTTTAAAAATACACACACACTCAACCAACATTCATTTGTTCACGTGCTTTCAGTAAAGAAAAAGAGTACATTATAAGTATTTAATCATTTGTTTCTTATTTTAACAAATCTAAAAGGTAAACTTACAGTCAGTGTTGTTAAGGGTCACAATTACATTTAAGATTTACATATCAAATAAAACTACCGGAGCTGTAACTAAACCCAAGTGCCAGTTAATTGCTGAAAGACATATCTCATATTTAGCTGTACGGATTTTGCCATATTGTTCTTAGGAGAACAAGCAAGCGAGTTATGTGACATGATTGTGTGAGTAAACCATTAGGTAATAGTGTATATCCCCAATAAACTAAAAATCAGCATAAATATGCAAGCAAAATTTAGTAGGCTAAATTTTTTTTTCTTTTTTAACTTTATGTGGAGTGGCTGAGTTTATGGCATTTGTAGAACAGATTGAGATTTGTAATGAAAAGGGAAGCAAAATGGAAAGTATTGAGAGAACAGCAGGGACCATTTGATGTGATTATGAAAGATGTTTCCTTATTCTGTTTTTTTCCTTTGCAATCTAAAAACAGTAGCAGGGGGTTACAAGCAGAGTTCATCGTAGGTTGTCAATCACTGTCATTTAACATTTGCAGGGGAAGATGTCTTTATTCAAGGACAGCTGGGCAAATCAGAGACACAGATTTGCAGTTAGTAGTCTGTCCAGCCTACACTAAATAAACAAGGATAGGGCAGACAAACCAGCCTCTCACATAAAAATATAATGGACTCCACTGACCTTGCTGCCCTCCATTCAGCTTCAATCCCAGTTGCATAAAAGCTTCACTACCCACTTTCAATTTCCTCTAATTACCTACATGATGTAGATAAGAAAATGAACCTTACCGATAGTCAGTGATCACACAGGAAATTAGCTAGACAAGTTGTTTAAAATTAGAGGAGTAATTTGGAGGTAAATAGAATGTCTACTAAGGAAGCAGTGGCTAGAAAGGTTTTTGTTTGCTTGTTTTTAACCAGGGATTGTGATTATTTTACTAGCTCACTCTCTGCTGATCCTGCGATTGCTGCTTTTCTAATTAATCTTAACTGAGTAAAAAGCCTCCTCTGTAAGTATTCTGAAACACCCAGCATAAAATACATGAGGGACGTAAGAGCTAAGTAAAGTGGTGAAGCAAGCATGTAATATTCTAAAGAGCTTAGAGAAACTGTGAACTGGAATTTCAGGAGTACATGACCATGGTATTCACAGGAGAGCCTGGCAGAGCAATTCAGGATTAAATAGCAGTTGTCTTCAGTCTGTCTTCATTTTAAATCTCTTTTCAAGTTCATGATCAAAATACCGTCTCCAAAAAGAAAAGAAAAAAACAACTTTTAATATTTTCTATTCATTCTAAATAATTTAAAATAAATAATATTTTCTATCTTGTTCTTGTGGTTCATAGCACTTGAGTTTTAATTAGAAAACACTATAGGGTTTCAGAGTAATATACTCCATAATGCTTTCTTTTTTTTAATAGAAATGCTGCATTCCAGCTGTATTAATGCTTCTTTTTGCCTGTCTTTCCACACTATTTTGAGTCAGTTCCACTGAGGTGCACTGGAAAGAGCATATTTCTTTATCATGCATTGATGTACTTTTGTGAGCATTTAATTAATATGGATTTAAAAGAAACCTAATTGGAGATTGGAGACTAAAGCTCACAGTATCAAATCTGCAGTTCAAGAGGATACAATTTCAGAATATTTTATCTTTAATCTGACTGTCTCTTGTATTACAAGCACATATTGGTCTTTCACAGAACCAATATTTTCAGTGATATAATCACATATAAATTGTATGGTTACTTGAATAAAATGAATGTACAACTACTAGTAAAGCATAAGTTTTAAAAATCTTGTTTCTTTGAATATTTTAAGAATCATGATATTTTTAAAAGTAGGTTAATTAAATTTTATTTTACATAGTGAAGGACACTTACATAATTATAAGCGAAGATTTACATCTGAAAACTAGAACAAAATTCAGTTAACTCTTAAAATTCAGTTAACATCCTTTAGGATATCAGATGTGATTATTATTATTACTATTATTTTTATTATTATATCTAACATTTACAGCACGTCTTACTGTGTTTAAGTGGTTTATAAACACTATCATATTCTGACACCAAACCCAAATTTAAGATAAGAAATTTGGAACCTGGGGAGTTACAGTTACTCCCAGAAGGTCACATAGCTTGGAAGTGGCAGAGCTGAAGATCACCTGTTGTATCAATTCCCAGATCTCGCATTCTCTCCACCACCTCATCCCACACCATGCCGACCCTAGAGATCTATAGTATCTCTAAAGGGATGAATTTCTTACTACCGCATTGTTTGTATTCCCTTTATTTCAAACACTGGAAGCAGAAAAAGAAGAACCCTCAAAGGAAGTAATAGCTGTTGATTAGACCTGTTAATTATAGATAATTTTTAAATATAGAAACTAATATTGATTTGATAATTGATAAACATTTATAAACCAAATGTCAGCCCCTTTGAAGATCTCAAAAGTGTTGTCTGTGTCAAATTTGATAGTGAAAAATGTCCTGTTTACCAAAAGCATATGTTTAATTGTAAAATCAGTGTAGACACTTTTGGATTATGTCTCACTATCAAGTATAGTGTAGATATAACTTACATTTGAAAAATAATATTAAGCCCTTTTAAGAGTATGTTACTATAATAAGTTCCAGTCCCCCCTTTTCAATTCAAATTTGATCCTTAACCTATCTTCCCTCCTTCCTTTTTCTTTTAAAAAAATCATTTTGACTGTCTTTCAATTCAGTCATAACTTCTTCACAGATACCTACATGACCCACTGTTATTATGTGTACCTCTTCCCCATTATATTTGTCCAGTTGCCATTTTACATTCATTTGTGATTAACTTTGATTAAGGTCTGGCTCCCCGACTAGACTGCAGAGTTTCATAAAAGCAGAGGGTCATGTCTCTTTTTGTTTACCATTGTGTATACCTGTCAATAATATATGCTGAATAAATATGTGGTAAACCAGCTACCCAGCACAGTAAGACCTTGTGGTTATTGAAGTACTTTTAATTTTTATTGAAGTGCATATAGTTTTTTGCAAAGAAATTAAGGAGCCCTTAGTTAAGAAAGATTCCTTCATGCACTAAGAAAAGGCATCACTGGGTTAAACATTTTAGGAGAGTGACTGTCTGGATAACCTTCATAAAAGGTTTGATGACCCTCTTATTAAACTTAGAAAAATGTCTCTACTGCAGAGCATTCTTTCCAACCCAAAATGTACTCAACTGTTAGCAGACTCATCTGATACTGATACTACTGGCAGTGGTCAAATACACAATCCTAGTAAAGAAGGGGATTAATGCAATAAATCACATAAATCTAGCAGAATTAGCATGGTTTAGAAGAGAACAGTAGAGTCACATCTTACATGGAGTTGAAATTCTAACGTAGGGAAATACAACTAAAAGTACTTATGATCAAAGTTACCTGCAAATAACCCCACAAGTACAAGCGTGGTCGAGTATAGTTGGCCGTGTTCAGATATGCTATTTCTCTGTGAGTTTAGCACCCCTAAGTTTTCTTCTAGCATTGGAGCAGATCATTGTTTCTTTAGCACCAAATGAAGTAGTTTGCTTACATTTAGAAGGCAAGCCTTATGAAAAATGTATACTTTTGAATACTAGAATAATATTCAGAAAGATGTTCATACTCTCAGAGGTTTCTCTTTCTCTGGGGAAAATGGGAGTGTATTGTATATGTAACTAATTTGACCTACATAGTACTGAAGAAAGTAGATTAATTAATAGAGAATGCTATTAATTAGTGTTTTCATTCAAAATCTGGAGATCCAATGTAGGTTGCAGTACTAAAACAGCTATTGAATTTTCTTCTGATAAAGAATCAGAAGGAATTGGATTTTACAAACAGTAGCAAGAAACATAAAATATGAATAAAGTTTTAGACTATGAAACAGACTTAAAGCTGATTTCTTCTCCTTCCATCACCTCCACCCAATTATCTGGATTCTTGCTCTTTCTTTAAGTGTATTTTGCATACTTGACAGAAAGCTCCTGCTCATGGATGTTCCCAACTTCTCTGCTACTAATAGCATCATCATTCTTCTCATCTCTGAAGCTTAAACTTTAGACGCTCCTTATCTGTTTTCATGGATCTACTCACACTATTTTCTTTGCTTGGAATGCAGGGAATCTCTCCTCTCTCCTCTTCTACAAATTGTTCTAAGCCTAGAACAAATGCCATGTCTTCTGGGAAACTTTCCAACACATCCAGTTTTCTTCAGTGCTCTTCTCTGTAGAATGTTTTATTCCTCACTTAAAATAATTATTCATTTATATAATTTGTTTCCCTAAATATTATTTTAATTTTCTTGAAGGAATTTTTTTTTTTTTTTTTTTTTTTAGATTTCTGAGTCATTCTCTTCCTTATTTGCTATTACATTTTTCTTAAACCAATTGGCAAGGGTGGGAAAATAAGTGAACTTTCTGATGGGGACTTTGATGGAGCTTAAACAGGTTGAAATGGGTCAGTCAGCAGGTAGCAGTAGTTCAGTCCTGATTCACCTGAAATCCAAGAATAATAGCACTGTCCTATGTAGCTGATCCCTCATTTTTTGGCAAATGACTTCAAAGAGAAAAGGAAAAAACTAACATGACATAAAAAAGAAAATCAAGTTGACACACAGGGTTAAATAAACATTGTCAATTGCTAATGTGTCAGCATATACTTCTTCCATAACATAGTCCAAAATAGTGAAGACAGTATTCAAAACAGCGTAGAATAGCCATACATTTTTTTATTACCAAGAAAAATAAGGGACATAATTAACAAATATTTATCAAATTCAGTTAAACAGAATGTTCCAAATAATATTCACGATATTTTTTCAGCCTGCTGTATTAAATCTGTTGAAACTATTTTTGCACGACATTTTTCAGTCTCTTGGACTCACCATTTTTCCTCTCATTAGAGGGCCTTTGTATACAGCAGTCCTCCCCAATTATTTGCAGTTTTTCTTTCCAGGTTTCAGTTACCCATGGTCAACCACAATCCAAAAATAGGTACCTACATTACACTAAGCATTTTGAGAGAGAAAGAGGACATTCACAAAATGCCTATTGTAATTTATTATTATAATTGTTTTATGTTATTATTCGTTATTGTTGTTCATCTCTTACTCTACCTAATTTATAAATTAAACTTTATCATAGGTATGCATGTATATATAGGAAAAACATAGTATATATAAGGCTTGTTACTATCCAGAGTTTCATATGTCCACTGGGGTTCTTGGAATGTATCCCCTGTGGATAAGGGAGAAGTACTGTATACTATTCCTAGAATACTCCTCACTTCTCTTTTCATCTAGTTAATATCTGCTCATCCTAAGTATCTTAGTTTGAATGTCTTTTCCTTCAGAAAGCCTTCCTAACCTTCCTAACTTGGTCAAATTTCTTTACTAAACTCTGTCACGTTTCTGTGTATCTCTTCCTCATAGCACTTGTCACCATATCAAATTTGCATTTATGTATGTAGTTGATTGAATAATGTCTGTCTGTCACACTAGGGAGCTTGACTGTGCCAGCAGTCTACAATGGCATATGGCAGATACTCAAAAATATTTATTAAATTATTTCATACAAAGTTTTGATATAGGAAGTTTCCTATTAATATAGTCTAAATGTTTTCATAAGGATTTAATACTATTGTCATTGGCCTACTTTTTAGTACTTTTGTAGTATATACTTGGCATGTAATATGGGCACGGGTTTCTGAAATTTTCAGTCAAGCACAAAAACATGCAGACATTATGCATAGATAGCAGAATATTCCAGTTGTTTCATATTACTACATTCCAAATAATGAAATCTCTAAGATTTCCATCGTTAAGTCTTATTTCATAGACAAGAATCCATGAGTACAAGTCAAAAGTTGTCTTATTTTTCTCTATGTACACCCCTCCCACCATGACCACTTCCCTAGGTAGCTAGTAATCTGCTTGCTGTCCCTCTAGATTCATTTGCATTTTCTAGAGTATGATATAAATGAAATCCTAGTGTATGTATTCCTTTTTTTCATTTTTTTTTTTTTTGGTCCGGCTTCTTTCACTCAACAGAATTATTTTGATGTTCATTCGTGTTCTGGCAAACATCAATCATTAATTCCTTTTATTGCAAAAATTCCATTGTATGGACGTGACACAGTTGTTTACCGTCTCACTTGTTGATGGACATTTAATTTTTTTTCTGATTTTTTTTTTTTTCGCTTTACAAATAATGCTCCTGCTGACTACTCTGTACAAGTCTTTGTTGTATGGACATATGCTTTATTTTCTCTTGAGTAAATCCCTAGGAATGGAATAACTAGATCATATGGTGGGTATATGTTTAATTTTTTAAGAAAACATGAGACCCTTTTCCAAAGAAATTGGAACATCTTACATTCCCACCAGCTATGCATGAAATTTCCATTTCTTTCCCATTCTCTCCAACACTTGCTCTGTCACAGTTATTTTAATTTTGGCCATTCTAATTTATATTTTTCTTAAAACTAGTGATATGAGACATCTTTCCATAAAGTATCTGTTAAAGTCTTTTTCCCATTTTTTACTGGGGTGTTTGTTTTCTCATTGTTGAGCTTTGAGAAAACCTTATGTATTCTGGATACAAGTCCTAGATCAGATATATGCTTTGCAGATATTTTCACTCTGTGGCTTATATTTTTAGTATTTTAACAATATCTTTTAAATTTGGTGATGTTCAGTTTATCATTTTTTTTCCTTGTATGGGTCATGTTTTAGCTGTCCGATCAAAGAAATTTTTTCCTAATTCTAGATAACAAAGATGTTCTATGTTTTCTTCTGGAAGCTTTAAAGTTTTAGATTTTATATTTAGGTCTATAATACATTTTGAGTGAATATTTCTTTATGGTATAAAATACGGATTGAAGTTGATTCTTTTTTGTCATATGGATACCCAGTTATTCTACTACCACTTCTTGAAAAGACTGTTCTCCCCTGCTTTGCCTTTGAGCCTTGGTCAAAAATTAGTTGCCCATGTATATGTGGGTTATTTTGGGACTCCTTGTTCAATTCCAATATATACTTTTTGCTTAGTGTAGCTTTGTAAGTCATGTAGTGCTCGTGGAGAACATGCTTAAGAATCCATCATGATGGGAAATATTTCATTCTCAAAAAAAAATTATCTTCTTCCTGTTATGGTAGTTCTGAATGCTAGATATTTTTTTCCATGGGATCAAAAGGTACCTAAGTATATGATTGCGAATGAAAAAATAGGGGACGGAAATTAGGTATTGGCAGTTTTTCCATTTTTAAAGTGTGTGAATTTTTAATATAAATGTGGAAATATAAAGCATTAATGCAAATCAAAATGTTTCAGTGAACAAGTTTCAGCAATTCAGCTTTGTGATAATTACAAATAAACTTGTTAAATTTTTCTGGACAATGCCAGGATTCAGATTTTTTTAAAACAAGTAAATTTCTTATTGATGGCAATGGTGTTTTTTCATTTTTATCATACAGTAGATTCCGTCCATTCACTGTATTTTTCTGAGTTGTCCTACGTGCAAGTATGTTTTTAATGTTGTCTGTCTTGTGTGCTGTTCCTGTAAGTTTGCTATTAAAATACATAAACTATAAAAAAAAAAAAATCATGCAGTGCTAGCTCTTCAGCGTTGGTCTTTTTATCCTGAGTGCGTTTGGCTATTCTAGGTCCTTTACATTTCCATATGAATTTTAGAATCAACTTGTCAATTTCTAACACACACAAAATAGGGCCTCCTACAGCTTCAATTGAAATTGTATTAAATCTGTAGATCAATTTGGGAGAATTAAGGTATAACTCTTCATTTAGTTAGATCCTCTTTATTTTTTCTTAGCAGTGTTTTTGTTGTGTTTTGTTTTCAGTGTCCAGGTTTTTATATTTTTATGAGATTCATCTCTAAGTGTACTTCATATATATGATGTTATCATGAATTCCTTTTTTATTTCTGATTGTTGGTTGCAAATATACAGAAAAATACAATCAATTTTTGTATGTTAATCTTGTATCCTACACACTTGCCAAACTTATTTTGTAGATATCATTGGACTTTCTACATTGATGGCCATGTCATCTGCAAATAAAGATAGTTGTACTTCTTCCTTTCCAGTCTAGATGCCTTTATTTCTTATTCTTGCCTGATTGCACTGGCTAGAACCTGTGGTACAATGTTGAATAGAAATAGTAAGAGCAGGCCAGACATGGTGGTTCGCATATGTAATCCCAGCGCTTTGGGAGGCTAAGGCAGGAGGTTGCTTGAGGCAAGGAGTTTGAGGTCACCTCGGCAACATAATAAGATCCCAAGTCTACAAAAAAGATTTTTTTTTAACTAGCCAGGCATGGTGGTGCATGCCTACTCTGGAGGCTAAGGTGGGAGGATAATGAGCCCAGGATTTTGAGGCTACAGTGAGCTATGATTGTGCCACTACACTTCAGCCTGGGCAACAGAGTGAGGCCCTATTTAAAGAGAAGATTTAGTAGTAGTGGTGAAAGCAGAAATTCCTGTTTTGTTCCTGATCTTAGGGGAGAAACATTCAGTCTGTCACTATTAAATGTTAGCCATAGATTTCTCAGAAGTGCCATTTATGGCCAGAGCTGTGGCTCACGCCTGTAATCCCAGCACTTTGGGAGGCTGAGGCTCATAGATCACAAGGTCAAGAGATCGAGACCATCCTGGCTAACACGGTGAAACCCTGTCTCTACTAAAAATAAAAAAATTAGCCAGGTGTGCTGGCATGTGCCTGTAGTCCCAGCTACTTGAGAGGCTGAGGCAAGAGAATTGCTTGAACCCGGGAAGTGAAGCTTGCAATGAGCTGAGATGGTGCCACTGCACTCCAGCCCGGGCGACAGAGCAAGGCTCCATCTCAAAAAAAAATGAAAAAAAAAAAGACGTGCCATTTATGAGGTTGAGAAAGTAACCTTCTTTAGTTTGCTGAGAGTTTTTGTTAAGCATGGATGTTGAACTTTGTCCGATTTTTTTTTCTGTATGACTGAGATAATGTTGTTTTTCTTTTAAAGTTTATTTATAAGATGAATTATATTTATTGATGTTTGAGTGTGTAACCAATCCTGCATCCCCAGAATAAACTTCATCTGGTCATGATGTATTATTCTATTTATATATTGTTAAATTTGCTAAAATTTTGTTTAGAATTTTTACATTTATGAGAGATATTTTGTGGTTTTCTTATCCTTTAATGTTATTGTCTTGTTTGGGCATACGGACAGAACTGGTGCCATCAAATTAGTTGGGAAATATTTCTTTCTCTTTGATGTTCCAGGAAAGTTCTTACAGAATTGGTTTTAATTCTTTCTTAAATATTTGATAGAATTCACCAGGAAAGCTATCAGGGCATGGAGTTTTCTTTTTTTTTTTTTTTTTTTTTTTTTGAGACGGAGTCTCGCTCTGTCGCCCAGGCTGGAGTGCAGTGGCCGGATCTCAGCTCACTGCAAGCTCCGCCTCCCGGTTTCACGCCCTTCTCCTGCCTCAGCCTCCCGAGTAGCTGGGAGTTTTCTGTGTCAGAAGATTTTTACTACAAATTGAATTTCTTTAATACATGTAAGGATTTTCAGGTTATTTCTTCTTGAGTTTTCTATTTCTTCTTAATGTTTTGTGTCTTTCAAGCAGTTTATCTATTTCATCTTAGTTTTTATAGGTAAAGGCATAAAGCTGTTCATATTATTTTTTAATTATTATTTTAATATCTGTAAAATCTGCAGTTATGTCACCCCTCTTATACCTGATACTGATGTATGTCTTCTCTCCTTTTTCCCTGATCTGTTTGCTAGAGGAGTATCAGTGTTGTTGATCTTAAAGAACCAGCTTTTGGTCTCATTTGTTTTCTCTATTGTATTTGTTTCCTATTTCGATGATTTTCACTTTAATTTTCATTCTTTCCTTTCTTTTGCTTATTTGGACTTAATTTACTGTTCTTTTTCTAGTTTTTTAAGGTGGAAACAAAAGTCACTTATTTGAGACCTTTCTTCAATTCTAATATAGATGTTTAGTTTTATAAATCCCTCCTAAGTACTGTTCCAGTGATGTCCCACAAAATCTGAGACATTATGTCTTTATTTTCATTCATGAATGTGCAAAATACTTTCTCATTTCCTGTTTTATTTTTTCTTTCAATCATGAGTTAGAGGTGTGCTACTTAGTTTCTAAATATTTGGGATTTTCTAGAGATCTGTCATTGGTTTCTCATTTAATTTTCTTGCAGTCAAAGTATCACTTAAAATTTGTTTTTATGGCCCGCTAATATGATCTCAGTAAATAGTCTCTGTGTTCTTGAGAATAAATATATTCTACTGTTGTTGGGTTGTGTGTTTTATAAATGTCAATCAAGTCAGCTTAGTTTACAGTGTTGTTCAATTCTATATTCTTGCTGATTTTTTCGACTTGTTTTAGTGATTATTGAAAGATAGGTATTGATATCTTCAGCAATACTGTTTTGTTTTTTTCTATTTCTCCATGTACTTCTATACTTTTTTTTTCATGGATTTTGAAGCTGTTATTCAGAACATAAATGTTTCAGATTGTTATGTCCTTCTGATTGACTCCTTTAGAGTTATGACGTTACCATCTTTATCCATGATGATAATCTTTGCTCTGAAATCTACTTTGTCTGAAATTAATATAGCCACTCTGCCTTTCTTTGAACTACTGTTAGCATAGTATATCTTTTTCTGTTCCTTTACTTTTAACATATTTGTCTCTCTATACATTAATATGTACATATCTACACATACATATATGTATTTATACATGTATATTAGTGTGTGTTTGGTAGTAAGCAAACATATATAGTTGGCCCTCTGTGTCTATGGGTTCTGCATTCATAGATTCAATCAATTGCATATCGAAAATATTCATAAACCAAAAAATGGCTGCATTTGTACTGAACATGTATAGACTTTTCTTTGTTGTCGTTATTCCCCAGACGATACAATATAACAATTATGTACATAGTATTTACATTGTATTAGGTATTATAAGTAATCTAGAGATGATTTAAAGTATACAGGAGGATATGTGTAAGTTATATGCAAATATTACACATTTTATATAAGAGACTTGGATATCTGGATTTAAGTATCTGCAGGGGGTCCTGGAACCAATCCTCCATGGATACCAAGGGACAACTCTAGTTGGGTCATGCTTTATTATGTAGATAATGTCTGACTTCAACTGGAGCTGTTTAGACCATTTACATTTAATGTGACTGTTGATATGCTTAGGTTTAAGTATATAATCATATTTGTTTTCCAGAGATTGTTGTTGATTTCTAATTTAATTTCATTATGATATGAAAACATATTTCACATGCTCCGTGTGAAGTATGTTCCTTATATTTTTGTTCTTTATTTTTACCTTCATGTGGATTAATTATTTATTTTTAAAACATTTTTTATAGATTCAGGGTGGTACCTGTGCAGGTGTGTTACATGGATGTATTGTGTGGTGGAGTTAGGTTTCCATTGTACCCATCACCCAAGTAGTGAGCATTGTACCCAATAAGTAATTTTTCAATTCTTATCTCGCTCCCACTCTTCTTCCTTTTGGAGTCCCCAGTGTCTATTAATTCTGCGTGTATGTGTGTCCATGTATACCCATTGTCTAGCTCCCACTTATATGTGAGAACATGTGGGATTACATGTTCTCCAGTTCCATTCATATTGCTGCAGAAGACATAATTTCATTCTTCTTATGGCTGCATAGTATTCCATGGCGCATACCACATTTTCTCTATTCAGTTATCCATTGATGGACACTTGGGTTTATTCCATAACATTGCTATTGTGAATAGTACTACAATAAACATACAAGTACAGATACCTTTTTGATACAATGATTTTTTTTCCTTTGGAGCTGCCCAGTCAAGGGGTGGTTAGTTCCGTTTTTAGTTCTTGGAGAGTAGATTAGTTACTTCTTATCCTCTATGATGAGTTACTAACTGTAACTCTTGCATTTTGCTATTTTAGTGATTGCTTTAGGATTTATGGTGTACATTTTTAACATCACAGTTTATCTTCAAATGATATTATAAGACGTCATGTATCATAAGAGAACCTCAGAATATTATACCTCTGTTTCTCCCCTACCAGAAATTATGCTATTGTGTCATATATCTTACTTTTGCATGTATTGTAAACTCCATAATGTGTATTTATTATTTTTGTTTAAACAATCATTTTGTATTCAGTGATATTAAAATAGTAATAACAAATTATTACATATTTATCCATGAAATTACCACTTTTAGTGCTCTTCATTTCTTTGTGTAGATCCATATTTTCATCTGGTATAATTTGTCTTCTGCCTGAACAATGACTTTAACATTAAGCGCATCAGCTGAATTATTTCAGTTTTTGTATGTTTGAAAATTCTTCACTTCTGAAATATTTATTTTCGCTGAATTTTAGCATTCTAGATTGACAGTTGTTTTTCTTTTCCTTTTTTTATTTATTGTTTTGTTTTTTTGTTTTGTTTTGTTTTGTTTTGTTTTTGATGGACTCTTGCTCTGTCTCCAGAGTGCAGTGCGGTGGCGCCATCTTGGCTCATCGCAACCTCTGCCTCCCAAGTTTAAGTGATTCTCCTGCCTCGGCCTCCTGAGTGGCTGGGACTACAGGCGCGCGCGACCATGCCCAGCTAATTTTTGTAATTTTAGTAGAGATGGGGTTTCACCGTGTTGGCCAGGATGGTCTCAATCTCGACCTCGTGATCCGTGGACCTCAGCCTCCCAAAGTGCTGGGATTACAGGCTTGAGCCACCGCGCCCGGCCCGACAGTTGTTATTCTTACAGTAAATTAAAGATGTTGCTTCACTGTTGCCTTATGGCATTATTTCTGATGAGCACCTTGCTTTCTTATCTTCCTTCCACTGTATATAACATAGTGTTTCCTCTGGCTGCTTTTCATATTTTCTATTTATTACTGATTTTGAGCAATTCAGTAGTGATTAATTATGGTTGTATAGTTTTCAGTTTTCTTTGTTTGAGATTTGTTGAATTTCTTGAATCTATAGATTTATAGTTTATATCAAATTAGAACTTTTCCAGTGACTATTTCTTCAAATTTTTTTCTGCCTTTCCTTCCACACTGTGCATTGGGCCACTTGAAGTTGTCTCACAACTCATTGATGTTGTGTTGATTTTTTTAATTCTTTTTTCTGTTTGTATTTCATTTTTAATAGTTTCTATTAATGTCTTAAAGTTTATGAATTTCTTCTTCAATATGTATTCTTCCATTAATAAAATTCATAAAAAACAAAATGTCTGAGATGAAAAATCTCATCTCCAGAAATTTTCATCTCTAGAAATTTGAATTGAGTAGTTGTCAGTAACTTTTTAAATATGTAAAATACAGTTGCAACAACTGTTTTCTTTGTCTGCTAATTCTAAGATCTATGTCACTCATAAGTTTTCATTGACTGATTATTCTCCTTGTTATAGATCCTCTTTTCCTGCTTTTTTGCATAGTTGATAATCTTTAATTGGATACCATACATTGTGAATTTCACCTTCTTGAGTACTATATTTTTTGTATTCCTATAAATCTTCTTGAGCTCTGTTCTGGAATGCAGTTAATTTACTTGGAAGCTGTTTGATCATTTTAGGTGTTGCTTTTTTAATTTCCTTGGCAGGCTAGAGTAATATTTGTCCTAGAGCTAATTACTCTCCACTACTTAGGCAAGGCTGTCTTCATCGCCTCAATACAGGGAGTCCTCTAGATGTACCTGGATTTCCTCTCACTACACCACAGTATGGTAACTCTCCATGCAGTAAGCTGAGGCAATGCTAAGGCTCACCTGGTTTGTTTTCTATGTATCAGGGATCATTGTCTTTCATAGTTTTATGTTCAGCATCTTGAAGACCACTGTTTCATAGGTTTTGTCTTTTTTTTTTTTTTTTTTTTTTTTGAGGAAGGGGCAGTTGCAGTAGGAGGATAAATCCAGCCCCTGTTTGAATATTAACATATCCAATTAATGCTATGTCTGATGTAGGATTCATATCAACATCCATGGACAATCTCAAATAACTACATATTTGGAAAATATGATTTTTGTTTCACAACAAACACTAATAAATAGATCAGTCTATTTTTTAACACAACAGTTCTAGTTTCGCTTGTAGGTTCAATTGGCACTTATTGACTGATATCATGCAGACTGCTTTTCACTACTGTACCCTAAAAATCTAAGATGGAAAATCAAAACATTCCAGAACAATCTGACTCTGTGTGTGATCTAATTGGTTACAATAAATAGTAAGTTAATTCTGCTCTTTACCCTTTTCTCATCTTGTCAGTCTTGTCCTTGCCCCTTTCTCCAGCCCGGTCTTATTTCTTCCATTCATTCAGAAGATCTTAAATTAAACATCACTTTTTCAGAAAGCTGTCCCTCGCCCTCTAAAATAAGAAGGTCCCCCAAACTGAATTTTCATTCAACACTCTGTACTTTTACCGTATCATAACATTTATTACACTTTATAGAATTTTTTTATCTACCTTCCCTGATGAACTCTCAATTTCTGGTTCACTGCTGTGGCCCCAGTGTCATGCATAGTGTGTGATGACTAGTAAATACTCTATTATTTTTGTTGACTGTAAATACAAAGGAACATTCATGAATTTCACATAGATTGTACCTAACTCACTATCACTAATACATTGCTTATGATAGTATTGAACAAGCAAAATTCTAAGGGATATAGTTATTGTATGATTTTTCTGAGCCATGTTTTAAATGTCAGTAGAACTAAGAAGTACATTAATTATACTTTGATCCAACCATGTGGGGCTTTTTTTTTTTTTCAGGATGCAGAAGAGTATACAGATTTACCCGTGAGACACAATGAAGATCATATGAATAGTGAACTGGCAAAATGTCTTCCCATTGAATTAAATCCTCATTCATTTGACAGCCCTCACACCAAAGCACATCTCCTACTACAGGCACATCTCAGCCGAGCCATGCTACCCTGCCCAGATTATGACACTGATACCAAAACAGTCTTGGACCAAGCTCTCAGAGTATGTCAGGTATGAAAGTCACTTCTAATATCTATGTGTGTTTTCTCCCATCATTCCTGCCCTCTTTTTGCTAGTTTTAGGATAAAATGTACTTGCATTTAATAACTTTATGGTATCATTGTTGAGAAACAACTGGTTGATCATACCGAGAATTTCCAAAGTAAAAACAAATATGAATGAAATAAGATGACAGTTTTAGTCACTCATTCTACTAAAACATATTGAAGGCAAACTATGTGCCAGATACTTTTCTAGGCACTGAGCATATAATAATGAACAAGACAGAAGAGTCCCTTCTATTATGGACTTTCACTCAAGTTGGGGAAGACTGACAATTTAGAATATAAATTAATAGGTAATAACTGGCATTTTTAAATAACTGCTTTAAAAAAATAAAGAATGGTAAAATAAATAAAGAGAAAGATGGAGGGTAATGTTTTGTACTGTTTTTTAATATGGTGTTCAGGAACTATCTCACTGGTAAGGTAACATTTAACTAAAAATGAAAGAAGAGAGTAAACCATAGGGTCTCTGCAGGTGTGTATTCAAACACTAAGAAAGTTTTCATGTAGGAAGTTACTTGGTATATTCAAGGAATATCCAGGAGGCTTATTGTAAAAAAGGTCAAAAGAGATGGTTAAAACAATAAAAAAAATTAGTGAGAAGTATGGCAGTTTTTACATTTTGCAAGTATCTTTAATATCCAACTTATGAGAGATCAACTAGGTTTATATATCTTCTTTTACAATCAACATAAAATGTCTATTGCAATAGGATGTGTTAGTTGAAGTATATGAAAAAAAATCCAGCCTAGAAAGGTAAACAGTTTAAAAAGAGAAGAGTATTTTTATAGCCTTTTCAGATAATTGTGGGTATTCTTCTTTAATGCTACACTAGAACCTGACAAGCGATATTTCTTGAAGGTTAGTTGCAATGTGGAATCTGAAACCATATTAATGACCTTTTTATACCTTAAGTGCTCTAGTGCTAGACAATAAAAAGATGGTGGTTTGATCAGGTTAGTAATGGGTGAGGTTGATGAAAATTGGTCAGATACTAAATATTTTTCTAAGGAGAACTAACAGACTCTTCTAATGAATTGAACAAGGGTTTTTAAGGAAGGAAGGAACCAAAGATGATTTCAAGGCTTTTCTCCATAGCAACTAGAAGCATGGAGCTAACATTACTGGGAGATGATTGTCAGAGGAGCTGGTTTTGGTGGGGGAAGAATACCTAAAGGATTGCGATTATAAAGGATTTTGATTTTCTACTTTATACCTTTTTTGGACGTGTTTTTAAACTTTTTTTTTCATAAAAACCCATTTTTAAAATTTTCAAAAGATTTAAGATCTTTAAAGGTAGAGTAAGTTAGTCTATATAAATATGTATACAAGAATATACATTATGAAATGATTTGCAAAGTTAAGGCTTGGAAATAACCTAAGTATCTCTCAGGTTATTAGAATATTACAAAATATTACAATTCCATTTATGAACTCTACATTTGTGTAGAATGTCCATATCTATATATGAATATATACCCAGAGAGGAGATCCAGAATGGTGTCCACCAAAAGTTTAACAGTAGCCGTATCTGGGTAGCAGGAATTCGGGTGATTTTTAATTTCTTCTTTATGCTGTTCTTAAATGTTTGAATGTTTTAAAATTAACTTCAAGTGTTTTTATTATCAAAAATAACAATTTTATTGTTTTAGAAACTAGAAGTACTATAAAAAGAGAGAGTAAGCTCAAGTTATCAAAAATTGGAAGGGAAGTAAGGCTATAATAAACATATAACATGTTTTTACACTCTTTTGTAACTAACACATGGTTTACTTATTGAGGAAGGTGATTTGCTACTGCTTATTAGTCACACTTCACAAAGGTTAAAGGTCCTAAAGTTTTAGCTGTTGCCCTGGATACTCATTTGTGTTTCCTATAACTTCCTTTCCTCTCTCAAACACTGACTTGTTAATGAACTCTGGGGTCAGAAAGGGTTGAAGAGAAACGGCAAGATAAATTAAGTTTTTATATTTACAGATATTTTGATTGTACGTTATAATTTTTGTATGTGGATTACTTCTAAAACCTATATTGTGTGATCAGTTCATTGATTCTTTTTTAGCACTCAGTCAATAACAATTCAAAAACTAGATAATAATCTAGGAAATTTCTTAAAGGAGTCTGTTTCTAAATTTACTTTTAAGGAAAAGGATTCAGCCAGATACTTTTTAGCCTCTATTAGATATTTTTATATACAGTATATATATTTATATAGTATATATATCTATATATATCTTATATACAGTGTCTGGGATAATATTTATATTCCTTAAATATGGTTGATCCTTATAAATAGCATCTAAAGAGAAATCATTTTCTCTTTAATTATAAAAATAGTACACTTCATTGTAGATAATTTGAAAAGCAGCATACTAAAATTAAAGTCATTCATAGTAATTATACCTTCACTCACATGAATATGAGGCTCTTTTCTTTTTTTCAATGAATTTTTAATTTTTTTTAAATTAGACTTTTGTTTTGAAATAATTTCAAGCTTACAAGTATTTGCAAAATACTGCAATGAAATTTTCTTATACCTGTTACCCAACCTCCCCAAAAGTTAACATCTTAACTCAGTGTTGGTCCAGTCCTATTAACAAATCTACAGACCTATTCAAATTTTGTCAGTATGAATTTTATCCCAATAATTGCCCTTTCTCTCTCTGTACCATGATCCAATTCAGGATCCCAGATTGCATTTAGTTGTCATGTCGCCTTGGCCTTCTTGTCTTTCTTGGCACTTGTGAAGAGTACCAGGCAGTTATTTTATGGAATTATCCCACAGTTTGGATTTGCCAGTTATGATTACATTTAAGTTTATGGTATTCTTTGTCAAGAATACGGCAGCAGTGATGGTTTGTCCTCTTAGTGTATCGTATCAGGAGGCTTATGACAGATGTGTGTGGCAATGATATTGACTTTATACAATTGAGGTGATGTCTACCAGCCTTCTTCTCTAGTTACTTTTTTTTTTGTAATTAATAAATATACTTTGGAAAATAACTTTGAGATTATATAAATATTCTGTTTCTTGTCATAGTTTTTAACATTATTTGCAGCATCCATTTGTGATATTTGCCCAGAACAATTACTATTGTGAATTTCTATTTTAATGATTCTTGGAATTATACGATAAGGAAGAACTTCCCTTCTTCCCCATTTATTTACTTTATTCAGTTATTTATTTATATAAGCATAGACTCACCGCAGTGTTTCTTGAATACTACCTTGCATTCTGGCATCTTGTGCTGTCACTCCATCACCCCAGCCTTGGAATCAGCCATTTTTTTTTAATAAGAACCTTGGTTCCTTTTATTAGAGATGGCTGTAGAAACTAAAATCTGGACTGAGCATAGTAGTTCATACCTTTAATGTCAGCACTTTGGGAGGCCAAGACCCCATCTCCACAAAAATAAAATTAAAAATTAGCTAGGTGTGGTGGTGGACGGTAGGGGGTGCCAAGGTGAGAGAATTGCTTGAACCCAGGAGGTCAAGGCTGCAATGAGCCATGATCAAGCCACTGTGCTCCAGCCTGGGTGACAGAGCAAGACCCTGTCTCAAAAATAGAAAATCTGGGTGCTTTCTGCATTCCACTGCTACTTGGGAGTCTTTGCTTCTAGGCCCTCTCTGTGTACAAAACAAGGAAATGTAAGTATGTATACACAGACATTTATATTTATTTGCGTGCCCATTTACCTCTCATGGACATGTGTATGTGTGTGTAAAAACATCTATATTTATCATTCTTATACCTTGTATGCCAATCTAAGACCAAAGGGTTCACTTAGTCTTCCTCCTTTTTTATTAATAACTCCTCTTTCTACCTGTAAGGTATCACAGTATTGTTAATAAAGATATATTTATTTAGCTCCTCAATCCTAGAATATTCAGTGGTGTAGTTTTAGAATTACCAACCCTTTCTCTTGCAAAAAGCAGATACTAACTAAAATGCAGCAGTTGTGTACAGTTCTTTTTTTTCTTTGGAGACTTTTTCTTGGTAAATTTACACACACACACATTCACTTTTTTCTTATAGAAATATCTTATGTTATTTTATAAATGCCTAATAATTTATAGCATTAAACATTGTTCTCAAGAATAATTTCTAATGGCTATGCTATATTCCCTCATATAAAATTTCATAATTTATTTAGTGAGTTATCTGTTATTAGACATTTGTGTATGCAGTTTTCCTCTATTTTAAGTTATAAGGATTAGTTTTGACCATCTTAAATGTTTGACTTGGCTTGTCGGAAGCCACCTGGAAGGAAGCTGCATTGTAAAGAGATGAAAACCAGCTTCTGCTGGGTGCCATGGCTCATGCCTATAATCCCAGCACTTTAAGAAGCCAAGGCAGGTGGATCACGAGTTCAGGAATTCAAGACCAGCCTGGCCAAGATGGTGAAATCCCACCTCTACTAAAAATACAAAAATTAGCTGGGGGTTGTGGCGGGTGCCTGTAATCCCAGCTACTCGGGAGGCTGAGGCTGAGAACTGCTTGAACCCGGGAGGCAGAAGTTGCAGTGAGCCAAGATCACGCTGCTGCACTCTAGCCTGGGTGGCAGAGCGAGACTCCATCTCAAAAAAAAAAGCTCATATTCTGAATCCTCTCACTCTTGGAATTTCTCTACAAAATTGTATGAAAGTAAATAAGCCATTAAGAGGAAAGAATATTAGAGTTGCCAGTGGGAAACTTGGAGAGAATGACTGATTGGCAGTTCTAATTCTGTACCCTGTTGTTTTCATTTGATACGCGGGTACTATTGGCCTTAGAAAGTACGGGTTTAAGCAGTTTGCAGCTCTGCTGGCTGATTGAAAATTATACTACCGCTCTCATGGGACATCAGCATGATCTTGTGAACTGTGGATGGGAATCTGCCACCAGTTCTGACTGTAAATTCTCCTCTGCTGCCATTTTAGTATAAGGCCATAGACAAGTCACTTAACCTTTGGTGTCTGAGTAAAGCTAACACCTTAGAAGAGTGGTGCTTTAGTTAATGTTTATAAAGTAAACAACAATTTCAGGACTCGGAAATAGGTCTTAGTATCTTCATTCTTAGTAGTTCTTTTATTTCCTTGCTTTATCATAGTAACTTAACTATTCCCTTTATTTCATAGAAGCCTACCTTTTATTTGCACCATCATCCAGGTTATGAAAACTCTGTAGTCTTGACTACTCATGTTCTAGTAGTCTTTCACAAAAGAAAAACGTAGTTGTAGTAGAATTATTCCTCCTGGCTTGAAGTCAGAGTCTACAATACAGCCTGCCTTTGCTTCTCCTATCCCATTTCAAATTATGTATCAAGGGCATTTGTGTCATTTTTTGGTTTGAGATATTTTTGTCATGGTTCCTTTTAATATTTTACTGTTACTAGCATTTCCTTTGCTATCCCCCTTAACAAAAATAAATGTTAAAATTACTATACATATCTCAATTTTTAAAATCTGTTTAGAATATTCTAATTTGTAAATTGCATAATTATGGAATTGACTGTCCTTGCCCTTTACCTTTGAAATCCTCTTCTTGATCATATTAACTATAAAATGTATTTGTAAAATGTAGTAAGTGATATGACAGCCTTTCTGTGCTGGATATACCAAAGAAAAGCTTCATGTTCGCTCTTATGGAAAAATTAAAAGTAAAAAGTATCAAAAATATAAGTGAGTTGCCTAAATTTTCAAATTTGGTGACAAAACCAGAACTAATGATAAATGTCTAGTGTTTTGAGTACCTCTCTGCCTTTTTTGTGTGTTTTTTGTTTCGTTGGTTGGTTTTGATTTTTGATTTTTGGTTTTTGCCTGGGTAACAGGATCTTGCTCTGTCTCCCAGGCTGGAGTGCAGTGACACCATCTTGGCTCACTGCACCCTTGACTTCTGGGCTCAATGGATTCTCCCACCTCAGCCTCCTGAGTAGCTGGGACTACAGGTGCAAGCCACCGCGCCTGGCTAATTTTTTTGTATTTTTTGTAGAGAGAGAGTTTTGCCATGTTGCCCAGTCTTGTCTCAAACTCCTGGGATTACAGGTGTGAGCTACCACACCTAGCGCTGACACTGTTTTTTATCAAAGAGCAAAGCAGTTGGTTTTTAGAGAAGTTAAATAGCTCTGCTAAAGGTGATTTGTTGAGGCAATTTGTGCTGAAACCAAATGGAGATTCCAGGACTTTTATTCTTGCTCTGATATCTCTGATCCTTTCTAAGAAGCGCCACCAGTCTACAAATTAAAAAATAATCTTCATTTAAATGAAAAACATCTAAATACAATACTAAGCCAAATAGTATAAGAATATGTGTTTATATCTCAGTCACTCTCACTACTTCCTATATATGGTATGTACTTCAAAACTTCCCAGTAATTGAACTTTCATATGTGTTATGCCAAAAGAGAAACCATGGCTTATGGAGCCTGAACTCAGTGATCTGAGAAGCAGAGGGCTGTGTGTTTCCAAGTTTAGTTGTGCTGTCAGTTTACTGAGTTAATTTGGGAAATTTTTTTTTCAGAAGTCATAGAGGCTAGATTTGCCCTTCAGCTCATGTTATCAAGCCTGCAGCCTACATTTTAACAGATCAAAACACTTGTGTGTATTTTAAGATTTATTTGAGATCGAAACACTTGTAGGTATTTTAAGATTTATTTTAAAGAACTTTAGCAGCAATATTCTTTTTTTTTTCAGCCCTAGTAAAAGTTTTGTTTAATTCTAAGATGCCATCATAGTGAACAACCTTAACTTTAATGCTCCATAACTATATTCAAAGCTTTTATGTGTTTTTGTTTATAATTAAACAGTAATTATGAATGTTTAGTACTTACCTGATGACAAACACTATTCTGTTGAAAAGGTTTTGCATTTAAAAAGAAAAATATGTGAAATCCAAGGCACTAGGCCATGAACCAGTATCAGACTTTTAAAGAAAACACTTTATATTGAAAAAAAAATAAACAAAAAACAGCTAATGGGATCTTATTTCAAAACACAGCATATGTGAATTAATCAGTCTGAAAACAATAACCATAACTTAAAATCTTCAAGACAGGAAACAAAACAGTACATATACATATATAGACATATATATCTTTTAAAAATTTTTTATAATTAAAATTCCTCTTTATATTTACAAAAATGAAATCAGGTAATACTGAAAGCAGCAAGGTTCTTCTTTTTCCTTTTGCTTTTAATAACCAATTCCAGTAGCCTGAATATAAATTTTCAAATTTTTCTTTTGGTAAAACTATATTCTTGAATTAAAGTTATGATTGGAATATTAATATGTCTATAAGAAAAGCTTTCTAGTCTATTTCAAAATCATGTAAATGAAAAGCAGTTTTAATATGTCATTGTTTCTTAAAATAATTTCCATATTTGCATAAAATATACTGCTATTCTGAAGTACGTTCCTTTGTTAATATCAACCCTAGACCTTAGAGAGTGCCTGGATATACCAAGCAGAATCTATTCTTATCAAAAGACCATAATCATCTAACATTTGAAGTATTACATTTCTAGCCTGCCTTACGGAAATGTTTAGAAAGCAAAGAACCCTTCTTTGAGTGTCAGTAAGTGAACAGAAAAATGACCATTTTCAGCATAAAAGCAGCTCATGGGTCTTGCAATAAAATATACATACACACACACACACACACACACACACAAAAGATAGCATTCTGCTTTGATGAGAAAACTGAGCTAATCTGAATGAAACAAAAACAGAAAACAGACTAGAAGCCAGATTGGTATTTTGCATCGTGTATGCTTGTTTGAAAATCTTTGCTCCTGAAGTAAATATTTGGCAACCACAGTGATTAGCAGTTAAAGCAATTTCAACAAAATAAGAAGTCATCAAAAATGGACTATTTGTCTGAAAGAGCAGTACCTATATTATAAAGATTGAACTTCATGGCTCATCACAACCATTTTCAAAATTTAACTCCTACTGTCTTCTTATAAATTAAGAGAATTTCATTTGTGTTCCATAGTGCAATGACAAAAAAAAAAAAAGTAAAAACAAAACAAAAAATAAACCCTCATGCCTAAATTTAGAATATTGTGTTGTGTAGCAATCCAAAACATTCTAAACAAATTAAATAGTTTAACTTATGTGACAGGCAGATAAGCATTTCAAAAGCATAATGAAGTCCAATTATGTAGTGCATAATGTAGACAGGAGTAGAATCTTACATTATGCAGACATTTTCTAAATAAAATCTCCCCGTAGGACAACTATATATAAACATGGGTAAGGTAAGCTCAGACTAGTTCTGTGAACCTTTTGAAATCAAGAGTCTGAAACACAATACATTTTTCAGGAAGGCACCAAGTTATCCTAAAAAATTTTCATGTTGGTTATTCTGACATTGTTTTTTCATCAGATACTCTAGTCACATCAACAACTTATGTGATTTGCCAGGAAAAAAAAAAAATTCCCCCCAAACCAAAATACCATTCTAGATCCAGTATACTAAATATATCACCCTTATTGGAAGTGCTGTTAGCATAGTCTTTGCAACTAGCCCAAAGCATATATTTAAGCAGTTCTTACAAATTGTTTTGTGATGTTCATATGTTTAATTCTTATGCCACCTGTTTTCTAATGAAGACAGCGCTGTGCTTTATGTGAGAATGGAAACCTCAAAATAATCACCATAAAGCTTCTAGGACTTATGTGAGAATAAAGTAGGATGGTCCACGGATATAAGATGAAATCCACAGTGTTGGAATTATAAGTGTTTAGAGCATCCCAGACTAGAAGACAAGCCCAAACCACCATTAGAAGAATGAAATATGATATGGTCCAAGATATATCCTTAAAGTTTTGTCCCAACCCTCAGTCTGAATTGTGAGAATTGATCTTTAGTTCAGTCCAGCCAGCAGAAATTGACTGTGCAATTTTCTGTTGTATTTATTGTACAGACTATGTACATTCTAGAAGGTTCCTTTAGTGCTACACTCTTGTACTTTTTGTCCTAGCAATTTGAGGGCATGCAAATTCCACAAAGTCATCAATAAGAACAGGCCATGCTCCTTCTTTATCACAATTAGACACGTGATCTGCAATCACTGTAGTGAAGTCTAAAAGAAGATTCCAAGTGTCTTTTGGTATTGATCGTTTATGATGTTCCAACAAAAATTTATTCCATAAGTCTAAGAATTTAAATCTTCTATTAAGCACTAAGTTCCAGTAGACAATGGCCATTTCTAGATCTACTCCTTTTTGTCCTGGATTCTTTGCAAAATTAAAAGTAACCTGATAAAAGTCCTTAAATCGTCCTGGTTCTTTCAATTCTTGTTCCGTCTTGGGTATCTGGGCCTTTAGTTTTTCTATGCTGTCACATCCTACTTCTGCCATGCCATCCATGAACTCCTGTTTGGAGAACTCACACTGTGTTGTTGCTCTGAACTTCCATGCAATAATCAACACACTAATGCTGGCTGGATTGAGTGCCAGTCCATCACAGAACTGCTATATACCATCTATTCCAATTTTATTCTCATGTTGAGGATCTTTGTATCTATTGTACATTTGTTCTAACTTCTTCCTGTCCAGCGATCCTTTTACACTCTCTTGTATATAAAGTTCAGGATTTTGGAAAAAATTATCTGTTACAACATCAAACTTCCAGTCATTTTGAGATAGACAACTTACTGAGGTTCTTTTCACTAAATTGTGTGAAGATCATAAACTGATGAACTTTATCTTTCTGTGATGATTTCAACTTGTTCATGTTGGTGTCTTCCAAGGCTCTCACCTCCTCCTCTGGCTCCGCAGCAAATGAGCAGCAATATCCTTAAAGACTACAAGAAAAATGATGTTAATTTGTGAAAGGAAAACACATCACACATATACATGCACATAGAGAACTGTGACAGTGTACACTGATTAGAAAGATTTCTAGAAACCTATGCTTGCAAATTTAAATTGGAATTAATGTATGTTAAATACCAAATTATACCAGAATATCTGGAGAACTATACACCATCCCTGTACCTCCTACCAAAAAAGAAAAAAATAATAACTATTTAATGATGGGCCATAAAGCAAACATCATGACAGTGGTGGTAATGATGAACATTTATTGAGGGCTTTCTTTGTATCAGGCCCTGTTTGTTGTACTTGCTTTGCATGTAATTGACCCATTTTCTACAATAGTCTAGTGAAGCAGTGCAATATTCTCATTATTTAAGATGAAGACTAAGTAACTTTCCCAAAATCACGTCAGAAGGCAAAAACAGCCTACAACACATGTTGGATATACCATAAAAATGTATTTCACTGTGTTCCCTTTGTCCTATATTGATGGACTTTAAAATTGTACACACGATCTAGTGAGAATTTATTTTAAAATTTGAGAACTTCACAGAAATTTCTACATTTTTTAACCAAGAATTCCCATTAGACCATGAATAATATTTTTAATCCCTGTTTTTCAATGTATACTTAAATCACCTCCTTTTAATTACTCTGGTTCCCTTTTCAACAGTCTGCCTATAATTACTTTAACCAGTTTCTTAGAGGGACTTGTTAATATGATTGAATATTTGTAACTGCTTTATTATATCACTCTACAGTGCCCAGTTGGTAGTGTTTGCCTTTTTTGTATCAACTGCTTATGCGTCTTCTCAAGTTTTTATATTATGCTATATAAACTAATGAATTAACCATTTGTTTCCTCACATTCTCCCATAAAGCTACAATAATTGAAAATAATGAGAGAAAGATCAGATTGTTGATCCATAGGGAGAAGGAAGAATAACATCATAATTATAAGATAACCCTATAATAAAAGGTAAATGCACACTAGAATAATTTCTGCGTAGGTGTACTACAATAAACACATATACATACACACATACACACACACACACACACACAAACACACACACACACACTTTATGTTCTTCTGTCATTTTAAGGTTTGCCTCCTTAGGTTAGCTTTTTGGCTTCTTTCACTGTCTAACCACCAACACCACCACCACTGATGGGGCCACCTGGATAGCAAGCTTTGTCCATCTACTGGTTCTTCTTGAAAACTTCAAACTTCTAGAAGTAGTAGGCAATCTTAGAGGTACCTTGCCTCAAGATAAGGAACTACCAATTCCCCCAAAAGATAGCAGATATCTCCTCTTTACTATTGAGGAAGAATGTAAAGATCTGTCTTCCAAGGTAAATGTTAGTATAGATTGAATTCATATTCCATTGCCCTAGTGGAAGTAGCCAGCACAGCTGCTTTGAAAGTATTCTGGGTGATTCAGTGTGCCTGAAAGGAAGACCTTTAAGGAGCTACGTTCCAGTGGATAAGTTTCCATTGTTTTATATAGTCTTGGCTCTAACTTTAATACGGGAGCTTTCATTTTATATTATTTTCCTTAACACCCAAGTATTTTTTTTTCTTTTAGTGAAAGCAAGTTTATTAAGAAAGAAAAGGCATAAAAGAATGACTACTCCATAGAAACAAGCAGACAAGTCTTTTTGATCTACCGAGTTTCCAGTCTTTCTTCTCTTTTGCATGTGAGATACTACGTAGACTCCAATTAATGTCACAATGTTCTAATAGGCTTTATCAATTGTCATATGTGCTAGCCAAAAAAAAAATAACTTTAATCAACTGCATAAATAACAGGAAGAAGTATATGAATTGTATGGGTATACCTTTCTTCATTTAGACAACCTTCCTATATTTGCAAAAACAAATCTTTACAAGCTTATTGGTGGGATTGTTGTTTAGCCTAAACTTCAAAACAGTGATTTGAACTCTTAATCTCTGTAACAACTTCTGATAAGCTAAAAGCATATTACATTTCACATAACTAGTATTATATTTTTCCTGTAATTCACAGATATTCTGAAAATGCATTTTATCTTCAATCTATTTTTTAAAGTATATTGGCAGATAACCTTAAGATATGTATGAGCCAAGTGCAGTAGCTCACACCAGTGATCCCAACAGGGGGAGGCTGAGGCAGGAGGATCACTTGAGGCCAGGAATTTGAGAACAGCCTGGGCAACAACAAAGTAAGTCCCCATATCTACAAAAAATAAAAAAAATTAGTTGGGCATAGTGGCACTCACCTGTAGTCCCAGCTACTTAGGAGGCTAAGGCAGGGGGATCATCGGAGCCCAGGAGTTTGAGGCTGTGGTGAGCCATGATTCATGCTGCTGCACTCCAGCATGGGTGACAGAGTGAGATGTCATCAAAAAAAAAAAAAAGATGTGTGTGTATATTTATGGATACACACAGTAGAGTCTGAGAATAGGAAAGAATAAGGGAAGAAAAAGAAGATATAGCAATGTGGGTATTTTTCATTAAAAATTATTTTAAGTGAAAGGTATTATGACTGTAAGCTGGTTCTATATTTTCATTAACAAATGATTCTCATTTGTAGTAGATAAAAAAGCACAGGAATATTTTATGATGCCAGGAGGTAGAATTGCCATGGAACAGAGTGTTTACATATAGATGCACTAAGCACAGACTCATTGTGTTGGTGATGTATTAAAGAATGTCAGTGTCATTTAAACAAATGAGTTTTAGAATTGCGGAGTTTAAATACATTTAGCAATGAAAATAGTCCAGGTGTTGCTGAGCTTAACGATAGAAGTACTTGGTCAAACCCTTAATGCAATACTTGTACGAAATGTTTTGATATAGCAAATGGTAGATAAAGTCTTTTGTGTATTTTTGTAGAATCTTTTCAGATTTTTAAATGCTTATAATTAGACCAAGAAAACATTCTCTTTAAATAGACAGTACTGCACAAGAAGCTTCAGAAAGCTTCTAATCATTTTGAGAAAAAGATGGGTAGATTAGGCCGGGTGCGGTGGCTCACGCTTGTAATCCCAGCTCTTTGGAAGGCCAACACGGGCGGATCACGAGGTCAGGAGATCAAGACTATCCTGGCTAACACGCTGCAGCCCCGTCTGTACTAAAAATACAAAAAATTAGCTGGGTGTGGTGGCGGGCGCCTGTAGTCCCAGCTACTTGGGAGACTGAGGCAGGAGAATGGCGTGAACCTGGGAGGCAGAGCTTGTGAGTGAGCCGAGATCCAGTCACTGCACTCCAGCCTGGGCAACAGAGCGAGACTCCGTCTCAAAAAAAAAAAAAAAAAAAAAAGATGGGTAGATTATAAGTAAATAATTTGTGGATATGTTTCAAGGAACTATGAGCATTAATACCATAAGCATACATTTGGGGTCTTTTGTATCATCTAAAGTATGCTGGAAACTTATCAACTATAATGACGCTGTTAAGGTGACTTGAGTACAATGCTTGGGATATATAGATCTCTATATCATAGGCAAATCAATATTTCACTTTTTTCTTTTTAGTTCTTTTACAGGAAAGATTGGGAAAAGATTTTTTTGTTTGTAGAGTCTTACGATGTTTTTAAGATTTTCTGCCAAATTTGAATTATCTATAAACAAATGTAGTTTATTTATTGTAAATATCAGTGTGACTTTATCAAATTCATAGAGATGAGGGTGAAGTCTAAATTCAGGCTGCATTCCTGGCCAGACTGCCAGGAGTTCACATTCTGCCATAAAAACCTGATGAAGGTGTATTAATGGATGACTATTTAAAAACAAATAATTCTAAATGAACTTAATCCTGAATGGTTATTATTCCAAATGTAAAGGACCACACAATGGTGCAGAATCCTAGTCCTAGATGATCAAAGCTATATTTTATCTCCACAGTAGAACACCCAAAACACCACCTAAAACAAAGCACCATTCTCCACTAGGGAAGTGATACAGAGCTGATGCATTTAGCTTTCCCAAAACTAACACAAATGTGTGGATTTTGAGGTGTTAAACACCTTTACTTACTCTTGTGGGTTTATAGCCAATCTCCCTTCAAGGACTATAATATAATTTGGAAGGCTGTTTTCCCCCTGGGTGACTTTACCTGTAAGCTTTTGTGTAACAATTTGGTGGTGGTTTATTGATGATATGATGCTATTATGAAGGATCCTTCTACCCCTTGCTCCTCTTCTCATACCCACATAACAACCCTTTTCCCGGTTGGGGCTGTAGGAAATGAGTAATGCTTAACCCATTTGTGTGATCAATTCACTTAAGCAGCTACTGTGAAATGTTAATCACAACTTTAATTTGTACTGCATTAGCATTTTGATTAACTTGTAGGCTTGCTAGCACACTTGAAGCGCTTTTACTCATAGTTACAGCTCGGAAATGACTTTTTGATTAATTAAGTTTGTTAGACAGCAGCTGAGCTTCCTGAATGCTAACCTTCTGGGGGTAAAAGTTCAGGAGAAAGTTACTATGAACAACTGTTGCTATTGAAAAAGATTCTTATAAATGTACTTATAGCATTTTAATTATTGACAAAATATTGTATCATTACTTGCAACTGACCTGAACCTTTAAAGGAGTGTACTTTTCTGTCAAGAAAGCTTTTTCGGGTTTTCCCATCATTGTAAAGCTTCTGGGAGCTCTTGAACTAAATAGTGCATTTTCTAGCAGATGTCTAACAACTAATGTTTTAACAAACTGCCTAGGATCAATTTCCACAATTTTTTAAAATAAACTTTTTGTTTGAGAATAGTTTTATATTTCCAGAAAAGCTGCAAAGATAATACAGAGTTCCCATACAAAATAGAACCTATTTTTCCCCTAGTATTGACATCTTAAATATATTGGTAAAGTACATTTGTAACAATTGACAAGCCAATTTTGGCAAATAATTATTAACTAAAGTCTATGCTTATTCAGAATTCTTTCATTTTTACCTAATATCCTTTTTCTTTTTAAAATTTTTTTCTTAATATATAATACTTGTACCTATTTTGAGGGTACGTATAATATTTTGATACAGGTATACAATGTGTGATGTTACCTAATGCCCTTAGTTCTATTCTAGAATCTCATTGTGGATATCCCTTTAAATTCAATAGTCATTTCTCAGGCTCCTCTTGGCTCTGACAGTTTCTCAGACTTTCCTGTTTTTGATGATCTTTCCATAGTGTTTTGCATTCTTGTGATACTTTATACATAACAACTTCGTTTTTATAAATTAATATAATTTTTCTCATTTTGGCGTAAATAAATCTCTTTCTTTTAAACTCTGATGACAATATATCATCCCCATGTCATTTAATTTGAACAGACATGTATCACTTCAACCTTTGTCATGATCTTATTTTCTTTTTTTTTTTTTTTTTTTGAGACAGGGTCTCACTCTATCACCCAAGCTGGTATATAGTAGCCTCAACCTCCTGGGCTCCAGCGATCCTTCCACCTCAGACTCCAAGTAACTAGGACCTCAGGCACATACCACCACACCCAGCAATTTTTTTTTTTTTTTAATGGGATCTCACTGGTTCCCAAGCTGGTCTTGAACTCCTGGGTTTAAGTGATTGTCCTGCCTTGGCCTCCCAAAGTGCTGGGATTACAGGCATGAGCCACTCTTCCTGGCAGTGATCTTATTTTCATACATTTATTGTAATCCTTCTACTAACACTAGATACATTAAGATGATGACAAGAGATGGGAAAAGGAGGAAAGGTTTCTTGAGGAGGAAGGATAAAGGGAGAGGACAGAGTGTGAGTCTAAAGAATACTAAGAAGGGGAGAGAAGCTGGAGCAATCCGTCCATCTCCATGCATACACCCTATAGCCGCAGAGACTTGAGGACACTAAGGATTAAATTGACAGATTTCTTAAACTGAAGTTTAGATTTTAGGGGAAATTTTTAAATAATAAGCCTTAGAATTAGATTTTATTATCCACCTTTTAACATACCTCTTTATGTACATTTAATGATGTAGATTTTCTTTTAGTAGCCTAGGTCAGTGATGCTATTTCCTTGCAATGAAACTGACTTAATTTTATCACAGTGCCCAATGTTCCTATTTTACTTTTGGATTATTTAAATCCAGAATTCAGTTGTGTTTCAAAAGATAAGTGCCTGAAGATCAAATGTTAAGATGTAGTTATAACTAAATGTTAGGTTAAAATTAATTTTAAAATTTTAGAGTTTCAAAAAATATGTTGCTAAAATTTACCCACGGAGACAATAATCAATTAATACATAATAATTTTGTCTGGAGTTCACATTTTTCTGCTATGTGGGAAACGAGGTCAGATGTCAGCCACCTCAGATTCTTTTTGAAGCAAAACAGAATATGCAGAAATCAGCACACTTAATATAATACAGTGTAATGAGCACATGTATGAAACTGGAAAACCAAAATTAAGCCTTAACTTCATCACTTGTTTACCAGCATGATTACATAGTCACTAAACTTCTTTAAGCTTAAGTTCCCCTTTCTGTGAAGGGGGATAGTATTAATGCCTGCCTCATAGTTAGTATTGTTGAGTATTAGGTGAGAGCCATTAGTGAAAATGTTGTATAATCTGTGCAATACTATACAGGTATTTTCATCACACCATATTGCATACTCTCTACACTGTCTGACTTTATATAATTCACTGGAGCTTTTTACAATAAATTCATGGGATTTACTTGATATGAAATATAGAAGATATGTTGTCAAGCTTAAAATGTTAACTTTTTAAAGTATAATCTGCAACTTTGGAAGATAAGTGTCTATAGGTTTGGATAAATCTATTCTTTGCAGAAATACTTACACAAATATAAAAATGTGGTTGAATTTAAATGCTAAGACCAAGCCTGTTATGCTTAGGAAATTCTTAAAATTGATTCGAAATAGATGTTGAGGACATACGGTGTAACTAAGTCATAAAGGATACCTTTGGCTTCAGGAACCCCACACCTTTAAAAATTTCCTTACAGAGACTGCCCATTTTCTAAACTCTAGAGGGGACCAGCAGAAGCCCCTCTTTTCTGTGAGTTCTTGCCCACATACCCTGGAAGTAGATAATTTATCTTCCTTTGACCCCAGAAGGGTCTTTTCTCTGTACAGCTTATTTCCTGCTTAGTATATGCTACCCCTAACCTCAAGGATATTACAGGGTTTTGCTTTTTGTTTGTTTTTGTTGTTATTGTTTTATTTTGTTCTACCCTTGCATAAAACCAGGTACTTCAGAAGTTATTAACTTTTCCGTATAAAGATGAGGTCTAAGATGTGTTTAGTATGTCTATTTTTGAATTTTACCTCTCTCTTTCTGTCCATCCCCAACTCCCATTTCTCTCTCTCCCTCCTTCTTCTCTTTCCCTCTCTTACCCTCTCACTCAGATACAGGCAGGCACACACATCACCTTCATTGTAACATTCAACTTAGAAACTCCTGAATTGGCTGATTCTTCTTACTTCCCCAGAATAAAAGTTCTCCAACCATTTCTTTCTTCTCAGACTCCTGCTTCTATCCATGTTTTGTTTTACTTTCAGTGTCCATAAGATTATTTTCTCAACTATCTTCTAAACTCTAGATCTCTTTCCTCCTTCCCCAAACACCAGTTCCTAGTCTTCAGCTCCATCATAGTGGGCTCAACAGATGACCCTTTTATAACATCATAATTACATGCATCCCATATTCCTAACTGTTATAGCTGAACTACTTTAATCATTAACTCATTGATATCACTTGGTATCAAGAAGGTAGTGATTAAAGTAGGCCAAGGATTGTGGTCTCTCTGACCACAGCATCTTTATCAATCAGTTTGACTGAACATTTCCGTTATTCTGATCTGGAATCTCTTATTTCCTTCCTGATTCCTCAGTTTAGTCCTCAGTTCCCTCTGTTTATGACTTCACTTGCTACTCTAAACAGCATTGACACCAGAGTTGGCCATTTCAACAGTAATGTCACTGGTACCCTAATGTTTCTCACCTCCCTAGGTAACTATCGACATTTGAATTCTCAACTTTCACATCTAAGTTATGCATACTTAATTATTGCTGGAAACAATCACAGAACACTGCTAATTGTTTCTACTACAAAGTCATGCTGTTGAAACTCACAGCTGCTCTAGTTTTTATTCACATCTTTAATTCTCTCCAGTGCTCCTTTATGGTACTTCCTCCCAGCAAGAGACATCGCCTCCAACTTACAGAGATGATTGAGACTCTGTAATATAAGTGCTATCAATTTCCCTTCTCTTCACCTCCGAGCTTCTCTCTCTTCATTCACTCTCTGTGAGTGAGGTCTCCAGGGACCAGCAGAAGCTCCTCTCTTCTATGAGTTCTTGCCCACATACCCTGGAAGCAGATAATTTATCTTCCTCTGACCCCAAAAGGGTCTTTTCTCTGTACAGCTTATTTCCTGCTTAGTATATGCTACCCCTAACCTCAAGGATATTACATTCCACCTGGAAAAATAGAAAGTAAGCTCTGTAAAAACAAATAACTATATAATATGGGCATATTGGCATTTTATTATTGAAAAATTAAAGCTTACAGAAGACAGAAACCATTAAAAAGCACCTAATCAAACTCCTTGATTTATCAGATGAGGAAAATGAATACTAGTAGTTAAGTGATTTGCCCAAGGTCTTACAGCTAATTTAAAGGCACAATACTCTAAACTCTCAGGCTAAACCTTTTTCTAGTATACCACACTCTCTCTTCAACCAGTGTCATGTATTCATGAATCATACTACTGATTACACTTCATCCAGACTTATTATTTGCTTACATTCTGTCTTGTCAGGAAAACTTCACAAAGTTTCAATTTATCTAGTGTGCACATTCCTCATAGAATCTTTAATTCTAATTTAGTGCCCCATTCAAAGTCTACACACCCTCCTTCTCCTTGTGAGCTTCATAAGCAATATACTATATTGGTTAAAGCAAGCCCTTTCGAGTCAGGTTCCCCAGAACTGGAGTCAGCTGTACCCATTTACCAGAGCTATGCAACCTTAGGCAGTGTCTTCATCTGAAAAATGGTTTAAATTCAAAAACGTACATTAAATGGTTAACAGAGTGTTTGACAAATAGTAGATGCTTAACCAACGTCCAGCCTAATCACAACTCTTTCAGCAGTGCCTGTGAGACTCCTTTAGCTGCCCTCCCCCTCCCTTTCCAGGTGTCATCTCCAGGTAAACCCCACTCTGCTTCCCCTATCTCTGCTCCATGCATGCTCATTTTAATTATTTTGGCTGTGTGCACTTTGTGCCCAGGATTTCTAAGTCCACAGCTCTAGCCCATATACTTTCTCCAGAGCTCATTTTCACCTGAACTTCTTAGCTTCATAGTAGCACCTCACTTAAAATGTGTTCAAAATTAAATTCATCACCTCCTCTCCAGCTCACCTCTCTTCAATAAATGGCAACCCTATTGTTTTTGCTAACTAAAATAAGGTTTTAGTTGTGGTATAATTTTATAAGTGGATACAGTGCTTGAAATCACATTTCCATTCTTCCAGGGCTGGTGATGAGAAAGAATTCCAAATCAACAATTAACTGAAATTGATTCCAACTTAGTAGAAGAAAGTCTCACACAGAGTCAGCCCCCATTCATGTTTCCCCAACACTCAGAATCATCCTAGCTTTGTCTGATAGATAGAGTGCCAAGTAGAAAGTGGATAAGAGGTAAAGGGGGATTAAGTATTTGCTTGATATTAATGCTAAGCTGCTAATGAATGTCAAGGATTATTTATCCTCCTTGTACTAAAACAACCTTTTATTGTTTAGATCGCTGAGTATTAGATCCCTGTAAAGGACTTTGGGGGTTACTTGGGAAACTCAGGCACACTCGCCAGTTGTTACCAAAACCATCCCCAGTCTGGGGAGGAGCATATACCTATCAATCCTTATCTGCCAGGAAAACTGCTGTGAAAGGTAGTGAGACACAAGGAACTCATCCTAAGCTCAGTCATATGAAGAGTATCAATGCAAGCTACCAGGACTCTCAAATCCACTTACCTGGACCATCCCTTGGCCTTAGCCCCTATCAGGTTTGGATCTCTGAATAGTCACATCAGGTTTGGATCTCTGAATACCAGGCTCACATCCTCCAGTTTGGTCTAAGCTGCAGGATCTATCTTTGGCCTTGTTCCCTGCCATCTTGTACAACAGTATCCCCTTATCCTTAGAACATAGTTCCAAGACCCCCAGTGGATGCCTAAAACCATGGATAGTACAGAACCTGATTACCATCAATTAGAACATGTTTCTGTTCATGTCTTCTACCTGTACATTTCATGCCTTTCCAATCTTAACTAAGCATGTATCATGCACTGTGGCATAACTTCTGCAGTCTGAGGTGTGACAGCAAAAATAACATGAATGTATTTTTTCTTATTCACAAATTCATGGATGGACTTATCCTTCCTTCTTATTGTATGCCTTAGCAACCTCAGCACATGATTTTTTTTTATTTTCTTATTAAATCAAGAACATTCACCATTTCACTTAAAGGAAGCACGTTACAGCTTCCCTTTGGCGTATTCAAATTACCAGCATCACTACTCTTATATGCCAGAGCCATTCTTAAGTAAAATAAGGGTCTTAGAATATATTCCCCACAGATAAAGGGGGATTACTTTATGTTTATCTGACATTAAAACTTTTTTTTCTCCTATACCATACTGTCTTTGGTAGATGGGCAATAACTTAGGAAGAATGTTGTTATAATCATTGTAATTACATTTTTACCTATATTCTTTAATAAATATTTCTTGAGTGCACTGTGCTGGGCTAGAATTACAAGGAATGATTCCAGATTCTTGCCATCAAGAAGCCTATACTTTAAAAGACAGATGTGTAAACAGAGGATTACAAAAAGATGATGGTGGAGTGTGTCAAGAACAGCAGAGACATAGGAAAAATACTATCATGCATTGCATAACAGGGTTGAGTTCTGAGAAACGTGCCCTTAGGCAATTTCTTCATGTGTGACCATCATAGAGAGTACTTACACAGACCTAGATGGTATAGCCCACTACACACCTAGGCTATGAACCTGTATAGCATGTTAGTGTACTGAATACTGTAGGAAATTGTAACACAATGATATTCATGTATCTAAACATATTTAAACATAGAAAAGTTACAGAATATATGGTTGTATAGTCTTATGGGACTACTGTTGTATATTTTGGTTCTTTCGTTGTTGATCAAAACCATTATGTAGTGCTTGACTGTACCTACAACTGTCTGGCAACTTCATTGTAAAAAGTAGCATTTGAATGAGACTTGATGGATGAATAGGAATTTCCCAGAGGGACAAAGTACAGGAATGGTATTTGTTTAGAAAAAAAAAAAAAGAAAGAAAGAAAGGGAGACGGAGAAGGAAACATCTAAAGCAAGGGTTGGTGTGGGAAAATACCAGTAGTTACGTATTGCTCTACTAAGAGTACAGAGTGGGAGGTAGCCAGAGTGAAAAGCAAGGACCAGATAGATGAGAGAATGTTGACTGTTATTCAAAGAAGCATCAGTTTTTTTATCCCCTTCACAGTGTAAAACCATTAAAGAAATGTAAGCAGAGGAATGATATGATCACTTTCACCTTCTTACAGTTCACTTCGGTAACAATATAAAGTAAATATTGAAAAGAAATTAGATGAGAATAAAGAATATAATGTTCCAGGTGAGAAACGAAGGTCTGCACTAAAGCCATGGGGGCAAAGAGAACAAGACAACTAGGGAGTAATTGAGCAGAGAAACGTGTAGCAACGTTTTGGTTCAACTCAGTGGGGGAGCCACAAAACCTTTTACCATCACAGATTCTTGGTCTCCCCACTTGCTTTTTCTCTAAATTTAAACAAGATAAATAATAGTTTTCAGTTTATGATATGGCTTTTTTATTTATTTCATATAAGTAGTTAGCATGTTTTTTTACATTTTCACATCTGGATCCTACAGTATAAAATTGTGGGGAAGTCTCATAAGTTTTATGAAATCTTTCAACTTCATCATGAAAACTTCAAAGTTAAGAATATATGGTTCATCCATCTAGCTCTTCTAGTATGTGAGCTTTTGGTCTGGAATTTATTTCCAGTCAAGTTGCAATGTAAAATCACAAGTAAAATTGCCATAGTTACTCCACATTGCAAGTTCTGACATCATCATAATACTGCATTAGGTATAATTACTCATTTCTCTTTTCCTTTTCTCTTCCCTTAGTAAGACTCAAGAGTTGTGACTTGTGAACTACTCTTTTTTTGTCTATGAGTAGCATTCATCATGACCTGTTGTCTCATATACTTCAAAGAAAGACAAAGTGTATTATTCTGCTGTACAGGGAAAAAGGAAGAATATAAGTGGATTTTCCTTAGATTTATAAATATGTACATTCATACATGTATACACATTCATCTACACACACATATATAAATATACCTATTATACCAACATTCTGTCTTTATGATGTATATCTAGCAGGTTAATAGATACTAAAGACCAATTTGACCATGACATCACATTAATCATGATATCCAGAAATTTTGATCCATTTCTCTGTAATATACCAAGGAAACAATAGATTCGTTTAGTGTTTTTTAAACTCACTTTTTAGAGAGTTTTTTTAAACTCGCTTTTTAGAGAACAGAGTGGGATATTCAATGCTCAGAAGGAAGATGTTTCTCCATCAACAGTACTAAGTAGTATAGCAAATTGATTTTTCCAACATAATATGCCTTAAAAATTATTTCTAAAAGTCCACTAACAGATTTTGTACATTTTATAAATATTTTGCTGTCATTGAGATATTTACTATTAAAGTATCATTTTAATTATTTGCTAGGCATATCTAATTTCTCCTATCTTCATATCATTTCCCAAAACAAGAGAGTACAGTACTAAAACTGTATAAAATAGCTACCTAAGATCATGATATTAACTTATGTGTCTTTAAGTCAGCATTCTCCAGAATCTAATTTAATTGAAATAGCTTTGCTTGTGTAAACTTTGCCTTTGTTTAAATAAGATTTCACTGTTTAGTTTTGCCTTAAGCAAATGCAGCCTTTTGTTTGTCCATAAAACATTAGATTAAATGTATAGACTAATATGAATAGCTTCTCTTCATTCTACATGTACCACTAGCAGTTGCCCCCTTTGCTAGTATGTGGTGTGGTGTATTATCGTCATTGAAAACCAGGCCTCTATGTTTAGCCTGTTCTTTGGAGAAAATAAATTTTTGGCAAGAAAAACTATCTCCTTACCATTATTGATTTTAAATTTGAAAGACTACATGAGATTCACTCTTTAAATGCAGCTGCTAATGTTCTTAATACAGTGAATTATATGAGTATTTGTTCTCATAGTAAGTACACTGAGTTTTTATCTTTGTTTTAATGCTAACTACCAATATTATCTAGCTATTCTTGCTGCCCTAACAAAACTTATTATTTGGTCCTTTGTGGGAAGTAATGTACAGTAAATGCTATGATCAAATTTGTTCCCTGCAATCCAACTGTGGTTTATTTTCTGGTTTCTATGTTGATGAATAATAATTTAGAGATACAATGCTTGGTTTCTTTGTTTTTTTGTTAAAGCTAACATCAGAATCCCAGTGAAGGGGGCAAGTACCATGTTATTCTTGTAACGTGCATTTTCCCTGTTCAGGCAATGCTGGACGTGGCTGCAAACCAGGGCTGGCTGGTGACTGTCCTGAATATCACCAATCTGATTCAGATGGTGATCCAGGGTCGGTGGTTAAAAGACTCTTCTCTTCTTACACTACCAAACATAGAAAACCATCATCTTCACCTTTTCAAGTAATTGTCTTACTTTTCAATGTAATTGTTTTGTTTTAATTTAAAAAAATATATATTTTTTATATATGTAGTCACTGAAATTTTATGTTATGGAGAATACTGATTATTGACATGGAAAATACTCCTGTTTCCCAGAGTAAGACATGGCCAACTGACAGAACATTTTTGTTTGGAATTTGATCATCAGTCCCAAGCTGAACTATAATTTAAACTTCTCCTATCTAAATCATTTTCCATTTGAAGCATTGGATACATTTTTTTCTTAATTGCGTTTATTCTTTTACAATATCAATCTTCATTTAAGAAGACATCATTAAAATGCTTTGTGATCTAAAGCAAAATAAATGGCCAATGTCTGTTATTGTTGAAGAGATTTGAGATATCTGAAATCCATTGTAAAAGTAAATTGTGCATCTGTAAAATGTCCCAAACTAGGTAGTTACATATATTAGGAGCTCAAGATATAACCTGTATGTAAGAGTTTATGTTAGCATCAATTATTTAACCCATAAGTCTCATGTACATGACTGAAATATATTTGCAAGGAAAAGAACAGTGTCTAATACAAGCAGGGTTGGCAATGTTTAATTGGAAATGTTCCTTTCACACCACTGTTTCACGCCAGTTGAGAGATAATTTGCAGCCAAAATATTGGTTCACAGTCATGTAGACAAGCAAAACAATCTGGCTGTAGCTTGCCATCATGCACTCGTACTCCTGTTCATCCGGATAAGGGGTGGCAGTTATTTGAGACATCTAGACACAGATGCCAACAAGAACCTCAGGCACACACGAAGTCTCCTTAGGAAAGTCCCTCAATTTGACTCAAATATATTGGGTTCCAGGGCAGTTGTCTCCATGGTACTTGGGTTCGAACCATGGGATGTCCCTAGAAACTAAAAGACACTTATGCCATAGCAGCAGCAAGTGGCAGGGGGTGAAAGGCAGATAACCTCCTCTGTGTGTCTGCAGCTCAGTTTCAGGAGCCCTTCCAGTATGGTATAAAAGTTATGGGAGTAGGGTTTCAGCAGTAAAGAACACACATTAAGGTACTACCACACATAGCACGCAGGTCTGCTATTTAAGCTGCTTGGGACCTAAGAGATTTGATACAGTTTTCACAGCACTCTTAAGAGTTTCAATTATATTTTTCTTCTTACTGGAATATTTAGGTGGCCTATGTTTCTGGGATCTAGCACTACTTATGCTGTAAATCTCAAAAATTCTCAAAATGAACTTTTAGCTTTATGTTCCCAACAACTTATAATTTAAAGCTTTATTTAAGTAATTCTATTAAAGACATTTGCTGCACCCATTAAGCACATTTCAGGGGTCCAGATCAGTACTTCATTTTCGTGGAAGCATTACTTCACATTAGTGCCTTCCTGTAGAAAGACACCCAATGTCTGTGAACCCTAAGTGTTTACTGAGCTCACACATAATTAATACATTTTATGTAGTGATAACAGTACTGCCTAGGGCTGTTATCCATACAGAATGCTGGCTGAATTTTTAAACTTAACATAATGGTCTTAAAATGTCATTTCTTAATTGAAACAAAAAAAAGTTATCATTATATAAACCACCATTGTCAGAAAATCATCTTTCTGCTGTGAAACAATTATTTGCTTGGTTCGATATTATTTCCTAGGAAATGGAAGCCAGTTATGAAGGGCCCACATGCTAGGGGTCGGACCTCCATCGAGTGCCTTCCCGAACTGATCCAGGCCTGTGGAGGTAAAGACCATGTATTTAGCTCCATGGTAGAAAGTGAGCTACATGCTGCAAAAATGAAACAGGTAAGACCATCTCTTAAGTGTTTTGAAGGCTCCCCTACTCAGAGGTGTACCATGAGTTTTCTAACTTGGAGCATGGATTTTGGAACCAGGCTCACCTTGAGTTAAATTGTCTCTGCCATTTACTACTATGATTATGAACATGAAAACATACATGTCTCAAGAAGTTCTTGTGAAAATTAAGGAAGATACTCTTATGTAAACTGCTTTATACAGTTCTTGACATAGAGTAAGAACTCAATAAATGAATAATAAAAATAATGATAGTAATAATAACTAATAGTGGTATTTGCATTACGAGAAGTTGTTTCAGTATAAATGCTACTAAGCTGGCTGTGAAAAGCCTCAAGTAGCTTGTCCATCACTTGGTTGCATTATCCTAGCCTTCTACTCCCTCTCTTCAGGGTAGTGTTTCCTTCGGTATGCTTGGTATATTTTCATGCAATTCCCTCAGTTATTTGTTTATGCCCCTCTCTTATTATAATCACTTTGTTTCTAGATCCAAAAGTATCCTTTCAAATAAACCGTGTGTGTGTGAACCATATAACTTACACAGAAAGCTGAATCTATATTGCGAAAAACAACACGGATCATGTCTCCAAACAATCTTTAGGAAGACCAAAAATATGAATGAACAATGCCAGAAATATTTGGCTATCTAGACTTTAAGTCTTAAGCAATTTTACCCTAAACATGTCAAAGTAAACGTTCAGGATTTATAACATAATTAACATATTGACTTGCAAATGCAGGTATTAAAGAAACTTCTAAACTATGTCTTTTTTTTTTCCAAGTGGAACTTATTTTTGATCAAGACTTGGAAAAAGTGTAACAGGCGTTAACGTCTGATTGACTGTTCAGTTTCTGTTGAACCCAAGATTGGCACAAAATACTATTTAAATATTCATAATAAATGCCTACCTTTCTAACTAAATTACCATCAAAATTATGAATAAAAACAATATATTTAAATCAAAACAAAGCTTCTGTTAGCAACAACAGATTTCCAACATAACATACATTGATTTCAAGCCAAGTTTTAGATATGATGAAAAATTAGAACATTGTTATAATTAGTTCAGGGAGAACTCAGAAGTAAACTTACTTAATTTATTTGCATAAATTGCCATTCTGTTATCTTTAAAACCAAATGCAAATTGGCTCTGTCTGATATGATGATGGTTATTTGGCTCAAAAGTGCTTCAATTTGCAGAGCAATCTGGTGCCGGCTCTGCAGTGAGGCGATCCCAGGTAACATACAAATCCTGAATTATTCCAGAAATTAGTATGTTTAAAGCATCAATTTAAGTGCTAATTGCAGTAGTAATGAGAAAAAGCAGTACGACTGTGAGATTTGCATCTTCTACCCCATCAGTATGCCTGGAACGGCTGCTGACTGGCAGAGGATTTGGCTGCTAATTAAATAATTGTATGCATGGCAGTGCTCTTGCCTGATTCAATAGATGAAGATTAATCCTCAGATAAATATGTTTGGCTGGTATTGAAATGTCTTAGCAGTTTCTTTAAAAATAGTTCATGTTTTATATACATAAATATATATACATATATATATCTCCAATAAATATATGTGTACACATTGTAGATTGAAAATAATAATAACATTAAGTCCTACAAAAAATTACATATATATAAAAGCCAGATATGACATTTGGGGACTTTGTAAAGTAAAATCCCAATGAATTGCTGATAACAAAACATTATATTGGTAACTAATTTAATGGTACAAGTAAAGAAACATATCAAGTCTTGCTTCATGTGGTAAATATTACTTGTGCTGTCTGACAAAGTCAAATGCTTTACAGAAATTGTGTTTTTAAGTCCCCTTAACCACTTTTCCAGACTGGCCAGTCCTAGAAGAACATCCAGTGGTACAGCTTCTATATTGAGTGACTATGGGTTCTAGCAGGGGATAGACCATCCTTTGTACTGGAAGTACACTCTGTGGCTTGACTATTTCAAAATCCAGTTCAAGACATGATTTCAGATTCATAAGACAAGTTATAGGATTGGATTTGAATTGAAAATTTGCATTGAGTTTACATTTTTTTTAATTCCTAAGGGGTAGTTTGGTTCATCAGGGCTACTTCACTTCAATTAGGTATACCCAGCAGCAGTAAGCAAGATCAAAGCCTATAAGGAAATATATAGTATGTATTAAAGGAATAAAAGGAAAACCAAAATTAAAATACCATGTACTTTTAAAAACTAACATAGAAGGTAACAACTGATTTAAAAAAAAAAAAAAAAAAGCCAATGTCTTGAGAAGTTTTCTTGACTGATGCTGATATTGCCATAGAATTGTATATGTTATAAAAAGATGACCTCAAGTTTCTTTTGTTACATCTTTTCTGTAGACCTAGGTATTCATTCATTCATTCATTCAACATTGGTGAGCACTTGCTATTTGAATACTGATTTTTCACAAATGTCTTTCCACTTCAAAAGCAGTATAAAATTAGGTAAAATATCTTTTAATGTGTCATTTTAATTGGTATTCTCAGCATAATGATGCCAAAAATTCATATTTGTTTCTAGAAGGAACCCTAGACTTATAGAATTCCTTGTGAAATATTGAATATAAAGAAATTTTTTTTTCAGAATAAATAGGACAAATTTGAAATAGGAGCCAAAAAATGTACAATAAGTGGTCAATGGAGGATTCTAACATCAATTATTCAATTACAAAATTTTTTTCAGGTTGCCCATTTATCCCCAAGTAATGCTCTCCATCTTAGAAGCCACATGAATGTCTGAATAGATGCTTCTCTAAAACAAACCAGTTCGACAACAAACATTTTTTAACTTGTTTTATTTTAGTATAGTCAACAGCTGCTCAATATCAGGAGGGATTTACAATAAAGAAATCACAAGTTTAAATAATGATAAGCCCTCTTTTAGTTACTTTTACAAAGACATTAAAAAGACTAAAAGCACAATATTTTTACACATACATGCATATAGCCACAAGTATAAGAAAAATTGAGGACATCTGAACAAAATCACTATTATGTTAATTATTAGGATTATGTTAATGTTAATATCCTAGTAGTAATAAGTACCATAGTTTTGAAAAATGCTACCTTTAGAGGAAACTGAGTAAATGGTCCACAGAATGTCTCTGTATTATTTCCTGCAACTGCGTTGGATCTAGAATTAATCTCAACATTAAAAGGTTGATTTTTTTCTAAAAGCACACTGTTTCTTAGTTGATCATTGCATTTCACATAAACTCTTCCTTTATTATGTTACTTTTCTGTTTTTATTTAGGCATGGAATTTCTTATCTCACTTGCCAGTGATAAATGTTGGCATAAGTGTTAAAGGCTCGTGGGATGACTTAGTTGAAGGACATAATGAACTCTGTGTCTCAACTCTGACTGCAGACAAACGAGATGACAACAAATGGATCAAATTGCATGCTGACCAAGAGTATGTGCTTCAAGTCAGCTTGCAGAGAGTCCACTTTGGGTTCCACAAGGTATAGTGTTTGGTTTCCATTCTCAAATATTTCACACCAAATACCAGCATGCGCCACCACACATATCTGTTATATGACTAATGCGCCCGTGTCATTCATGAATCCTGCTTTCTCAGCTGGTCTTAAGCAGCGAGAGTTAGTCTTTTGAAATTCATGAGTTCTCCTCATGTGCCATTTTTCAGCCCCAGAAAATCTACCTTACATAAGAATGTATTGCCTAGAGTTCTATTCTCAAAGTATGGTATACAGACTCAGTCCAGGAGAATTTCCTGAAGGGCCTTTTAAAGTGCAGATTCCTTGGCCCCACTCCAGACTGGCTGAATCAGAACCTCAAGGAGGGGGGATCTCAAAATCTATACCTTCACTCAATACTCCAGATGATTTTTAAGGGCCTTAAAGCTTGAGCAGTACTGCCCTAGAGGCACTTTGGTATACAGGAACTGCATTGGGCTAGATATAGATGAGACTGAAGCTTTACCACTTAGCTCTATGAATTTGAATAAGACATTAAGCTTTTCTGAGCCTCAGTTGCCACATCTGCCTGCGTCCTTCATTATAATGCGTAGAAGAACTTTGTCAATGTTCATACAGGCCAAAAATGTACAGTATTTTTATTTTAGATTACTATGCTCTATTCTGTTGCCTCTGACACCAAAATTAATTATCTGGTCCTTTAAGAATATTAGTACACAGCATGTGGGCAGATTGGTTTTTAGTGCCATAATAATTAAAATAAGAAAGAATTAGTCTTCTTTATGGTCCAGTGGATTCAGGGCTTTCCCATATCTAGAATAAGCCCTCAGGGGTGAAGCTGTAGTTCATTAGTATTGCCCCTTCTGTTCTCACACACAAAATGATCAGTAACTTTCTATTCGTACGATGTTCTTTCAGTATTGTACCTTCAAGTCTCACCTCATTTGATTTCTAAATCTAAAAAATCTGTCAGTTTAAGTATTAACTGATTGGCCTCTGGCATTTCAGAGACTTTAATATGAGCTTCTTTTTTTCTTTTTTCTTTTTTCTTTTTCCTTTTTTTTTTTTTTTTTTTTGATACAGAGTCTCACTGTGTCACCCAGGCTTGGCTCACTGCAACCTCCACCTCCCAGGTTCAAGCACTTCTCCTACTCCAGCCTCCCAAATAACTGGGTTTTACAGGCATGTGCCACTACACCCAACTAATTTTTTGTATTTTTAGTAGAGATAGGGTTTCATCATGTTGACCAGGCTCATCTCGAACTCCTGATCTCAAATGATCCGCCTGCCTCTGCCTCCCAAAGTGCTGGGATTACAGGCATGAGCCACCACACCTGACCTTAATATGAGCTTTTGTTTGTTTGTTTGAGATGGAATTTCACTTATGTTGCCCAGGCTGGAGTGCAAGGGTGCAACATCAGCTCCCTGCAACCTCCGCCTCCCGGTTCAAGCAATTCTCCTGCCTCAGCATCCCGAGTAACTGGGATTACAGGTGCCTGCCACCGTACCTGGCTAATTTTTTGTATTATGTTGGCCAGGCTGGTCTCAAACTCCTGACTTCAGGTGATCCACCTGCCTTGTCCTCCCAAAATGTTGGGATTACAGGTGTGACCCACTGCACCTGGCAATATGAGCATTTTTAGAGGACTTAATGTATTCCAATTTATTTAAAAAGTAATATAAACTAATACTAGTAGTAATCATAAAAATAGCAATAATCATAAAGATAAAATCATGGGGGAAAACTGTGATTTTTTACCTTAATATTCTATGTATAACTTAGATTTAATCATGCCAGAAAATCTCTTAATTTTTGTTTCTGAATGCTGTAAAAATATATTACTTTCTGACACCCTTTTGAAATAAGTGAAACATCTCCCTCTAGAATACTGAGTGAAGTCTGAGAATATATCATTATTACTATATTTTATTATGCCATAAAGTCATTGTCTTAAAGAATCGTTAGAATAATCTTGCATTTTATAAAAATTGATCTAAAATAAAGACCTCAAGTGCGATCATTATGTTTATATCTAATTTGGATTGTGGTGATTAATATATTTTACTAATTGCTTGACTTAAAATTGCCCATTTCTCAGAGAAGGGACTCTTTAATATTACCATATTAGAATATATGCTTATTTATGTGAGTTTTTTTCTTGGATGGGGGGAAAGTATGTATTTGATATAGTACTCTTCATGTTGGGGTCCAGAGTCCAGTCTTGATTGGCTTTGTGTTTTTGTTTATTTGTTTGTTTGTTTTCTTAAGCATTCGTTTTTTGTGAATAAGGTTTTGGAAGATTTGGTTAACATGGTTATGTCTCAATTTGTTCATCTACCAATGTGGTATTAAAGTTAATTGTAGAAATAGCATGAGAATTTGCTAATTGGATGTCAAGATCCAGAGTTTTTTATTCTAACTGGCCAAATATTCTGATACTTACAACCACAAACTAGTGTCTATAATGTGCTCTGAGAATCTTGAGATAAGTTAAATAATTGCATATCAAAGACACCAAACCAGAATGGAAGAAAATTTAAAACATCTCAGATACATATGGTGAACTATGTAGATGTATGGCCTTCAAGTAACTCAACGTAGCCTTAACCACAACCAAATGGTATAGAAAGTCTAGATATTTTTAATGTTGTCTCTTTTTTTCTGGTCTATAGGGAAAGCCAGAGAGCTGTGCAGTTACTCCTCGGTTTCCCAAATCAAAAGATGAAGGATGGTTTTTGATATTAGGAGAAGTGGATAAGAGAGAACTTATTGCTTTGAAAAGAGTAGGATATATTCGAAATCATCATGTTGCTTCCCTTTCTTTTTATACCCCTGAAATACCTGGAAGGTAAGAAGAAGCCTACTACCAAAGTTCTGAAAGAATTAAATATGATTGTGATTACAAATGTGGTTTTACATTTTTATTCTATTTTTATATTTTAGGTATATATACACATTATATTTCATGAGTGACTGCTACCTTGGCCTGGACCAGCAGTATGACATCTATCTCAACGTTACACAAGCGAGCCTTTCTGCACAGGTCAACACCAAGGTCTCTGATGCCCTGACTGACCTGGCATTAAAGTAACCTGACCTGAACAATCCATTTGAAAGGAGTGGCTAAGAATTCTCATTGTTCAGTCATCTAGACAACATCGAATTACTTGATGTTTGCCTTGAAAGGATCAACTTCTAACCTCAGCCATCCAGGAAATTGACAGTGGCTGCAGTATTGACTCCAGTGACATAAAGTTAACCACAGTGGCCTTTTAACAAATGTTGCCTTTTATAATGTTATCTTCATGAGTTTCTTGATATGTGAGATGAAAAAGCATGTAGAATAATCTTTTAATTTGTGTATATTTGAGGTGATATTTAGGAGCTATCAGTCAAATTTTACATCTCACAATGTACTGTTTACATGAATATTGGCTTTTTCTTTTTTAAGGAAAACTGCATTGAGGTGTGACAAGTGTTAGGACTTGTCACAGATTTCTAACTCTGCCACATAAAATATAAATATAAACCTGTAAGGTGATACACAGTGTGTGTTGTTAGCAAAATTTATACTTTGATATGATTACATGCAGAAGTAGCTTCAAGAATTTCTTATACTCATAAATGTTTTAATAATATGTGATGTAAAATTATATTATGGAGCCTAATGATGATAACAAAGAAAACAGAATATACTGATCTTAGAAAATGTAGATACGGTTAACTGGGAAATAAAATATAGAGTGACACTTCAAGACCAGTTGACTCAATGTTTTCTTCTGCTTCCTTTCCATAATATCCCCTTACTCATCTGTTCTTTTCTTTCCCTTCTACTTCAAGGCTTTATTTCCATTATCTTTCTGACATATTTATTTACACAAGGAGAGAAGTATAATCTAATTCATGTTGTAACACTTACAGATCATATAGTACAATTATTTGTCTTTATGCTGTCCTGGACAAATCTGAGACAGAAAATTTTTGACCCCTATGGGTCAAAGAAAATTTCTCTATGTGCAAACAAATTCCATCTTGAAAAATACTTTTTCAAGCTAAAAAGTTGTTAAAATTCAATGTTCATATAATATGCATTCTAGTGGAATGAAATTCTACCTTTGTGAAATAATTTCAGTTTTCTTAGCCCTAAAATGAATTATTTTAAAACATTTTCCAATGTAACTGTTACAAGTACTAGAATTTCAGTGTTTCTGGAATTGGAATGTATTGCTTGTATATATCCTTTTCCATGCTTAAATAAAAAAGAAGAAGAAATAAAAGTAGGTTGCAGGAGAACCAGGCATTCACTTCCCAAAATTAAATCTAAATAACTATTGCAAGCAAACCAAGTATAGTGAGAAGGAGGACTCTAGTCTGAGAAATTTACTTCATATAAAAGTTCTCTCTGTTTTTTCTTTGGCAAAGTTTATTACCTAATTGGAATTTATATCTTAAACACTGTTTTAGTGGAATTAAAAGAAAATGAAGATTATGTATAGATAACAATGACCAGTCCATACAGGAACCTGAGGGGTAACAATCTCACTGATTTCGTGTTTACCAACATCATTCCTTTTTATTAGACAGCAAGCAGACTTGGGAGGTCTCCTTCACTGGATATATGACACAGGACATAGGAGCAATAAGAAAGTATTTCTGTTGTACCCATTAGAGAGAAGAGAAATAATGTGACAAATTTAAGTTAATCTTATTCCAATGAGTGACCAACACTATCTACAACTTTATCCACACTCATTACTCAACAAAAATTAGTGTTAAATGTGTCTTACAACAGGATATATGCCAACATAATCAGATTAGTACTACTGTTTACAGACCTGCAAGTATTAACATCTCATAACTTTTTTACTGGCCAAGAATTTTGTCAGTGTTTAAAATAATTCCAAATCCTGATTATTGAAAGAATGCATTTGTTCTAAAGTGTCTTGCGGGGTTTTGTTTTCGTGAAGAGAAATATTGTGATAAAAAGGTTTCAAGGCTGTATTAAAAAGTGCTTTCTTAACTGATGTACCTACAACCCACTTATCTCAGAACATGCACCTCTGGGCTGGCTATTATACTATACAACTCTGTTTTCATGGCAGGTCATTCATATTTCTCTGGAGTTTATCAACTCAAAATAATTGAAGTTCCAGTCAAGGATTTGTTGTAGGCACTGTGTTGAGTATTCTGATACCCACATGAATCAGAAACACATCCTGCCTTCAAAAAGGGTAGCCTGGTGATAAAAAGATATTCATAATTATAATAAAAAGTAATTGCACTAATATTAGTGATGGGGGAAATGCTATGGGAGTTCAGAGGTAAAATATTACTTAGAAAAATCATGAAGTGACATTTAGGCTGTTTTTAAGATGCTTAGAATTGGGAAGGCACAGATGAAAGAGGACATTCCAGGTCAGGTAGAATAGCATTAGGAAAATTTATAGCTAACCCAGCCTAGAGTGGCTAGGTCTGCATTCTCAGAGACATGAAAGGGATGAATGGGCAAGACGAAGGGGAAAGTCTGTGAAGTGACTGTGAATTAGAGAGTTAAAGACCGTAACTCTTATGTGAATACAATGGAATTTATTGGCAAGTCACCGGAGGTTAGGGTTTGGCTATGTGGGAGCTTTCTTTATGAAAATGAATCTGGCCTCGATGTAGAGATGATATGACCAAGCAAGGAAGTGTAGCAAGAAAAGCCAAGGAAACAACATTCAAAACCTAACTGCAGTAAGGAGTCAGGAAGGACCAGAGAAGGTTATGATGAAGAACATTCTGAGAGTGGAACAGACAACCAGTGCAGAGAGGAGACAACCAGGAGCCTGGCAGGACACGCGTCCATATCTGTGGTGGGTGATGAGTGCTAAATACTGACAAGAGGTCAGGGAAGTAAGAACCAAGTCAAGGGTCCTGACTCTGAGAGTGGTGGATCATGAATGATTGTTAAGAGAGTAAATTTAGCTAAATAGGAAGAGAGGAAGCTGAGATTTCAGGAGGTGAGGACCAGAGTGGGCAATAAGAAAGGAGAGGCAGTGAATGAAGAAAGTAATTCTACAGGTTTCGTTCAGCAACGATCCAGTGTTATCACCTGCATTGAAGAAGGTGATGATAGAGCAGACAGGAATGGGTAAGAATCAGCTTGTTTCCTTTCAACATTCTCCCCTGCAACCACCATTCCTGAACACATACAAATATATGTATTTGCCCTCATCCCCACCATTACCACCATCAAGCTGAAAACTAAAATTCCTCACACATTTCCCAAAAACAAAGTGTGGGGATCCTTCAGTCCCAATAATAAGAAAATTTAAAGAGGGAACCTACTTATTTCCTTGACGTGAATAAGGAGCCCTTCTCATACTTTAAAATTCCACTGCTAACTTTGATGGGAAGAGGATACAGTGGTGGGATATTCAGTCACCAAAAATCATCTGTCTTTTCTTCCCTTTACACATACAAACAATGCAGTGAAGTCCAAATATGCAAGATTGACCCACTCCCTCAAATTTTGATTGCCCTTTCTCACGATTTAATCCAATAGCCTTAGAAAATTACGTGTCACTTCCCAAGGACATGCTCCACACATACCTCCAGTTGCTCAGGACCAAAACTTTGGGGTCATTACTGACTCTACTTTTCTAATCGAATAGAAATTTAATTAGAAAACCTCAACCTACATCTAACCTGTCAGCAGACCTTTTCAGCTCTACCTTTGAAATCTATCTGAAATCCAGCCACCTTCCCCACTGCCACCCTATCCACTCCACCTCCTGGCTGGCCTCTCTGCTGCTACTCTTGCCCCTTTTCAGTCTTTACACAACAATTTGGTTTTGAAACATAGGTCTGATCATGAGTTCACTCTGCTCAAAAGCTTCCAGTGCCTTTCCATCTCAAAAGCCAAAATCCTTACAGTACCCACAAGGTCCTGCACAGTGTTGCCTTCTCCCCTCACTACCCTCTGGCCCTCCTGCTCACTACACACCAACCACAGGAGTCACCTCCCTGCTTGTTGAACTTGCCATTTCTACTCCCTCACTTGGATGACTGTTGCCCCTAATCTTATGTCTCACCATCTTATTTTAAATGGCAAGCCCACAAAACCTCCCTAACCCCCTTTCCTGTTTGGTTTTTCTCCATTGTTTTATCAACACTATTAAAATATGTGTTGGTTTATTATTAGTCTCTTCTGACTATGCTTCAGGAAAGCAGGGATTTTTGTCACTTCTGTTCACTGCTACAAAGAAGGACCTATATTTCCTGGCATACAGTCGCTCAATAAATACTTTCTGAATGACTAAATGAACACAGAGGCACACGGGAATTCTAAACTATCTCCCCCACAACCACCACCACCACCGCCACTGGCTCCATACACAGAGTTAACCACCCGTTCTTCCAGGGATTACAAGTACTGTCACACTCACCAAAAGCAAGGTACTAACTGATCATCTTGTATCTTTTGTCAACAGAGGAAAGGTATATTTAAGTTAATTGGTAGTTTTATGATGATGATTGTTATAACTTATGGAAAAGAAGAATGAGTTTTTGTGTAGTAATGGATCTTAGGTATTACAGATCTTTTAAAACTTCCAATGATCATAGAATCTTTCTCACCTGAAGTTGTAGCTCTCTGTCTTCTCTCACCAGACCCTTTCCTTCCCTCCATCACTGCTGCTATTTTCAGTGAAAAGACCCCCAAATAGGAACTCCATATAGTTAAGAATATAGATTGATAATAATTTGGGGCTTTCTGTTTTTAGATATAATCCAAAATGAGTAGGCAGAAATTATTTCATGAGCTGGCTGCTTAAAAGAAAAACCTGAATTAAGCTGCGCATCTTTCAAATGAGTATTACTGAATATAGAACTTGACTTCAGAGATGTGTATTAAGCCCTTGGATTAACTTTCTTTTTCTGGCTTCCGAAATAGAAATTCTAAGTCTAAGCAACACAGGAGATAAAAACATTTTGAGTTTCGTAAGTTTTAGTTATATTATTTTCAGGTACTCAAAAATGCTGAGAATGACTGCTGATTCCTGGATGTCCTGGAAGCCTGTTTTTTAAGCAGTGGAGGAACAGCTATCATGAGTTCTGGAAAGATTTAGTCCCACAATTTCCACTTCAGTCCTTCCACTTTTCATCAAGGAGCTTTCTGTACGATTTCTGAAAAATAAAGTTGTTCAAATTTGAGGCCTTTAAATGAAGTTTCAGGGGTTCTATTTTGCTTGAATATTCTTCCCAAGACTTTGCATTCCAATTTGAGAAAGATCTTGTGGGGGTGCTACTCAGATATTAGATCCAGGCTGACCCAAGGTCAAGCTTTTGGCTAAAAAGACAGCCACATTTGAATGGATACTTAAATTTCTATTGTTATTCTTCGATTGCCCTATGATTTGGAGAATTTGTTTAAAATGCGCCTGATTAAAGTTTCCTAATACTGTGGCTATAAGTTGTTAACCATTCCGTAGAGACTTCCTGAAGAACATGATGGACTGTAGATCATACCATGTTGGTTGAGCAGAATCACAACTTCTAATTAAAAGTTCTTTGAATCCCCCAAACCCATGTTTCTTTACTTGTTAATTTTATTACTTGGGTGTCCTTGATTTTACTGGGACTTTCTTAGCCATGTAGGTGCCACTCCTGACCATTGAAAACAAGTATAGTCTCCTTGAATGATCATACTTTTTGGTTCCAAGTTACACTGGAAGGAGTTTTTAATGATTTGAGGATTGCAGAGTTGATCTAAGATGAATTTCATGTGTGAGCTTTCACCCAAGTGTGGCTGTCTGTTGGCCTCAGAGAACTGTACTTTCCCGGATGTAGAGGATTGTTGTAGCTGGTTTTGGAACTACCTGCAGCTGATGGTTCATTTTTCCAAAAGGCCTAGAGGGTGCCAAATGTTATTCCTTTGAGGGATGAATGGAGATCCTGAAATAACCAAATAATTCCTGAGAATTAGACAACTAATAACGCTGAATAATACTGACTACCATAAAAAACAAAATCACTTTTCTTATGATGACATTAACTGCAATCAGAAGGTTCTAAAAATGTTCTTTATGTCAACACACCAGGATTGGTGCATATTCTCCAAAGTTCATCTAAAAGTTTATTCAACTAAAATGACTCGATTTATTTGAATGTGTAAGTTCTAGGTTTGTGATTGCTTTTTAGTGCAATTACATGCGTGGATTATTTTTTTTTTTTAATGTCACCAGAGTGGACCACCAAAAATATTAAGTACATTTAAATTACAGAAGAGAAAGTTTGGATTGAAGTAAGAGGAAAAAAATACAAAGTCTTCACAACACAATTTTAAAATAATGAACAAGCAAGCTACCAATGGAGATCTTCATTTATCAAACATGATCTGCCCCAACATAGCTGTCTCTTTCCACTGGGCTCCTGGACACACTGGAAGCGCATCCTTGCATACTTCTTTAAATGTCTAAAATTGATATTGCATGAAAATGTCTAATAGTAATTTTAACAAAGAATGCCAGCAACTTCAAATGAGCTTTCAAATAAGCTGAAGTACATACAAAAGTGGCCTAATTACAGGCTGTCTACCAGGAATGTGCGTCTCTACCTGTGTTACTTGAACTGGTAATTATTATCAGGAAATATATTTGCCTATTAGAACACAATTTCACCAGGGATCTGGGAGGAATAAGTTTTGTTTTTAAGCTAGGTTTGCTGTATCAAGAGAAGCAGTTTAGGGTTTTGGCTTTTTTTTTTCTTTTTCTTTCCTTCTTTTTTTTTTTTTTTTTTTTTTTTTTTTTTTGAGACAAGAGTCTTGCTCTGTTGCCCAGGCTGGAATCGTGCAGTGGCGCAGTCACAGTTAACTGCAGCCTCAACCTCCCACTCAACCAATCCTCCCACTTCAGACTCCTGAGTAACTGGGACCACAGGCATACCCCACCATGCCTGGCTAGTTTTTTGTTTCTTTTTAATGACGTTCTGAAATGCTACCTCACCATGTGCTATATTTGGTGATCTGGTCACATTTTGTAAGATTTAGGACAATGTATCTGATCAACTTTCTTCTGTTCCCATTTCCTCACCTCCAAAAACAGGGGTAACACCTGCCCAGGCTTCTCTCAGAGTCGTTGACTCCATGATAAGAAGCACAGTGAACGTCATTGCTGTACACACAGCACCTAGCACACAGGAGGTGTTCAATCAATTTTGTTGAATGAATCATTTATGTGAAAATGCTTAGAAAATGATAAAGAACTATGAAGAGTAACTATAATGGAAATGGAAGTCTAAGATGATCAATAGCAAACAAACTCATCCTCAGGATTGATTTTATGTGTCAATGGGGCGGTAAGCTAAGAGCCCCACCTCACCATCTCTACCCCCAACCCAAACAGAAAAATCATTGTGCCCAGAGAGAGATTTGTGCTCCATTCCTTTTTTGCTACAGGATTCCCACTTGTCAAAACGCAAAATACATGTACACTCAGGTGTAGCTCGGCACTCACATGGGAATGTGAATTACTTCTGAGAGCACTTTCTGGGAACATGTTGGAGGGACAGTAAAGGGCACCTAGGTATCCAGACTGGAGGTGAAGTCTGACTGCTTTATTACTTCCCCTCTGGGTTCTGAATTCAAACTTTAGAATCTTGCTAAGGGCCATTTTTTATATCCAAATAATCAGAAATGGATCACTCTGGAAGCAGAACAACTTTTGAGAGCAAGAGTGGAGGCAACTCACATTCTCACTGAGTGTTTGGATCATAAGGTATGTTGCACCCAGAGTGAAATGAAAATTTTAAGCAAATTCTGTAATGTTCTTTAAAAGCATTAATGTACTTTCCTTAACATTGCAAGCAATATCCATTCTGTCCAATCTTCCTGGCAGTCATGTTGCTCTCATGCTTGTGTAAGCATGAAAATCAATTTAAATATATTCAGTAAAAACCTAAACCCTTCCCTTTTAAAAGTAAATATCTGATTTTTTTTCAGAAACAACCATTTTTACAGTATTTATTCAACTTCTGAAGCCTAATTCTATCCAAAAAATCAGGAGAAAAAAATCATGCTACTGGCTTCTAATATAGGGCTATTGTTACCAGAAACAGGGAATAATATAGACATCTTAGTAAAACCTCAACCTTATTTCCTGAGCCTTTAGAAAAATGCATTCCTCTAAAAACACATTACCCAAAAGTGGCCTTTGGAGAAACTGAAACATTGAAGAAATCCTTGGATTGCAGCAAAGAACATTCTCCATGGACAATTCTAATCAATTATAGAAACATAACTATACCCAGATCATGTAATATACCACAGTGATGATCCTGGCTTCTGTCCATCTTATAAAATGCTACAACTCATAACATCAGACCCACTGCTGTTTGCAGCAATCCAACCCACAAAGATTTACTCTCAATTGATTGTTACTTTTCATGCTGAAAATGATTGTACATCTGCATCTTCTATTTCAGTTTTGTCATTTTGTTATCTTTGCCCACTGTGTTAATTATTTTTTGATGCTTCATCCCATCCCCAAACAATATATTTGAAACACTCATGAGGATGCATTGCATAAATATTGAATGTGTTAAAGACAGAGTCTGAGGTAATTCAGAATGAATTTAAGTAAATTGATTGGAATAAGCTTTTATTTTGGAAATCTTCTAGGGACAATCCTGACATATTTAAAATAACTAACTGTTCACAGAGATGCAATCTGCAGGTGCATTTCAATGAATCCATGAATCAGCAATCAGAACAGAAATGCTTGATTTTAAGTTGTCAAAAAACAGCTAAAAAGGGAAGCAGAAAGACATTACCAATTACAACAATAAAAAACCAGGAAAAAGTTCTTTGGAACAAAAATGTTTTTTAAAAAAAATCAGATAAATATAATGTAACAATGAGTTGCTTAATCCTGAGTTCCAATTTGATTGCACTGTGGTCTGAGATACTGCTATGATTTCTGTTCTTTTGCATTTGCTGAGGATTGTTTTACTTCCGATTATGTGGTTGATTTTAGAATAAGTGCAAAGTGGTGCTGAGAAGAATGTATATTCTGTTGATTTGGGGTGGAAAGTTCTGTAGATATCTATTAGGTCTGCTTGATCCAGAGCTGAGTTCAAGTCCTGAATATCCTTGTTAATTTTCTGTCTCCTTGATCTGTCTAATATTGACAGTGGGGTGTTAAAGTCTCCCACTATTACTGTGTGGGAGTCTAAGTCTCTTTGTAGGACTCTGAGAACTTGCTTTATGCATCTAGGTGCTCCTGTATTGGGTGCATATATATTTAGAATAGTTAGCTCTTCTTGTTGCATTGATCCCTTTACCATTATGTAATGCATTTCTTTGTCTTTTTTTATCTTTGTTGGTTTAAAGTCCATTTTATCAGAAACTAGGATTGCAACCCCTGCTTTTCTTTTTGCTTTCCATTTGCTTGGTAAATCTTCCTCCATCCCTTTATTTTGAGCCTATTTGTATCTTTGCATGTGAGATAGGTCTCCTGAATACAGCACACCAATGGGTCTTAACTGTCTATCCAATTTGCCAGTCTGTGTCTTTTAATCGGGGCATTTAGCCTATTTACATTTAAGGTTAATATGTTATATGTGAATTTGATCCTGTCATTATGATGTTAGCTGGTTGTTTTGCCCATTAGTTGATGTAGTTTCTTCATATTGTCGACGGTCTTTACAATTTGGTATGTGTTTGCAGTGGCTGGTACCAGTTTTTCCTTTCCATATTTAGTGCTTCCTTCAGGAGCTCTTGTAAGGCATGCCTGATGGTGACAAAATCTGTCAGCATTTGCTTGTCTGTAAAGGTTTTTATTTCTTCTTTGCTTATGAAGCTTCATTTGACTGGATATAAAATTCTGGGTTGAAAATTCTTTTCTTTAAGAATGTTGAATATTTACCCCCAGTCTCCTCTGGCTTGTAGGGTTTATGCAGAAAGATCCACTGTTAGTCTGATGGGCTTCCCTTTGTGGGTAACATGACCCTTTTCTCTGGCTGCCCTTAACATGTTTTCCTTCATTTCAACCTTGGTGAATCTGACAATTATGTGTCTTGGGGTTGCTCTTCTCGAGGAATATCTCTGTGGTGTTCTCTGTATTTCCTGAATCTGAATGTTGGCCTGTCTTGCTAAGTCAGGGAAGTTCTCCTGAGTAATAGCCTGAAGAGTGTTTTCCAACTTGATTCTATCCTTCCTGTCACTTTCAGGTACACCAATAAATGTAGGTTTGGTTTTTTCACATAGTCCCACACCACTGCTCAAGGAAATAAGAGAGGACACAAACAAATGGAAAAATACTCCATGGTTATGGATAGGAAGAATCAATGTTGTGAAAATGGCCATACTGCCCAAAGTAATTTATAGATTCAGTGCTATCCCCATCAAGCTACCACTGACTTTCTTCACAGAATGAGAAAAAACTACTTTAAATTTCATATGAAACCAAAAAAGATCCTGTATAGCCAAGACAATCCTAAGCAAAAAGAGCAAAGCTGGAGGCATCACAATGCCTGGCTTCAAACTATACTACAAGGCTATAGTAACCAAAACAGCATGGTACTGGCACCAAAACAGAGATATAGACCAATGGAACAGAACAGAGGCCTCAGAAATAACACCATATGTCTACAACCATCTGATCTTTGAGAAACCTGACAAAAACAAGCAATGGGGAAAGGATTCCCTATGTAATAAATGGTGCTGGGAAAACTGACTAGACATATGCAGAAAACTGAAACTGGACCTCTTCCTTACACCTTATTAAAAAATTAACTCAAGATGGATTAAAGACATAAACATAAGACCTAAAACCATAAAAATCCTAGAAGAAAATCTAGGCAATACCATTCAGGACATAGGCATGGGCAAAGACTTGATGACTAGAACACCAAAAGCAATGGCAACAAAAGCTAAAATTGACAAATGGGATCTAATTAAACTAAAGAGCTTCTGCACAGCAAAAGAAACTATCATCAGAGTGAACAGGCAACCTGCAGAATGGGAGAAATTTTTTGCAATCTATCCATCTGACAAAGGACTAATATACAAAGAACTTAAACAAATTTGCAAGAAAAAAACATACAACCCCATCCAAAAGTGGGCAAAAAATATGAACAGACACTTCTCAAAAGAAGACATTTATGCAGCCAGCAAACATATGAAAAAAGCCCATCATCACTGGTCATTAGAAAAACGGAAATCAAAACCACAATGAGATACCTTCTCATGCCAGTTAGAATGGTGATCATTAAAAAGTCAGGAAACAACACATGCTAGAGAGGCTGTGGAGAAATAGGAACACTTTTACACTGTTGGTGGGAGTGTAAATTAGTTCAACCATTGTGGAAGACAGTGTGGCGATTCCTCAAGGATCTAGAACCAGAAATACCATTTGACCCAGCAATCCCATTACTGGGTATATACCCAAAGGATTATAAATCATTCTAATGTAAAGACACATGCACACATATGTTTATTGCAGCACTGTTAACAATAGCAAAGACTTGGAACCACCCCAAATGCCCATCAATGAAAGGTTGGATAAAAAAATGTGACACATATACACCATGGAATACTATGCAGCCATAAAAAAAGATGACTTCTTGTCCTTTGCAGTGACATGGATGAAGCCGGAAACTATCATTCTCAGCAAACTAACACAGGAACAGAAAACCAAACACTACATGTTCTCACTCATAAGTGGGAGGTGAACAGTGAGAACACATGGACACAGGGAGGGGAACGTCACACACCACGGCCTGTTAGAGGGTGGGGGGCTAGGGGAGGAATAGCATTAGGAGAAATACTTAATGTAGATGATGGATTGATGGGTGCAGCAAACCACCATGGCACGTGTACAAACAAACCTATGTAACAAACCTGCACATTCTGCACATGTATCCCAGAACTTAAAGTATTAAAAAAACGGAGATGTTAAAATGAAAAAAGGGATACATAAAGTACACCAAAAGTGTAATTATATACATATTTTATAGATTCAGTAAGTAAACAGAAAAATAATCTACCCTGGTGAACAGAGGAAGAAAAGTGGCAACTATAATTAAAAGTCAAATATTTTTGATTGGATTTGAAATTATTTCTTGGCTATGACACCAAAGGCACAGGCAATAAATGAAAAAATAGACACTTGGACTTCAAGAAAATTGAAAATTTTTGCGCATCAAAAGACACTATTAAAAGAGTAAAAAGGTACCCCATAGGATGAGAGAAAATATTTACAAATCATATATCTGATAAGAGATAATATCCAGAACACTCCTAAAACTCAACAATAAAATAACCTGATTCCCAAACTGACAAAGGTCTTAAATAGACATATTTCCAAAGAAGATATACAAATGGCCAACAAGCATGTGACAAGATGCTTACCACCACTAATCATTTGAGAAATGTGAATCAAAACCACAATGAGATACCACTTCACACTCACTAAGATGGCTAACCACAAAATAATAAAATAAACAAACAAAAATAACCAGTGTTGGTGAGAATGTGGAGAAATTGGAACCCTTATCCACTGTTAGTAGGAACGTAAAATGGTGCAACCACTGTGGAAAACAGTATGACAGTTCCTCAAGAAAATAAAAATAAGATTACTATAAGATCCAGCAATTCCGGAAAAATTGAAAGCAGGGTCTTGAAGAGATATTTGTATACCCATGTTCACGGCAGCATTGCTCACAATAGTCAAACCTTAGAAGCAACCCAAGTGTCTGTCAAAGGATGAATGAATAAGCAAATGTGGTATATACAGAAAACGAAATACCATTCTGCCACATGATATGATGTGGATGCACCTTGAGGATATTATGCTAAATGAAATAAACCAGTCACAAGAAGAAAAATATGCTTTGATTCCACTGATACAAATTACCTTATATATATGAGTAGTCAAATTTACAGAGACAGAAAGTAAAATGGTGGTGCCAGGGCCTGGGAGGAAGGAAAATAAGGAGTTGTTGTCTAAAGGGTAAAGAGTTTCAGTTTTTCAAGGTAAAAAGAGTTCAGGAAATGGTGGTGATAGTTGCACAGGAATATGAAGGCACTTAATACCACCTATATATTTTTAAAGGGTTAAAATGGTAAATTTTATGTTATATGTATTTTTTACCTTAACACAAAATGTGCACTAAAAAAAAGTCAACTGCTTTGAATCAAAGATGATAAAGTACAAGAAAAACAAATGGCACCTGATATGGTTTGGCTGTGTGTCTCCACCCAAATCTCATCTCAGATTGTAATCCCCATGTATGGAAGTGTGGAAGGAGGGACCTATAATCCCCAAGTCAAGGGAGGGAGGTGACTGGATCATGAAGGCAGTTTCCCCCATGCTGTTCTCATGATAGTGAGTTCTCACGAGATCTAATGGTTTTATAAGCATCTGGCATTTCCTTTGCTTGCACTTCTCTCTCCTGCCACCATGTGAAGAAAGTCCTTGCTGCCCCTTCACCTTCTGCCATGATTGTTTTTTGAGGCCTCCCCAGTCATGTGGAACTGGGAGTCAACTAAGTTTCTTTCCTTTATAAGTAACCCAGTCTTGTGTATGTCTTTATAGCAGTGTGAGAACAGACTAATACAGCACCTGCGGGTTTATTTAAAAGTTCAGGACAATACACTATGGAGTCAGAGTTCTATATAAGCAAAAGCAAACTTTCTTTTTTTTTTTTTTTGTTATTGTCAGATCATAAGTTTTTTTTTTTTAATTATTATTATACTTTAAGTTCTAGGGTACATGTGCATAACATGCAGGTTTGTTACATATGTATACTTGTGCCATGTTGCTGTGCTGCACCCATCAACTCGTCAGCACCCATCAACTCGTCATTTACATCAGGTATAACTCCCAATGCAATCCCTCCCCCCTCCCCCCTCCCCATGATAGGCCCCGGTGTGTGATGTTCCCCTTCCCGAGTCCAAGTGATCTCATTGTTCAGTTCCCACCTATGAGTGAGAACATGCGGTGTTTGGTTTTCTGTTCTTGTGATACTTTGCTAAGAATGATGGTTTCCAGCTGCATCCATGTCCCTAAAAAGGACACAAACTCATCCTTTTTTATGGCTGCATAGTATTCCATGGTGTATATGTGCCACATTTTCTTAATCCAGTCTGTCACTGATGGACATTTGGGTTGATTCCAAGTCTTTGCTATTGTGAATAGTGCCGCAATAAACATACGTGTGCATGTGTCTTTATAGCAGCATGATTTATAATCCTTTGGGTATATACCCAGTAATGGGATGGCTGGGTCATATGGTGTTTCTAGTTCTAGATCCTTGAGGAATCGCCATACTGTTTTCCATAATGGTTGAACTAGTTTACAATCCCACCAACAGTGTAAAACTGTTCCTATTTCTCCACATCCTCTCCAGCACCTGTTGTTTCCTGACTTTTTAATGATCACCATTCTAAACAGAAAGCTTACCAGATCATTTCATCAGTTTATCCCATTGAAAACATACTTCAAAAACCTATTAAATGCTGGATCTGGAAATCATTGTTTCTAGATATTTTATTAAATGGGGTGGAGCAACTAATTTTCATTCGTGCATCCTTTGGTACTCCTTTTTTGCCAGAACCCACACCCACAAATTGGGTGAGAGTCAGGTCTTCTCATAGTGTGAGGGTGAATTAGCATCCCTGACATTCAACCTAAGACAATGCTAAAAGTTATTGGTTGGTTGAGTAGTAGTCACTTTGTGACACCCAAGCCTCCAGTAAAGTGAAACCCAAGCAAAACTGGCAACCAAAGAGCCAAGTCTCCTTTCTCCCTCATTTCCAACATCTGTTTGCCAAATACTCGAACCCAACCTTTCAAGCCCAAAAGAAATAGCATAAAAGGGTTTTAATTATTTGTAATTTGCTCATTATTTTTTATGATGAAATATTTCAAACCTATCTAAAATGAGAAATTAACAAAATGGACATCCTTCTATTGTCTCCCAAATTTATTGAATTATAACATTTTCCACACTTACTTTTTAAAAGAGAAATAAAACATTAGATGTATAGTTGGTGTCCTGATATACCCTTTTCCAATGCTGTTCTCGTCTTCCATTCCAGAGCTAGTCCTTATTCTGAATTATTATCTTTTGTGTACATATTTTAAACTATTACTGATATTACCACATAATTTTGTTCCATGTTTTTATACTATTCTCACATACTGTATATCCAAAAGTAATACACAGCAGTTGTGGTGGGCAGCCTCCAAGATGGCGCCAATTGATCCATGCCTCCTTGTGCTCACACCTGTGGGCAATCCCTGCCCCTTGAGTGTCTGCTGGACTTAAGAGATTCACCTCTAATGACTAGAATACATAATGGGATATCACTTCCAAATGTAGGTGATAAGAAGACTAATTTCCATTTGGGTACTCTCTGTCTTGCTCTCTCTTGGTTGATCACTTACGAGAGAAGCCAGCTGCTATGTCCCACTTTGTTACGGGGCAGCCCTGGGGAAAGACCCACATAAGTATACGTGGAAGTAGATCTACTGAGGCCTGCAAATAGCCATGAAAGATAGCCTGGAAGCAGCCTCATGAGAGATCCTGAGCCAGAAGGAACCAGCTCAACCATTCCTGGAGGCTTGACCCACAGAAACTATGATGAAGTAAATATGTCTTCTTTTAAGCTGATACATTTGGAAGTATTTTGTTGCATGCACTGCAATAGATAACTAATACGGCAGAGTCTAGCATGTTTGTAAACTTTTTTCACTTAATTTGGTTGTTGAGATTTATCAATGTTGATACATACTGCTGTAGTTTAATTACCTGTATGAATATATCATAATTCATTCACTCATTTTTAAGTTGATGAGCTTTTATATTTGTTTCCAATATCTGCTACTACAAGTAAAATTTCTGCAACAAATATTTTTTCTCATTTCTCATCTAATCATTTTTAATTTCATAAAAATCACAAAGCCAACTAATACTCAAGTTCAGATTCTTCAGTAATCAAAATAAATTACACACGAGGAATTTATGATTTGTCTACACTAGCATGACGTGTTTACATTTTTAAGGCAATATTTAATCTACCAAGGTGAAGCCCTGGATTTCTCCACAAAAAACAATCTAAGCAGGTGATATTGGAACTGTAGAATAAAGGTGGCCATTGAAGCATATTCCAATCCAAAGCTGAGGCACACAGGTAGCAGTTTCTCCTAATTAGCCCTGATTTGAAAAAAGTTGACCTAGTTAGCATGCTTTTCCTTCTCTGCTGTTCTAAGCTGAGATGTACTGCAGAATTTCCCAACAGATGTTTCTTCTGTGACTCAGTAGGAGACTTCTCACAGGTGCATTCTCTAGTAGCCGTATGAAGAAAAGTCAAGATGCAGAGCCCCTCCTCACACTGCCCTCCTGAGCCAGGAAGTGGCCAGCCCTGCCCCCGCGGCTATACACTGGGGCTCCTGAGATGCCTGTCACTCTCTTTGGACTACAGTGGTGAAGCTGAAGTTGTAAACCTCCTAAGAAACGGGAACATGCCCTGTCATGATCTCTCCTGGCAAAACAGGACTGGTTAAAATGTCATCATGAATTAACAAGCGTGCCTGCATGCTTCATGATGTGACAAAGGTCTTAAAAGATTCTCTTCTATTTTTGATTTACAGACTTTTGAAACTGACATTAAAAATTATTCCTCCCATAAAGTGTATTTGGTAAAATGGTATCACTGTAGCAGGCTCAGTTATTTGTATCAAACATATTTCTTTATGTTTTTATATTTCCTATCACATATTGATAGGAAAAGAGAAACTAGCAAATGATGACCTCCCAGTTTTAGCTATAGCCATAGAAGCGAAGCACCCCCAACACCACTACCACCCCCGTTGAAACATAAAAGTGCCGAATAAAGAAAAGACAGCTTTGATGAGAGATGCAAATACAGCAACACCCCCACGATGAACAGCCTTGAATGACTGTCATTTTGATGCAACCCGAATGGGTGATCTATTTAAAGGGATGTCAGGCTTGTCAAAGCACCTCAGTAACCATTTCACCACAACCTAAGATTTATTCAAGAAAAATCAGAAAGATCATGTAGAACATTCCTTCATTATTTGAATCATTTTTAGAAGCAATCCATATCTCTCTCAGAATATATACCACAACTCATGTGCATCAATAAAAGAAATACATACTAAGCAAAACCTGCAACCAAAATTGTGTTATCCAGATGCCTCTGAACAGAAGAGGCAACAAACATAGGCCATAGGCAGCCTCCCTGGCCCTCTGGTCCTGCGCGGCTTCCACCTCGGTCTTGCACACTGCGGCCTACCCCTGAGCCTGCCCCCACGGCAAAGCCTCTCCCAGGGCACGAGTTTACTTTGTCTCTTCACCTGCATAGCACACAGCCTTGTGTATCAGAAGTGTTTGAAAGATGACTGTGGAACAAGTACAAATTTAAACTTACAGGCTTAAGGATTAAAATAGACAATCAACTGACAGAGAAAAATGAACTTAAAGTTTTCTTGAGCACCCATTATGCTCATTGTCCCATCTTCTTTTAAAAGGATCAGTTGAGGTGTCTCCGGCGAAGGTCAACAGAACAAAATGAGGTTACCGAATATCCTTCCTGCTTGCAGGTCATTAGGCAGACAAATGCCTTCCTGTGGCGGGAAAGCTGATATGAAAGAGAGCAAAGTAAGCACAGAATCTAGGAAATTAAAGGTATTTTTCAGGCAATGAGTTCAGCGGTAAAACCCAGTCCCTGACGTCTACCAGACCCTGCTGGAGAATATTTTACAGCCTCTGCCCCAGACTGCTATTCATTTAACAACACATTCGTTACTAAATGTGCGTTGTCTAAAGAACTCAACGCTCTCCACAGAATACTTCTGGAAGGTTATCAGAGGAATTTATGAGCGGTGGCTTCTGAGGAAGGGACTGCAGGGAGAGACTTCATGTTTAATGTTTTGCACCATTTGATTTTTTTTTTTAACCTTATGCTTACACAATTTTTTTCCATTAAAAATAGTTGTTTGAAAACGTTTGATTAAAAAAAAAAACACTCAAAATCACAATATGCCTCAAACAAACATAACAAAACCAAAAGCTAGCACTTAGTGTTTCCTTTACAAGCTGCTTCACTAGCTGTGCATCTGAGAGGTCCATGAAGAGTTAAGGAGAACGCTTTCATTTCGTGCTGAGGACAGCTTTGGGGGAAAGGGGGTTATTCTTGTTCACACATGTGAAAACACCCTCCTCAGAGGAGACACAGGTTCTCTGAAGGGTTTGCAGGGTATGGAGACGTCACAGTTGCACCCAAAGCCCTCAAATCTTCTACGACTTTAATCTGAGCGGATGGTCACCAGGGCTGACTCCCTATTAAAGGACGATTAAAACAAAGTCAGCTTCAGTATTGTGCTTTAGGGAGAAAAACTGAATATTTCTGGGAAAGGGGTTTTATTTTTGTGCATTTTCTACTTAAAAAAACTCAGCCAGGTGTGGTGGCTCACACCTGTAATCTCAGCACTTTGGGAGACTGAGGCAGGCGGATCACGAGCTCAGGAGTTTGAGACCAGCCTGGCCAACATAGGAAAACCCCGTCTCTACTAAAAATACAAAAAATCAGCTGGGCATGGTGGTGGGCGCCTGTAATCCCAGCTACTCAGGAGGCTGAGGCAAGAGAATCACTTGAACCCAGGAGGCGGAGGTTTCAGTGAGCCGAGATTGCACCACTGCACTCCAGCCCAGGCGACAGTGCGAGTCTCTGTTTCAGAACCAAAAAAAATCAAGGTGATTTCTCTCCTTTCACCCCTGTTCTGGATTGAATTGTGTTCCACCCAAATATATGTTGAGGTTCTAATTCCCAGGACCTCAGAATGTGACCTTATTCGGAAATAGGGTCTTTACGGTGCCTTCCACAGTTAAAAAGGGGTCATTAGGATGGACCTTAATCCAGCATGACTGCAGTCCTTATCAAAAGGGGAGGTGTGGACAGACACACATAGAAGGCAGACGATGTGAAGAGACACAGAGAAGATGCCACTGGAACAAGAAGGCAGAGATTGGAGTCATGCTGCCATGAGTCAAGGAGTATGTGGGGCTACAAGAAGCCAGAAAGAACCACCCTCTTAGTACTGTCAGTAGCACACCATCAAGGAGAGACACACTATTTCCAATCACCTCCAATTAAGAGCCAAGGCCCAGAATCTCAGCAGTCTTGTGGTGGACTGGAAAATAAGTGCACAACAAGGAGAAACTAGGGCATCTAGTGTGTTTCTAGCACTTCTGCAGCAATTGTTCCTCCCCACTCAGAGGCCACATGAGATAAAAGAGCCCAGAACAGTCAGTGAGTCCCCAGGAATGGCATCAGACGTAGGTTATCAATCTGTCTGGGGTATTTTTACTCCCATTATCTCTCACGTGTCTACATGTACATCTGCATTGATTTCATTTGGTCATAAGTTCCTTTGGGGCTGTAACCTCTGCCTCAGACAGTGCCATTCAGTGTCCTCTGGGAACTGAATAAATGATTGCTGAATTGAAACTCCAAAACAATTGAGACGAAACAAATGGGTAGATGTGAAAGCATTCCCTGAGATAAGTGATTTCATTCCTCACTTCTCTAACACCAAGAGAACACGTTTAAAGAATTAATGATTTTGAAGACATAAAAAAGAAAAGTAGAAATAAAAGCCCTATTTTTCTAATTAAAAAAAATTCTCTTGATCATCCACAAATTATAGGACTACATATATTAGCATGCTATTTCATTAACAAATTACTGCCAATTCTCCACAGTGAAGGAATAAAGAAAAAGTTCACCTAATAAAAGAGGTTAGCTCCTAATTAGGATCAGGCTACAGAATTTGCCGGGTGTAATTTTCCACTGCGAATTGTTCTCGGGTTGACCTTGGCTGGTATTAAGGACATGGGTTTGAAAACACATCTTTCCTTTGCCAGCACGTCCCCATAAAGCACCAGTACCTTCCACAGACCATTACTGAGTCTGTCTCCTCCCTTAGTACCCCACTCCCCATCACCCTGCATTACCTCTAGCTTTTAGGAATCTTCTTGAAGAGGAATTAACTTGCACTGAGACCCATGGGGCAGCAGAAAAGGCACAAGACTTGGAGTCAGACAGGCCTGGTGGTTCTGCAATACCTGTGTGACTTGGCCCTCTGACTCTCAGTTCCCAGTGGTATAATGAAATCATAACACCTACTTTCACGGGGGTTAAACATGAGGGTGGTTTATAATGGTATGAAGCAACTGCTCACACATGTTACTTCCTTTCTGTTTTGAGTCCTGTCATCAGCTCTGGCATTTCTCTCCATTCTGCCCTAGATACCCAGGGAAGCTATGTACATCTCCTAAGAATGTGCAACTAACATATGGTAAGGGCAAGATTGAAAACGTTGGCCCCCCAAGTGTCCAATTTGGCTCCACTGTCCACCCCATACTCTCACCTTGAAAATTGACTGCACTAAGCACACTGTCTTATCCATGTCTGCCATCCTTTGGGGCTCAAGCAAGTGAGTTTGGAGGGGAGGATGGGGCAGCAAGGCAGTCCTGCGCAAGGACACTGTCCCTGCTTGGAACCCCAACGCCCTGGCAGTGCTGACACAAAGAATCTCCCTGCTTACCCTGCTACCTCTACCCCACTGGATTCTAAGTAGATTGTGTAAATCCCTTGAAGATGTCATTTATTTATTTGCAGGAAATCATCACCACCTATCTTCCTATCCCATCCCAGTTGGTTCTCCCAAATGCTCCGTGAGGTCCCAGGTGTGATGGATCTGTGTGGTTATTTCACAATGAGGCAAGGGTCAGAGCTTTATACAATCACTTCATCCATATCAATGGCCTCACCATGTGAATAGAAAACCCATGGAAAAATTCTGTCAATGCACACCAAGCAACCGAGCTTCGTAAGTCAGCACTTTGGAAAACTTTGGGGCTCTGAAAATTTTCCAGTGGTTCCAGAGATGTCAATGTGACTTTCAGAGACAGGACAATGGTGTGGAAGTTTGGGAGGAATGAAGGAACGATGATTTAGAGCTGAGGCCAATTCTGCTCCCACATTACTGCCATTGATAGGTATCTGGGAGATTCTTACAGAACTTCAGACTTCCCTCGATTCCTTTTAGGGCTTGTTATCTCTGTTTGTCCCAAGTGGGCCCTACTTTCTCAGCTTAAGGACTATCATCAAGAAAGTTATTTCAAGGAAAAAAAATCAGTTAAAATCTCTAAAATGTAGAAATCAAAGATTGTAAAAGGCTGTGGAAGACAGAATAAAAAGAGTGAAAAATAAGTATAGGGAGATAATTTTTCTTGGCCAACCCTTACAGATTTAGCAGGTGATATAAGTTATTTTCATGAAGATGAAGAACCTGAAAGCAAAATTCTTAACATGCCAGTATGTTTTAAAGGGGGAAGGAAAAAGATTTCTTTTTCTCTTGTATTTCAAAAGGAATTGTACAAATTTCAACAACCTTCCTTTAGTTAAAAAGACTTTCCTGAATTTGGTTATATAGATACTTAAATTTACAAGGGATAATTATAATACAATCTGACTTTTAGCAAATCCCCAAAATTGCATTTAAATTATTCTTATTTCCTTCAATGTAATCATCTCCAAAGCAATTATTGCCATGAGTTTTTTAAAAATTCCCTTTCAGAATTATTTTCAGAACCTGAGGGATATTTCTCCTCAGTAGTGGTAAACATTTGTTCTTTGAGAGAAAATTTAATTTTTGGAAATGGCCCAAAACCGATGTGATCAATTTAGGTAAAAACAGCTTTGGTCAAATAAGATGAGACTGAGATTCTGTAGTCATTGATTTCAAAACCAGTTCCCAAAGAGAAGTTTGAAAGTGTATTTTGCACAATGGTAGCCTTGTTAAAATAGGTGTTTTCTTTCCCAAGATAATGGTGTTCACTTAGCTTTATGAAAAGCTTCCTTTCTCTTTTTGAGCCTAAACCTCAGTATTCCGTTTTTGCTAGCTGCTTTTCAAAAACTTGTAATTAGACACTTATGACTTCATGATACTACTTCTGCTTTCACCTGGGATCAGTAATTTTTTTCTTTTCTAGTGTGGACAATTCGTTCTCTTAGAACTCCCAGAACTAATTAGCTAGTAGAAAGGCCACTGTAGATTTGCTGGACAGCTTTATTCTTTAGTTTACAGTATTTTCTGGCATTCATAAGCTGTTAAGATTAGTGCTAAGTTGTAGCTATACCATGTTTCTGACTCCAATAACATGTAGAGGTTAGATGGGCCTCCTTTCTTCTCTAATTTAGGAGCTCATTAAGAGACTTTTACTTACTTCAAAAGTGCACAATCATCAAGGTTATCAAGTGCTAATCTCTACCATGCCATCACAAGAGACGAGGAACAAAATTTTTCTACACTCACATTGTTTATGCATGCTTTTTGGCTCAGTTCCTGTGGCAATTTCTCTATATTCTGGGGAAAGATCTATGTTGGTACCTATGGGAAGAAAAGGGATAAAGTTATTTAGAAATGATGTTCTCTCTGGACTCCTTTGGAGCATCTGTGCACCTCCCCGTGGTCCAAGCCTGCCCTTTAAATTCAATTGAATAGAACGTACATGGGCATCTTCCCTGCTCCATGCTGAGGCCACAGAAGGCTGAGATGGGATCCTAGCCGAGTGTTTGGGAACACAGTGGAGTTACCCAGGCTACCAGGGGTGCCTGTTCCACAGAGGTCAGCTGTCATGAGCCCATCCGAAATTGGCATCAGGCTAAACCAGGGTGTGTGTTCCCTTGGGCCATAACGGAGGAGCACACTCAGAGGAGGAGCCTCAGGCATCTTAGAAAACTCCGTTAAGACGCACAGGGAACAGCCTGCACAGAGTCTTTTGGATGGCAGCTCCTAAGGGTGAGTGTTCCACCTACTGACCCAACCCGATATTTTGGGATTGGGGGTAGAGGTTTTCCACCCCATGAACAAGGAGGATGATGGATGCCATGCTGACCTACTGTTAATGTGAGTGTTTGCCTTTGTCACTGATGCTTACCTGGGTATTTTTATTTGATTCATATAATTTATTAATGTATGTAAATTGAGTTTGACATTTATATTCTTTTATTTACATAATTAAAGTTTTGTGCCTCTAGATTAGAAAAAGATGTCATATTTATCCCTTTCGGTGGTTATTTGACATCACTAACCACTCAGGACGGCTTATCAAAATGGAAAGTGAAGGCAGTTATTCTTCTAAAGTAGTATCAAGTGAATCACTTGCTCAGGAAGTTGGAGAACATAAAGTTAGATTCTGAATTGAATCCCTAAGTTCTCAATAATATCTGTATATAGCACTTTCTACGGACAAATTTGCTGCAACTTTGAAACACAACAGAATCTGCTCTGGAAAATAAGTTTTGCCTGGAGTCAATATTTTCTGGTGGTTGGCTGCCTAAGAAAGGGAAATGACCAAAGAAGACTCAGGGTAACTGGAAAGATCACACCCCGTGGGCCTTCCCTCCTCTGTTCCTCTGTTACTTGTTTCTCAATCTTTGCTTCAGAAGTTGGTGGTAACTTAAATATACATTGTTTATATAGATAACTCTACTAATTTGTCACTGTATTGTCAGCACAAAGAAAAATTTATTGAGAGAAATCTGCGTGCAAAATACCTCTCCTCCCACTCTGCTCACACATTAAAATACCCTCTGTTTTTGACACATACAAATGTGACTTTAATAAGGGAATAAAATATAGACTCACTAAGCATTCCTGTACCATTTCTCATCCCCTGTTTCTTCAGCCTCTCTCTCTTTCTCTCTCTCTTCACTATTCATCTGTGAGTCTCCTGATTTGTTGGGGTGGAGAAGGGGTTGATAGGTCTAGTGTGGGGATAGTAGTGATGAAAATCTCTAACTCCTGAGAGACACAGGTCAAATTTCTCTGTGTGCTGGCAAAGAAACACACGGTCACTGCCAAAACCACAGAGTAAAGTCTTCTAAAAATCCCCTCAGACAGCGATGTTTTAGAGTTAAGCCTTTTCATTTATATTTGGACAACCACCTGTTGACTTCTACTGGCTCTTGACAAGGGCGGGTAGATGGCGGGAACCTGGAGCAGAATTAGCCCATTCAAAGGGCTTGATATTCCCCTTTGAAGAGGCTGCCATTGTTTTTAACTGAGCCTAGTCAAGGCTCATAAGATCAAAACATGAAAAACAAAAAGGAAAGCGTTTACTTGGGACAGGGTCTCACTCTCCTCTTGAGATTATCACAGCATTCTCAGACCATCCCTTTTAATACAGGAATCAATTAGAGCAGTCTTTACAATGTATTTCCTAGTCCTGAAAGGCAGTCAGTGAGAGCCAGGGGAAAAGACAAAGGAGAAAATCCATGCTGGACGTGGAGGGTGCAATGGTGGGTCCTGCCCGATGACTCCTGCTGTGGCCACACATTTTCCAGGGCAGGATTTTTCTCTGCCACAGAATTAGAGGCTGGGATGGAAGCACAGGAAGCCAGAAGTAAGAGAATGAAGTGCAAAGTATGCTTCAGTTAGGAAAGTCTCATTTAAGCCAAATTGCAAGTTTGTGATGGGAAAGGTACCTGCCATAGGTTGACATCTTCGGTGAGATTCAGACACTCAGTACTGACTGAGTTACCCAATTCTCTAGTTGACCTAGATTAAGCCATTCCACCTACATCTTGGGGTTTATAATGAGCTGCTTACGTCTCAGGGGAATGGATCTGTGGTAGGTACTTCAAAGGGCAGATGAAAAACTGCAAATGTTCTATTGCAGGTAGTGGGGAAGAGTAGACAAAATTTATGAATGTATACTATATTATACTCTAAGCCCTATGGAAACACATTGATGAACCTATCATGGATCCTGCCCAAATAAAAGTGTACATTATTAATTATTCTTAACAATCCCCAAACGAGATAAGAAGATAAAACTCAAAACTGTATGGCTGGCCTGGTTCGGTGGCTCATGCCTGTAATCCCAGTGCTTCGGGAGGCTGACGTGGGAGGATCACCCAAGGCCAAGAGTTCAAGACAAGCCCAGGCAATATAGGGACACTTCCGTCTCTACAAAAAGTGAAAAATTTAGCCAGGCATAGTGGCACATGCCTGTACTCCTAGGAATTTGGGGGGCTGAGGTGGGAGAATTGCTTGAGCCCAGAAGTTAAACCTGTGGGGAGCTGTGATCATACCACTATACTCCAGCCTGAGCAACAGAGTGAGACCTTGTCTCAAACAAAATAAAACGAAACACAACACAACAAAAATTGTATAGCTGCTTTTCCAAAATAAGACATTCCAATATCTCTCTTCTGGAAACAATCTTTTGGCCAATTCAAGAGCATAAACAGTGGATGATGTCTTCTACTTACCTTTGTAACATTTATTGTGCACCTCTGCAGAGTCAAAATTATGCTAAGGGCTGAGAAGCATACAGGCAGCTGGGGTGAGAATGCCAATCTTCTCTCCTGCCCTGTGAGCTGTGACATTCTGACAAGGGCAAGCACGCAGATCCACGGGGTTCCTCCTGTACCATGGACGTGGGTTTTGCAACAGCTTGCAATTCATTGCCCTTTATTCTCATCCACGCCTACTCCAGTCACTCTTCAACCTAGACACTCAACTGAGCTTCCACAGAGCTGGGGTAAAGTAAGCTGGCTCTGCATGCTGGGGACTAGGGGACCAAAGCCAAACCCAGACGGTTTGTCCTTGCTCTCAAAGTCAACATGGTCAGTTCTAAATCAGAGTTTCTGTGAAGTGTTATGGGAATGTGAAAGGTAAATATTTGCTTTTGGTGGGAGAGAAACAGAGACTTCTATAGTCCTGATTAAACACAAGATCAGCTACAACCAGGCTTGGGACAGGGCTGGAGCTGGCTAAACAAGATTAGAGCTTTGTTGGAGCTATGGGAGCCCCTCAAGTGTTCAATTCCTCAAATTTATTTTTTGGTTTCTTGGTTACTTAAAAGTAGCATTGGGCTTTGAAAGCAGAAAATAAACAGATGTGTCACCTAGACAAGGTAGCTTGTGGCAAGAGCAGGCACTCTGTACAGCAAAGAAAGTACATCTACACCTGCCCTTCATTTCCACCCTCACTTTGCTGCCTGTCATAGCCCAGTCCTTCATTGGTACTCTTTCTCTGGATGGAACTCATCCCTGCCATCCATCCTGCATCCTGCAGGTCCGTACCAAATCATTTTCTCCAAAAGGTCCTTTGCACCTTGTCATAGCCAGATTCCAACAGGAACAGATGGGCATATGCACAAAATTTAACTGAGAAGAGTTTAATAAAAGAACTGTATACAGAAGTGGATCAGGATTCAGATATTACCAAAGGATGCCAAAATACTGAGGGACTAGCAAAAGTAAGATCTTGCCCCAGGTCTGAAAGGCTAAGAGGAGAAAGATGGACTCTCTTAACTGGTGAGAGCCATAGCTATAGAAGAGGGACTGCCCACCAAAGTCAAGGCCTAGAAAAATATAATCACTGCAAAAGCCATGGCAGGAAGAGGATGAGGCAATGAACATTCCAGCTTTTCTCTCCCCCATCTCTCAATGGTCACCCACTGGTTAAACCCAACGAGAAGCTGAAGGGAACCCCACTTCCCTCTGGAGTCTCTGCATAGGTTCAGTGTCTGTGGCACAAAGCAGGGTAGAAAGGGTAGAGAATGAATCTGAAGGGGAAGGGGTTCTTTTATATCGGTATCTCATATAATTCCTACGGTTAAATTGTAGATCGGCATCTTACCCATTTTACAGATGATGAAATGAGGCTCAGTCCGATTACACATCTTAGCTAATAATACAGCCACAGAGAGTCAGGCTTCAAATTCGAATTCATTGTATGACTCCAAAATCTGTGCGCTGTAGCCAGGGAAGCTACACCGATGACTGGACTCAGGGATTGGTGGGGTCTAGGAAAGGAGCAAGATGGGAGATCTGAAGATGTCATTCAGGGGATGATTCTGTTGACTTTGATCATGTTGAGGCCATGAACTGAAATAGGAAACCCAGGAGGAACATATTAGTTTTATGTGCCCACCCATGCTGAATCTGAGGACCCTAAAGGAAACAATCATTCAATGGATGTGTCTAGCATGCGATGTGAATGCAGGTCTGGAGTATCCGGAGGGCTCAAAGCCAAAAAGAAATATTTACAACCATGGACTAGGGTGATGGCTAATACCTTGAGGGTAAAGGACATCACCCAGGGGACTTGCTGGGCAGAGATGAGATGAAGATTCAGGCAGGGCCATCCAAGAGCCCTGCACTGAGCATTTCCTCATTACCAAAGGGCTTTCAAGGCATTTCATGATGCCTAGCCTGGCATAAAAGGCCCTCCTCCACTGGGCCCCAGACTTCAGCATTCTTTCTCACTGATTCCAGCAACCAACTCTCTTCTCTGGCTAAACCTACCTGCACTCTCCCAGCTCTTCCACTTTCCCACACCCCAAGCCTTGACTTGCCCATGCTCCACTCCTCCATTGAGGCACACTATGCCTGGCTCCTTTTCATGACCTTTGGTAATTCCCACATCTTCACCACACAGCACATCCTGTCTTACAGACCCTGTGTCTTTTGTCTCCATCTGTATGAAGAATTAGGTGCTCAGCATACATTGGATGTAGATAAATTAAAAAATACTAGTTGGCTTAATCACTTGCTTATTTTGGAGATGGCCAAACATCAGTAAGGCCAGCTTTCTTGTTTTATTCAAATTAGCTCACCTTGGCCAGGCATGGTGGTTCACACCTGTAATCCCAGCACTTTGAGAGGGCAAAGTGGGAGGATTGCTTGAGACCAAGAGTTAGTGACCAGCCTGGGCAGCATAGCAAGATCCTGTCTCTACAAAAAATTTTTTTTAAATTAGCTGGGCATGCTGGTATATGCCTGTAGTCCCAGCTTCTCAAGGGACGGAGGCAGGGAGATCACTTGAGCCCAGGAGGCTAAGGCTGGGGTGAGCCAAGATTATACCATGCCTGGGCCACAGAGCAGGACATTGTCTCTTAAAAAAAAATTAGCCCACCAGTTTGGGCTACTTTCTGTCCAAAACAGTGATCCAAACATAGTAATGGCAACATTATTAGAATATCTGGGTAGGCTTCCAAAGGGACTATATGAAAGGGAACGGCACTTATTGGGATGTATATTATAGCGCCTAAAGTCATGGTGAGCTCAGTAGGTAGTCACTGGTCAACTTCTGACCATAGCACATACTTTCTTATAATTTGGGGCAAGTTACTAAATTTCCCTCAATCTCGGTTTTCTTACTTGTAATAGTGTCACTTATTTAATAGGTTTACCATGCAGATCAAATGAGATCATGCTTAACCCAGGCCTGACAGCTAGTAAGGCCTTAATAAATGCTAGAAATCCTTGTTATTATAATTACTTCAGCCCATCGAGTCTAGCTTATTAGAGCTAGAAGGAACTGCATAGAAAATTCAGTCCCAGCACTTAATTTATAGATGAGCAAATAGATGCTCAGGTGTCAGGCCATGATCTGGTGGAGCTCAGAGATAAAACAAGGCCTGTGTTCCTTTGTCCACTGGCCAGCACTACTCAAGAGTCTGTGTCACGTTTTATACCTGCACAGGCCCATGCTTTTACTTGTATTACAAGCAGTAAGGCAGAGTGATCTAGATCTGTTTTTTGTTCATTTTCTGAAGAAATAGAACATTTATATCAAATCCAATCTACCTTGATCAGACAGGAAAATACAATAAAACATTTAAGACAAATCTTTATAGAGCAAAAGTTACACCTGTTTGTAGTTACAAAAATCCTTGCCGGTGACCCTAATTAACACCAACACTTACGGGAATAATGAGAGCAAATATGTGAAGAGTAAGGTTGAAGTGAAAGTCACGGGGGTGTTTTGTGCATGACTGGTTTTTTGTTAGTTAGTTTTTGAGTTTTGTTTGTTTTTTTAGACCACTGTCTGGGTCACAGAAAAAACACTTGTAATGACAATGTCCACCTATAGGTGGCAAACTTGTACTGCTGTCATTCTGTCCTTGAGTGTCCTTGCAAATAAATGTCACTGGGAATGGAGATGAAAGTGAAATTTGAAGAAAGAAAACAAGAAATCCAAATGGATCCAGAAACAACATTCTCAAAAAATTTTTAAATGAAAAAAACAGGTAATAATCTTACAAGATACTTAGTCTGATTCATCTTCAAGAATACCTCATGAAATTGCACCAAATGCATCTATTCAGGATCCATTTCAGAGTTCCTACAACACAGCACACCCTGGTTTAGAGTGGGAAAGACACATCCCTGCCTTGAGAGTGCTGACAGCTGGGAGCCTTCCACCCGCAACACACTTCCAGCAACAGCTCTCATCTGACTTTTGCTGTTGTCCCTGATGTCACAGATAAGAAAACAGAATCTCAGAGACACCGGGGGAGTGGCAGACTGGAGCCCAGCTCCTTAGAGTCCAGGTACTGTCTCTGTCTGCCACTTTATGCTATCTCAATGTAAGGCAGAAAGTGACAAAGAGACCTAGGATTTGGGGGTAGGAATAACTAATTATTTGGGTGTACCACTCACAGGAAAGCCCCAGTGGTTCTCCTAGAGCCTTTGTAAATAGAATGACCTTGGACTCTCTCATTTCCGCCCTTCACCCCGGCTAACCAACCCTTACTCTCTCATCGTGAAAGGGGGGTTGTTTCCCAGAGTGAGGGTCAGGATCCCCTGGGGCTCTAAGGAAAGTAGTGAAGACTTTAATTTACAGTGGCCAGGCTTGGTGGCTCACATCTGCAGTTCCAGCTACTTAGAAGGCTAAGGTAGAAGGTTCACTTGAGCCCAGGAGTTTGAGGCTGCAGTGAGCTATGACTACATGCCACTGCTCTTCCGCCTGGGTGACAGAATGGAAAAAAAAAAAAGGCTTTATTAACAAGAAATAATTCTTTTTTTTTTTTTTTTTGAGACGGAGTTTCGCTCTTGTTGCCCAGGCTGGAGTGCAGTGGCACGATCTCGGCTTACTGCAATCTCCGCCTCCCAGGTTCAAGAGATACTCCTGCCTCAGCCTCCCGAGTAGCTGGGATTACAGGCATGTACCACCATGCCTGGCTAGTTTTGTATTTTTAGTAAAGATGGGGTTTCTCCATGCTGGTCAGGCTGGTCTCGAACTCCCGACCACAGGTGATCCGCCCACCTCGGCCTCCCAAAATGCTGGGATTACAGGTGTGAGCCATCACCCCTGGCAAGAAATAATTCTTCTACCCTACTTTTAAAAGCTTTTGATATAGTATACTTGTTTAAATGTGTTTAATTAAGACAATATTGAGTGCCTGTTTAAACGTATAAAGAGGATACAATGTGTTTTTTCATGCATTCCTTGCTCCTTTGAAAAATTGTCCCATGTATCATCCCAGGCTTATCCCTAAGTATTACATATATGTAGATACGTAAGTGTGGATATAGAGAGAATTTTCTTTGCCCAATTCATGTAGTATTCTGCTGCTTGCTTTTTTCATTTAACAGTATAACTTGGAGAGCTTTAACTAGACATATGTTATGCAGTTTAACGTGTCATGGGGTTTATAGTTTGAATGTACTATAATATATAAACCATTCCCTTCCCTACTGGTGGATGTCTAGGTTGTTTCTGTTTCTCACTATTATAAACAGGTCTGTAGTGAAGTCCTTTTATATATACCTGTTTACGTGTACAATATCTCTGAAGGATAAATTCCTTAAAAGAAAAAAATTGTTGGACCAAAGCATAGATACGCATTTTGAATTAAAAAAAAAATACTGTTAAATTACCTCCCACAAAGGCTGAACTGCCTTTTTATTGACCCCACCTCTCTCTCATTAACTTTCTATTCACAACCTATACTCTGGGCCACTTTTATTCTGTTTTAACTTTGTTTTGTTTTGTTTTGAGACATAGTATCCCTCTGTCACTCAACCTGGAGTGCGGTGGTGCAATCATGGCTCACTGCAGCCTCAACCTCTTGGGCTCAAGGGTATCCTCCTGCCTCAGTCTCCTGAGTAGCTGTGACTATAGGCACACACCACTATGCCCGGCTAATTTTTACAAAATTAGTTTTTGTAGAGATAAGGTCTTGCTATGTTGCCTAGGGTGGTCTTGAACTCCTGGGTTCAAGTGATCCTCCTACCTCAGCTTCTCAAAGTGCTGGGATTACAGGTGTAAACCATTGCACCTGGGCCTATGTTTTAGCTTTAATCTTGAAGTCTTCCTTCTTCCTCTTTCTCTCACCCCACACTCAATTCACCAAAAACTCTGTTGGATTTACCTTCAAATACATCCAGAATCTAGCCACTTCTCACCACCTACTCTGCTTTCACTTGGTTGAAGCCGCCATTACCCCTCCACCGGATCCCTGTAGTAGGTATCTCCTTGCTTCTGCTCTGCCCTCCTTCAAACTACTGTCAACACAGCAGCCAGAGTGACCCTGTTAAAACAAGTCAGATCATTTCACCCCTCAGCTCAAAATCCTGCAACGTATCCTCACTTCACTTCATAAAATCCTTAGGGTGACTTCCAAGGGCCTATGTGATCTGCACCTACATTCTCTTCTCCTACATTCTCCTCCTCCCCGTCTCTAGTCTGCCATGGACACTGACCTTCTTGCTACTCCATGAATCATCCAGGCACACCCCACATTAGAGTCTTAGCAGTCCTCTCCTTCCTGATATCCACTTGACTAACTCCTTCACCTCCTTCAAGTTGGCTCAAATGTATCTTTCTCAGTAAAGCCCTTCTAATACCCTTATTCAATACTGTAAACATCCCCCACCAGCACCCTATACTCTTTGCTCTTCTTTTTCTTTTCCCAGAGCATTTACAACCCTCTTACCTGTTATGTAATTAACTTTATTATGTTCATTGCCTACCTCCCCCATTTGAATTTACATGCCACATGGGTGGGGATCTTTGCTGATTTGTTCACTGAAAAAAATCTTCCATAAATATCTGTTGAATTGGAGTTGGCATTCCTCTCTCCATTGCAATGGTGAAATAGCTTCAGAAAGCTGTGATTTTGACACTGAGTCATTCCCTTGTGGATGATGTTGTCCTATTGCTTTTTAAAGATAAGTTTCAAATAGGAAAAAAAAAAGCAGAAAAAATGGACATCATCAAAATTTTAAACTTTTGCTTGTGAAAGACTCTGTAAAGGAGATGAAAAGACAGACTACAGACTGAGAGAAAATATTTGCAAATCACAAATCAAACAAAGAATACATATAATCTCAAAACTCAGCTGTAAAATACCACACAGGCAATTCAATTAGAAAATGAACAAAAACATGAACAGACATTTTACCAAAGGGGATACAGAGATGGCAAATAAGTACATGAGAAGGTATCTAACATTATTTGCCATTAGGAAGATGTAAACTAACGAACACCACAATGATATCAGACCCATCTGAATGGCTAACATAAAAAATCACATCAAATGCTGGCCAGGCACGGTGACTCACATCTGTAATCCTAGCCCTTAAGGAGGCCAAGGCGGCTAGATTGCTTGAGCCCAGGAGTTTGAGACCGGCCTGGGTAACCCTGTCACACCCCGTCTCTACAAAAAAATACAAAAATGTGTCAGGAGTGGCAGTGCATGCCTGTAGTCCCAAGCTGAGATGGGAGGATCACTTGAGATTGCAAAGTCGAGGCTGCAGCATGCCTGGGTGACAGAGAGAGATATGATTAAAAAAAAAAAAATCTAATGCTAGTGAAGATGTGGAGAAATTGGATCACTCATATGTGGTGGTAAGGATGTAAAGTGGTACAGTCACACATATAGTTTTACTTTTTCTTTTAAAACCAAAAATGGACTTCCCATACCACCCAGCAGTTGTACTTTCAGACATCTGTTCCACAGAAATGCAGACTTATATTCATACAGAAACTTGTACAGCAATGCTCATAGCACCTTTATATATAATATACAAACTGGAAACCACCCAAATGCTCTTCAACAAGGTGAATCGTTAAAAAAAAAACTGTGGAACATCCATACCATTGAACACTGCTCAGAAATAAAAAGGAATGAACTACTGATATGTGTAACAATATGAACTGGTCTCAAGAGGTGGTGCTGAGTGGAAACACCAATCTCGAAAAGTTACATTATATATTATTCCATTTACATAACATTCCTGAAACAAAATTATCAATGGAAAAGAGATTAGTGGTGTCCAGGATTTAGAGATGAGGATGGAGGGAAAGAGAAAGGGCTAATATAAGGGACTCTTGTGGTGATGGTGCAATTCTGTATCTTAATTGTGGTGATGGTACACTAAGCTACACATGTGGTCAGACTGTATAGGACTATGAGCACACACACACGGACACACACACGCAGGCATGCACACACACACACGAGTACAAGTGTAACTGGAGAAACCTGAATGAGCTCTGTTAATTGTACCAATGTCACTTTCTTGGTATTTATACATATACATTATGCAAGATGTTACTTGGGTAGGCAAGGTAAAGGGTGCACCCGAAGTCCCTGTACATTTATTTGCAACTTCCTGTAAATCTATAATTATTTCCAAATTTAGAAATTAAGGGCCGGGCACGGTGGCTCACGCCTGTAATCCCAGCACTTTGGGAGGCTGAGGCGGGTGGATCACAAGGTCAGGAGATCAGACCATCCTGGCTAACACGGTAAAACCCTGTCTCTACTAAAAATACAAAACATTAGCCGGGCATGGTGGTGGTGGGTGCCTGCAGTCCCAGCTACTAGGGAGTCAGAGGCAGGAGAATGGCGCGAACCCAGGAGGCGGAGCTTGCAGTGAGCCAAGATGGCGCCACTGCTCTCCACTCTGGGCAACAGAGCAAGACTCCGTCTCAAAAAAAAAAAAAAAGTTAAGAAAAAGTTTCAAGAAGAAACCCAGGCCAGCTTTCAATTGGGATGTTTTCCCCTGGGGTTACTCTCCTTATTTCCAATACATCTAACCTTAACTTCTTTTTATTTGGTCTTTTTCACTTTTTGAGGGAAAGCCCAAAAATACTTACTTGAGTGAACATTATTCTTATGTGGTTCTGGGTAAGCCACTCAGCTCTCTGTTCTTCAGCCTTCCCTTTGGAAACTTGGAGAAATATCTTCTGTCCCCATCCTCACAGGAATGTAGAGAGTTACTCACAGAAGTTCCAATTAACTCCTTTCATGCTGAAATAATAGAGCAAGTGGGAAGTGAGGTGAGCACTCTCCTCTAGTGAGCACCCATCACATTCTGGTCACTGCACAGGCATTTCAAATCTGCTGTCTCACTGGTCAGGTTTCAGCTCATTTGAAAAAGATGTGAAGGTCCTATATAAACTACAGCATTGCTGACCACTGAAGAACTGATAGCTGATAACATTGCTAAACAGCAAGAGTTCTTACTGGGTTTACACTTCTCAAATTTCCAATTAGTCAAAGCAATAGTAATATTTAAGTTACTTTTTAAAAATGCACAGGCTAATTGTCTAATGCAATTTTCAAAATAAGCATACTTGGCTCTTTTTAAAGTCTTTCCCCCTGAATTTGGTCAATAGATTTTGGAACCATTTTAAACATGTTGATGTCAATCTTTTTGTAAAACTTTCTCCTCGGTGCTCCCCACCTCCATGTGTTCATCTCTTTTCCTTCCTCACAGTAGCATTTCTTTTCATTCTCTACTTTCTCTGGGATATGCCCTCACTAAACAAATTTGCTCTGTCACTCTATTCTTATACTTGCTGGGAATGAAATGTTATGTGTTGGTCACCCATTAAGCACTGAAATGACTGCAAGATTATTTCCAATACATCATGACAAACATTCTTTGAAGTGTGTCACATGAGCCCTGAATCAGCAAGGAGGATAGTATTGGGAGGGCTGTTGCTAGACTGTACAGTGCCTTTGTGTAAATTAGAAAAAGACGCCCCTCTGCATGGGACACAGGACTGAGCCAGGGCTGAATTTCAGTCCTTACCTGCATGGATGAGACACAACCTCCTCGATGAGATCCAGAAGCTATGGAAGGAGCTCTCAAAAGTACACTCAGCTCATCATCATTTTTGTACCCAAATCCATCACTGACTTACAGTGATTCCAAGAGTGATCACTTGACTCATTTGTCACCAAACTTTTTTTCTGTGTTAGACTAAAAATCTATAAAATACTTACACATGAGGTTTTACAAACCTGTTCTGTACACATTTCTTATTTATCATCATGACATTTATCATCTTAATTATCATCATGACAGTGGTGCCAGTACTCATTGGGAGATCAGCAGATCACTCAGCCTTGGGACAAAATAGAGAGTTTTAAGTAAGACAGGGGTACACCAGATATTTTTATCCTTGTTTAGTTTTCCTCTTCCAGTGCAGTGGTCTCTGACTCAACAAAGCCCAACATTCACAACTTGCTGTCAGGGGCCTGATGCATGCATTATCTTGAGTTGAATGAAAACATTTGACTCTCTCTGTCAATTTGCAGTGGAACACACCTTCCAGATTTTCTACACTATGTGATACCAGCTCTGAATATTTTCTATTCAGTGTTCACCTCTGTGAGCTACTCTGAAAATTGGAGACAGAAACACTTGACAAATCACTGGCCACATTATAGTTACAGGTGGTGACACATTGCTGCTGCTGCTGCTGCTGCTGCTGCTGCTGCCGCTGCTTATTCATGAAACTGGAGATTAACGTTCCATTTCTGAGATGTAAACTAGGAAAAACCCCATATAAAGCACCAGCATTGAGCAGAATAACAGACAGACCATTTTCAACTGAAATGTCAGTTATTAGAAGTCATGTGGAGTCAGGAGTTGCCATGGAATCCATTTGTTTCTAAACTGGCTTCTCCTGCTGGAATAGTTTCTCATTATCATGTCTTTCTTATGGGATTGGGGGAGAAAGAAAGTGAGAGTCCATCTGATATAAAACTATACTATAATTCCAAAGCACTGAGGCCCTAAAATGAATAGGAAATCAAAAGTTTTAAGGAAAGTTAATGTAAAATTTTAATACTCATTTATATTGTTGTTTGGCTTGGAGTAAAACAATCACATTGCCATCAAGATTTCTTTTCTGTGACTTTTGATTATTCAAGGAGAATACACAATGGCTTATGGTACAAGATGTATCTTCACAAACTAGTTATCAGATCTCCAGGAGTGAAAATAAATATCAAAGCAGATCTAAACTGAGATGGGCTGCACATTTGCAGTGCACTTGTTTTCCCCTGTTTTCTCCTATGTATCATTTTTATTTAGATTCTTAACCAGACTATTATGGCTTTTCCTCCTCTGAAACTGCTGATGAGTCTATCCCCTTGTTTCCTCCAAGTTATTTGTTCAAATCACGAGAAGTGATTGGCTGGCATATGTTAATGCTTGAGTTGTTTCTGTGGTAAAGTCTCCCATGTGTTTGTAGGTAAAATAAAGAAACAGATTGATCAAATATCAACTTGGGACAATTGAATTTCAAAACATACAGAATCCAGAAATTAACCACTGTTTTAACATATGTATAATATAATTGATTATAATTAGACAGGAGATCAGTTGAATGAAGATACATTAGAATTATATTTGCATATCTATCTTATTCTGTGTTTTCTATGAAAGAATGTTAAATGTTTCATGTGAGTAAAAGTGTTGGTAGATGACTCTAGAACCTTGAACCCGTGTTTCTCGTTGTCTCCACTTCCCAGTGTTGACGAGTGTGCTCACTCCAGGGATTCAAGAAAGGTTCAACTGTATTTAAAACCAGACCCCACCTCATCCTCCTACCCAAGGATTTACCGACCTCAGAGCCAAGAGGGCCCCCACCCTCAAATCATTTGGGTTGACAGTTTACAGTAGAGAAATGCAAGCAGCACTTAGGCATATGAAAATATGCCAAACTTCCCTAATAACAGAAAAAAATTAAAAGTCAATTTTCATCTATTAGACTGGGGAAAAAAGTTAATAATATGCTTCATTCCAAGACTGTAGGGAAACAGTCACCCTCACACATTGCTGATGAGTGTCAATTGGCAAAACTGTCATGGAGGGCAATTTAGCCATGTTTATCAGGAGTGCAATCCATGTGTCCTTCCATATAGCAACTCCATTTTTGGGAATTTGTCCCGTGGGTGTACTTGTACACAGGTAAATGACATGTGTACAGTGTTATCCACTGCAGCATTGTTTGTGATAGCAATAATGGGAAACAAACCTAAATGTTCTCAGTGGGTGAAAGGTTAAATAATTTATACTGGTATTTCCTGGAATGCTATACAGATGTTTAGAAAAGAAAGGATGAAGAAGCTTTCTGTATACTGTCATGGAAAGTGAAAAAAAATCAAGATGCAGAATGGTGTGTATAATATAAATCTTAACATTTGCTTGAAATTCCAGAAGAGTAATAAGAAGCTAAGTAGTTGTATAGCTGCAGACATAAACTAGTAGCCCAAGATGCATTTGCTTGGTTTGCATAGTGTTTTAAGATTGTATTTCACTTAATAATCTGGATTTCTAGGTAAGGAAAATGACTGAAGTAGGTCAGGTGTTAAGATAAGAAATGGTGCTGGTAGCCTAATCTGTCTGGATTTTCCACTTGGTTTTAGGGTGGAGGGACTCCGCAGTGGAGCCCTGAGGAGACGAACAGTTTCATTCCAGGAATGGAGCTGTGACTCACAGATAGAGATCGTCATCCCAAACCTCTCTCCAGTTTTCTGAAAGGGTCTTAGGAACCACCGCTGGGAAAAGGCATGCCCAGCATCCACATTATCCCAGGTGTACCCAGGAGCAGCACTGACTTACCCATTTCGCACAATAGTCACAGTGCCAGGGGCCCATGTAGTTTTACGGCCTGAGAAAAATGTTTCAATGTTTATTTCTTTTACCATCAGAAGAAAAATAAATAAATATGTAAAATAATGAATATATGATAATGAAACCAACTTGGATTACACTCATCTGTTTACCAATGCAGTTACAAAAATATAATTTTAAAATATTTTCTTATGCAGGATGGAGCCATAAAAAACATGAGAAAAGTGTTTAAGGATCAACAAAGCTATATCATAACGTTGACCCCGCACAAGAGGAAGCACTTACCACTTGAGGGGAGGCCTAGACCTCCCTGGCCCAATGCATCCAGGCAGGGTCCCCTCCTCTAGCGACCACTCCCCCTGCACCAACAGCACACACACACACCTTGAACCCTTTATGCCTAAGTTGTCTTGAAAAATGAGGGAACAGATTTCGGGCCAAAAGGAGAACCAATGCTTGTCTGCTATCTTTCCAGTGTGTTCCACCGCTGGTTGACTGAACCAAAGTCTCTGGACTTATTTCCCACAACATAGCTGAGAATCCTGGAACACTGGAACATTCTGAGAGCACCCTGTGTATTTTCCTGCTCTTCTGAAGCCAAACTCCCCACGGAAGGTTGGTCTGGCTAAGGCCCCAGCTTCCTCTCCCTTTTCTTGAGACCAGCCACTTTCCTAAGGAGACAGGAATAAGCCATCTTCAGCGACCCCATCCCTATCACGGAGGACAGCCTCACTCCTGGGCCTCTACTAGACCGCCCTATTATTTTATGCTGTATGTTCAAGATCCCACAATACTAGGGCCATCGCTTCGAATATTATCCCCCCTCACAGTCTTCTACTTCAAAAGTAGGCTGAGAAAAAGCAGACTAAGGCAATGGTTCTTAAAGTACGGTTCCCTCACCAGCAACATCACCTGGGAACCTGTTAGAAATGCAAATAAATTATTGGGTTCTACCCCAGATCTACTGAATCATAAACTCTGGAAGTGAGGCCCAGCAATCTGTGTTTTAAGCAGCCTTCCAATCAATTCCCATGCACGCTCAAGTTCCAAAACCGCGCTAAGAGCGAAGGCGCCCAGATATTCAAGGGCAGATTCCCATGTCTTGGGCCCAGAGGCAATGAGTCCAGGAGGACCCAGGAATGTGCCCCAGACTCCCGAAGCACAGGATCTGCCGCCCAGACGAGCACAGTGGTACTTTTCCGGGGTCCTGTGTTTGAGACGCGAAAGCCGGAGCAGCTATTGGAGGCTCAGGACTTGGAGACTCAACCACCTCAGTGGCGCGGCGCCCCCAACGGGGTTAAGCTGCTACTGCCGCTGCGTCTCCGGGCGGGTCCACTACCCCTAACTGCGCAGCCCGGGGTGGCGCCGGCAACCCTGGCTCTGAACTCATCCTTGCTCCTGCTTCCCCGCGTTCGGAGCTGCGTAGTGGCCTGAGGCCTTCCTTACCCTTACGGAATGCCAATTCCAGATTCGGATAGGGATTTCCGATTCCTAAACCAAGGTGGGGCCTTAGACTTCATATTTAAAAGCCGCCCTCCTCCCCAACCTCCATCCCAAGTGACCCAGAGGCTCGGCCAAGACTAGAAGCCAGACATCTGTTTACCTATTAGAGGGATCCTCCTCCTCAGAATCCCTTACCTACCTACCCAGGGAATGCAGGGCATCATTCCGCGATTCACTGGCGCAGGGGCTAGAAGGAATGTTGGGGTTCAGAGAAGGGAAGAACCCTCTAGAAACTTAGCCCAACGGTTCTCAAACCCGGAGGGGCTGAAGGGCTAATGTTGGAGACCTGGAGTTACAAAGATAGGTATCTGCTCTCCGGATCCAGCCCATTCTGATGTCCCGTACCCTTTTTCAGGCCACTGGCCTCCCCACCCCCAGTCCCTCCGGCCGCCAGCCTGGGTTTCTTGAGCGTGGGCCTGATGCAGCCACCTTATAACAAAAGCAGAGTTTGGTCTGAAATTCGCGATCCGATTTAAGAATCAAAGTGTTTTTCAACCCGAGTTTCCAATCTAGTGTTCATCTCCAGAGTTAGAACGCCTCAGCTGTGTGCCTGTATTCAGCGTTGCTGAAATTTATGTACACAGAGCTTCCTCCGCTCGATTTCTGGAAAAGAAAAGTGTGAAAGTGCAGGCACCCACCTGCCCCCATCCTCAGAATGCACAGAATCAGACCTCTTTCCAGTTAGCAATTATATGTTAAAATAATTATATTATTTAAAGCTTAAAATTTATGTCTGCAAATAAAGTAGTGCACAATTCAAGAAGCACTTATTTCTCGGCGGCCATTCAAGGTTATATATTAGACCACGGTTTCCAATATCTGAAAAATTAACCATAATATTTAGAGAAACTATATGAAACCCTTACTTGTATTCGCCAATCTCATTTTCCAACTTGGTGGATTTTCTTTTTTTTTCTTTTTCTTTTTCCAATGTGTAACCACTGAAGTGAATTTGGGGTATTTCAAGGGTCAATTTAGGGAGACAACTGAAAAGCAGTACCTCGGAAAAAGGTTTTTTAAAATATTTATATACATAAAATATACTTTTCAAAACGTCTTGATCAGACAAGTAATATTTACCATAATTTCTAACATAGCAACTATGACCCTATTTTGGGGGGCTCCTTCTACACTTTGGGGTCAAGGCTACAAGTGGCCTTTGTTTCTGCCTTAACATCATAACGACTCACAGAGATGTAAATGTCTAAATGTGGTGATAAAATGAGTCTAGGACAGGATTACATTAACTAATATACTTGGAAGTAGGAAATGTTAATATTTCCTAAGACAATAATATGTCCCTAGATAACTTGTCCTTTTCAGTGATAGAGTGAACATCTGGATATAACATACTGAGATGTTCGAGTGACCATCTTCAGATTTTGTATCTTGATTATAAATATATCCTTCATCCTGACCTTGGACATTGAGCAAATCCATGTCTGTGTGCTTTGTGCAACTGTGCATGTGGGATGTGCGAGCATGCAAATGTGTATGTGTGCGTCCCTAGCAGTTTGCAAAAAAAGAAAAATAATAAAGAGAATGGTAGTGGACAGAAATCATTCTAGTTTTGATAAGTTACTCAAACAACCTGGAGCAAAGAAGAGTCATTAGAGGAGTTATCGGAAGGCAGGGTGGAGGTCTGTGCTAGAGCAAGGGTCGGGGGCCGAGGCATTGAACCCCGGTTCAGCGGTTTGCACCGGAATTCCACTATGCGTTCACTCGTTCTTTTACAACCGAAAGTTCACCTTCTCTAGTCTTGATTTTGCCTTTTGCGGGGAGGGGTCAGAAGGCGCCTGAGATGCCCACTCCCCCTTCTATCCGGGTGCTCGTGGTATGCTGGACATTGCGCACACAGGCGCGTTGGTTCCCGAATCCACCCAGAGTGGCTGCCGGCAACCACTGGGGTAGACTCACGGAAGCCTGCACATCCTGGCCTCCGGGGTCCAGGGCAGACTCCATGAGGGCAGCATCCTGGGTTGCCCCAGAGGTGGCAGGGACTCTTGGGGGAACAGTGTCGCCATCACACTGGGCTGTTCGCCCTGCTTGGTAGGGGAAGGAGGGAGATACTTTTTTTGCAGCCCCGCATGGGTTTTCTCCCACATCAGGATCGCACTCTGGATGCCTGAGGGCCAGAGGCTAAGTTTTAAGGCCACTGGCTCAAGGAAGTCGCGGCCTAGACTCTATAAGGATCTCTATTTAGGGATAGTGGGTCGCCGGTGACCGTCTCTTCCTTTCTGGGGCTTTTCTCCTTATATTGGCAAAGCGGATGGTACGATTAGTCTCTGAGCTTCAAGAAATTCATTTAAAATTTCCCATGATAGAGGCGAACGCCAATTCTCAGAACACGTGGGAGGCACCTGAGGTTCCGGTTCACGGTTCACGCCTCCGGCTACAGGGCGCATGGGGGATTGGCAGGCAGGGTCGCGGGGAGGGTGCAAAGCCGGGTCCCTGGGCCCGGGCGGGGGAGTGAAGGAGCAGCGTTCAGGCTCCAACCTAGGTTCAAAGATTAGAAAAACAGGTGTTACGTCGTCATGCTAATTCACTCTCTCGGTAAACGCGGCTCAGACAGTTGTGTGCTGAGGACTTAGCGAGAGGCCGTCACCTCGTGGTCGTGCATTCACTTTGTTTATTAAACGACATCTACTCGTCTCATTGACAACTGAGCTTCGCTGGGACATTGGAACAGCCCGCCCAGCCCCCCAGGACGTCCGCTTTAAGCGTGAAGACTTCCTTACTCATTTTGCCCATCTTGCTTCTGAAGGCAAAATTACTGCATTTCTTCTTCTGGAAACCCAGCATTACCTGACTCCCCCCCCCCCCACACACACTCCCCGGAAGTTCCTGCTGTGGGCACAGGTTTCAGACCCCTGAGAGGCACTTCCAAACTGGCATGTTGTTTTAAGTAGAGATAGGGTTAGAGTAACCGCAGACTTGACTGAAATCCTCTCTAGAACACAGTCAATAGAAAACCTCCTCTTAACCCTGAGTGTCATTGCTTTGCCTGGTTGGAGGGGAGAGGAGGGTCAAGAAAGTTTATTTCCCTCTCCACACGCACTCTCCACCCCCGACTTTACATGTAGTAGCCAACTTGACCTTATCTGATCTTTCTGGAATCTTGTGTGTAAGTAAGCCACGGTGCATCTCTCGCTATCTTCTAGCTATGTTTGTTAAAAGTGCATCACTGGGTGGTTGAAAGCCGCCCAGAACCAGGTCTGTAAGTGGCTACAGTCACTGGGGAAATGACTCCTCCTGGATTGGAGTCCATTAGCCGGATTCCAGTTTTGAAAGACGTACAAAATCTCCGTGCTTCTTTCTTTTTCTTTCTATCCAAAAAGTTCACCTCCTCCAGCCAGGTGTTGCCCAGATGTGTAAATACCACCAGAAAGCTCCTGTTGTCCTTCTACGAGGATCTCACTGCCATCGGGCAGCAAGGAGGTGGCAGATGTCTGTATTTTTGAACAAACACTCTTAAAGTTGTTCTGAATATCAGCAGAATGGCACACACTCCTCTTCAAAGTATTTATTTTCTCAATGACAATTAGCGCCACAAACGAGAGGATGAGTGCCCAGTCACTGGTGTTCTCACTGATTTTTATGACAGATGAAACAACTCCCCCCAAACGCACCTCCGGGAGCCGAATCTGGTCACAGGCAGTACCCAAACCAAGCCGGGAATCGAGTCTGTAGGATGTGATTGGTGAGCACAACAATTGTTTTGGGACAATTTGAGTTTTTCTCTATGCTATCTGTTGTGTTTTCTCAGATGAGAGAAAGAGAAGGCGTTTCAAATTAGAGGGTCTCTAAGAGATAATTACTCAGGGAGAGTCCTGGTGAGCGTTTGTTTAACCAGCTCCTATTAGGGAATTGTGAGCTCCTATTAGGGAACTGTGAGCATCGTTAAGTTCATTCATGCAGACTGTATCCTTTCTGTAAGGAATAGTCATGTTGGACTTTTGTTTCCTGAAACAAAACCCGGCAAAGAGTTGGCTAATGTTTAAGATAACGGACTGTTGTGATATGTATCTCTATATATCAATCATTCTATTTTGCCCTGAAATGTAACGTGTTCCCCTAGTGTCCCCCTCGCTTCTCCCCACAGGAAAACTCCCTGATCGAGCTTTCCACAGTGAAAAAAATCAGCCCCCAAACCCAAACCGTTTAGAAAAAGGCGCACTTCTTTGGGATTTAAAGACAGTCATTGTATTTATTTCCTCTGGCAATGAATTCCGTGTCTTCATGGTTTCACAGAAAGAGAAAATAAAGCACAAAACCGGCCTCGCGCATGCCGTCGGACCCCGACTGCCAGCGGGATGGGCCTTTGAGCCAACCCTGCCTCCTCCGCCGGTAGAACTAACCAGCCGGTCCGACCTCCGCTGCCTGCGGACGTCCCCGGCTCTTCTGGGCCGCCGCGCTGGACTGAGCGCTTAACCACCCGACCCCAGGCAGCCCGAGGAACGCGGGTCGCACACGATGTCGGGAAGGCCCAGGAGGCCGCGAGCAGCGGCGGCAACCGGACAGCGCCGACCCCGCACCCGGGGCTCATTAGGAGCCCAGCGGCGGAGCGGATAGTAAGATCCAGACCCCGGAGCCTGGACGCGCGGAGGGCGGCGCGGGGCCGACTCGTGTCACTCATCCCTGTTGGCCAATGAGCGCCTCGCCCCTGGCCGGGCCAGGCCAATGGGAGGCTAGAAGGCTTGTGAGTGGCATTGAGGGAGGGCGGGAGAGAGGCGGCCCGGGAGTGAAGTTGAAGCTAAACCCTTAAGCTATAAAGAAGTTACGGGGGACAGTTTTCGGCTTCCAATTAGGAATAATAGTGAACTGGCTTCGTAGCAACTACGGAGGACCAGGATTCTAAAATCACCTCACTCTTCCCAAAGCTTGCATCCTCCTTTTTCTGCCACGCACCGCTCCTCCAATTCATGATCCAGAAAAGGGAGCCGGGAATGCTCTGCTCCTCTCTGCCGGTGGGAAGCGGAGAGGCCGGCAGAGCCGCTGGGTTGGACGGTAGGCATGAGTACAATTAAGAGATGGGCGCCCCCGAACCCTCTGCCGCCTGTGGGGACTGAAGGTAGGTGAAGCAGAAGACATCCCGCGCCCTACCAGCAACCCTGGAGCTCCGCGGCGGTGTGGGAGAGGCCGCGGCGCTTCCCACCCCCTGGGCGCCTGCGAGGGGCTGTCGCGACCGCGCCACCTGTTAACCTGGCGCTGCCGGACCCCGCTTGTTGCCGCCCCTGCTGGGCAGCCAGAGCGCTGGGTCGCCTTGGGAGTCCCGAGGGACTTGGTGTGTGTCACTTTTTGAGGAATCCCTCAGACTTAAGGCCCAAGTTAAAGAGGTAGCCAAGGTCCACATCTGCCAAGGTCGGGAGCTGAAAGGCCCCCGCCGCGCCGTGGAGGAATTCTGAATTGTAGAAACCTGCTTTCGTGGGACATGCACCCAACCTGGGCGCGGGTTCGGGGACCCGCAGCGGAAAGTCTCTTGCGGGTCTTCAAAAATATGCATTTTGTTGTTTGGGCAACTTCCCAGGGGTCTGGAGGATGTGGCTGGCATGGGTCAGGAAATGCCAGCATTATTTGCAGGGGGCCGTCTCGCTGCCGATTTATCCGGTTCTTTAAAAACAAACCCAAAACGCCTGGCTAGGCACGCTGAGTCCCTTTCCGGCCGTGTTTTTGGAATTGGGACAAGTGTGTGAGTGGTTGTGGAGCCGCGGATCTCTTATGCTCTGATGTTGTTGTCTTCACAGGGCCTTGAAAGAGCTGTCTGGAGTTCCTGCTCTTCCCAAAGGGGCTCGGAGATACCTTAAATGCCGCGAGACTGAAGAACAAACGTCGGGGATTATTATGTCGATTTTCCGAGGACCAGCGTTCGCAGCTCGGAGTAAAAGAAAAGGCTGGCTCCTCAGGGGTCCCACCGGCATTTGATACCCTGAGGACCCCCAGGATTGCCCAAATTCCGTGGATCAGCAACTTTCCTATACTGCATCCCGCATTTTCAAAGAAAATATTTTCCGTTCACCCCCGCTGGTCTTTTACTGCCATCAATACACTGTTCTTGGTGCAAATACTTCAGCCTCTTTATTCAAAGTATGTTTTATGTTTTTGCCAAATATGATCTCTAATTGAAAGTTTATTTTTTGTTTTGGATGAATCTGCGGAGTTTACGTTGTAAGAAGAAAGGGGGAACAAGACACAATGAAAGAAAAGTCCAAAAATGCTGCCCGGACTAGGAGGGAGAAGGAAAACAGTGAATTTTATGAACTGGCTAAATTACTGCCTTTGCCTTCGGCTATCACCTCGCAGCTGGACAAAGCATCCATAATCAGACTCACGACCAGCTATCTCAAAATGAGAGTCGTGTTCCCAGAAGGTAAGTGACTTTGGCCAGATGGAATTTCAAATGCAGAAGGGGCAGGGGATTTGCCAGGCAATCAGCCGAAACCAGTGACCAGAGAAATGCATACATATTTACATATATATTCTGCAAAGGGAAGTTTAGCTCAGCTACTTCACTAAGGTCCTCACTGAACTCAGAATTTCTGTCGCTTTTTCGAGGCTCCCTCTACTTCCCCATCAATACTTTCTCTTCAGTCCATCAGATATGTTTGGTTGGGAAGCAGCCCAACAGTCCTTTTGTCAACACTTCAGAGACTAGGCTCAATTGAAAGTACTACTAATCCAAACATGACTTTCTTTTTTACTCCTCTTGTTAGAATTTTGTCCAGTAAAAAGCCAGAGCACTGCCAAATTCTGTATTTTTTGCCAGGTGTAGATAGACCCATGTACCTGGAGCCAGATATGCCAGATAATAATTTCTCTATATGTCTAAAATTTTGCAAATGGGTAACATGCATATTTGTGAACAAGTATGCCTGGATTTACTCAGGTTCTTAAATAAATTCTAAGCAAATTTATTCTGAGTTTTCAAGACATTCGCAGATTCTGGAATAACTCTGGAGCTTGATGATTTGCAACTGTGGGCTTGGTGTTATCTGTAAGATAATAGGCTAGTCCTAAAATACATAAGATTGAATTAAGATGGCTCGCCCGCTTAGAAAATATCTTCTGGGTGTCAGGTTGGCAAATGGATTCTGAGAAAATTGTCTAATAAGGCCTAGAAGTTAGAATAGCTGAGCTGTTCACATGATTTAAAACTCGTATTTAGATTATCAAGATTCACTGTGTGAGGACAGTGCAGCTTTCATAGAACAGTGTCCTGTATAAAACCATTTATACTTATTAGAAAAGGACACTTTTCCATTTGCCCATCTTTTCCTTTACTTGCATTCAAATAATACAAACATATTTTTTAAAATATATATTGGATATGTCTTTGCTGGGAGAAGGGGATTCAGAAATGTAAAAGAGGGATTACTAAACAAGCAAACAAACAAAAATCCAAAAGAAAGAATTCTGTTTATTTACAAATGAGAACTTCTGATTTGACCCCTGGAGGTGTTTGCTGTTGTTGATTTTAGATGTTTGGGGTTTGTGGTTTTCCATTAAATGAATGGATGGGCAGGAAACAGTCATTATTGGGTTTGCAGTTTCACTTTGCTTGATCATGACATTAAAGTTATTATCTAAGTCAAAAAGCCTGCAAAACATGCTCAAAGCCAAAGGAAAACTTTCAAATTATAGTTCAGTTCTACCTTCAAACTACAAGTGATGTTTTAGTCGTTCCCTCCTAAAGCAGTTCCTTGAACAGTTCTTCTCTGACCCTGGAAACCGCGGGGAAAAAAGAAATGAAAGTCTAAAGTACCTGAAAAGTAAATGAATAAATAAATAAATAAATAATTTAAAAAGAAGAAGAAAAAGAAGAAGAAGGGGAACTTATATACCCAAAACCACACTTCCCATTCACACTGTGCTATGAATTGTTGATGGGATAATTACCATTATACCACACTGCCTTCTATTTAAAAAAGAGATCTCGTTGTCTTTTATACTGTCAGCGCCTACTTTATAAAAATAAAGCTATTGCGAACTCCGCTGGCCGCACTGTTCCTAACAGGATTATTAGCAGTGATTTGTCAGCCCCTGCGGTCTCAGTGGGCTCCCTTTCTGCGTGATTTCCAGCCGGTCTCGTCAATTATCTGTGCCGATGTCGCTCGCTGTTTGATCAGAAGCAGCATATGGTGCTGCTTGTGGGGCTGCGAGTAATCGCGGGAGGAGAATAGCAAGGCGGCGTTCTGGGGCGGGCACTGAGCCGGCCGGGAGAGCCCGGGGAGTCGCCCGGCCAGGGACGCTAGTCGGCTTGGTGCAGACCCGGGGCAGGCGCAGCTGGGAGGATATCGGGCTGTTTTCTGCTGTTGTTCGTGTTTTTGTTTTTAAAAGAGCAAGCCTTTTTGCTTAATTAAGTGCTAACTCTACACATTGTAAGTCGCGTTATAAATAAATAGGAACAAAAAGTAAACTCTCACAGCCAACCTCTCGTTATTTTTAAAGAGAGCGCCAATGAAGGCTTCCGCTGGAGTCCTCTTGGTGGCCAGGATGGTCCCCTCTGGCTACTTTAACAGCCACTGTGCTTTCTGCAGCCCCCTCACCTTCCCCCGCCCCCAGCCCCGGACCCCTCCTTTCTCTCCCTTCTGTGGGTGAGTGTGAGTTTATGGGGTGGAGGAGGTGGACGATGTGTGAACTCTGGGCACATCATTTGTTTCTCCAGCTACTGTTGAGCTCATAACTCACCCTCAGCTTCCACCCAGTGAGCTAGACAGGGTCATCAGAACAGCTGGCTTCTAGGGATGAGGTTTTAATTTTGACGGTGGACAAACTTCAAAAACCCAAAACCCAAACACAGCTCTTGAGAATATTAAACAACAACAACAACAACAACAACACCACCACCACCACCACCACCACAACAGCTTTCAAAGCAATAAAATAGTCACAATCGCAAGACCAGGCACAACCTGTAGGGGGTGCCAAATTTAGGTTCAGTGTTGACTGAAGGCAGAGAGTGGACAAGATTGGGGTTCAAGGCAGTTGGGGTAACTGATCACTTTATATGGATGTAACCTTTTCTAGTGGTGTTAAATGGAATTTGTTGGAAGATGAAATTCATCTTTACATCTATCTTGAAGCCATCCTAGTACACAGTAGGTCCTCAACAGAATTTTAAGGATGAGATTAAGATAGGTATAAATGTCTTATCACAGGTAATATATGAATTTTGTAAGTTATATAATCTAAATAATTATTAATCTGGTGACATAGCTGTAGGTATAAAACTGCTGTAAAACTTCAGTTTTGTTCATATACTATTTCATCGCTAATACACTGTAATGCCAAAAGTCTATAAGTTAAATTAACAAAAATCATTTCATAATTATATTTGAAAGAATAAATATCCTTAAATACACCTTAAATACAGCTAATTCCCTTCCCTTTTCATTTGCCGAATACACTTTTTTGTTTTCCTCCCAAGTCTAGTAGCTTCCGTGTCTGGGGGCAAGTTTCAGCTTTTATTTGCCTGAGTAGATGAAGTTAAACTGTTTAGGTGAAAATGCGGGAGTGGGAGAACAGAGAAATGGGATATGGGTACCTGAAATAATTAAGAATAAAGCATTAGGTTGGAGATTTCAGAGAAAAAGAAAATTAGGAAAGATAACTGAGAAATCACTAACACTTCATATCTCCCAATTAGTGACATATTATATTCCAAAGTAGCCTTGTGAAGAAAAAATCGAGGCACATGGAAATGTACCAATTTTTGGTATTATCAAAGCCAGAGGGACAGGATCTAAAAAATAGCATGACTTCATTTGTGTGCAAAATACGACAAATTCAACTACAAAGAGATATATATTTGTTATCCAGCTATAAAGCAGTTTTGGCTGGGTGTGTAGTGGCTTTCATAATAAACTTTGAAAGGATCAGATATATTTTCTAATCTATAGCTATTCAAAATCTTGGTAACATCACATTGCCATTTCATTGACAAGATGTCTTGGAAAAATAAAAATAATCAGAGAGTTGAAATTAGTAACTACTCAGGAAAGATCGTCTCTACAACAGACAAGGGTGATTAAACAAACTTCCGCAGACGGTTTCTATAATTTTCACCTGAAGATTGAAATCCTTAATGGCGTTTTATATATATATATAAATATATATATATATATATTTTGAGACAGAGAACTGAAAAAGAAAAGGAGGCCCCATTTCCCACGTGGGTCGGTGATTTAAGGCTGTTTTTCTTGCTTCTTGGGGAAATGATTGAGCATTAGGTTTCCATGTTTATTTTCTTACAGAAGTTTTTCTCATTTAAAGGCCTTTGAGCACAGTTTACGCTCCGTGCTGGTTTTCTGTGTTTAATTCCAGTTTTGATGTTGACTTAAAATGTGGAGTGCAGAACTAAACTCCGTGCAGAGCATTTGCAAGGCGGATTTATGTGCTAGAAATTGTAGATCAGATCAATAAAAAAGGATACTTTTTTCTTTTAAGGGAGGGATCACTAATAAAAACAACAACAACAAAAACAGGTATTATAAGCTATTGTGGGATGCTTTCAAGCAGGGTGCAATCACTCATCTAATGATAAAACAGGGCTGAATTTCTAAAGGACAAATCTAATTTCTAGGGGAGTTGTTGTCCAGTTCTAAGAAATGTTGGCAGCTTCCAGCTTTTACAGACCCAAATGTGGACACAGAATGAGAGCCCATAGATTCTCACAGCATTTCTCCGTACCACCAGGTATTTCTCAGGAAAATGAGGCTTGTACTTTGCTAACATCTAATGATTTTAATGGGCCACCCATTGCCAGTCTCTGATCCGTGAAATTTTAAAATTTTGTGTGGAGGAAGGGGAACCTCAATTATTTAGGGATGGTCCTGCTACTCTGAAAGTGCTGAAACAGTGTCCACGGCAGAGTAAACTTCCTTCCGCAGGCAGCCCCACCAATAGGCGGTTCCTGCGCCTTGTCACTCGGCCTCGCGGCTCAGGGCCGCTCAGGGCCGACAGGGGACAATTAGGTCCAGGCCCCCGTCGCGCCTCCCGCACCGTCCAAAGCACGCAGTCAGCCAGGTCTGCGCGGTGTGTCCCATCCTCTGTCTGCGGTGGCCCCAGCCAAGGGCCTACCTCGTGGTCTCAGCACAGTCTCCTCACGCCCCAGGCCGGCCCAGGTGCCACCCCCTGCCCGGATCAGAGGTCCCGCTGGAGCAGGTGTGTGCAGCAGCCCCTCATGCCGTCCCGGCCACTGCCCCCGAAGGGCAAGCAGTGGTCTAAATCTTAGGTCCAGATCCAGTCTGTTTGGCCAGTTCCCGGGAAGGCGGGTTAGGCGCTATCGTCCGAGTCCCTGCGCCAAGTAGAACCGAAGTGGATTCGCCTGCGACTTTCGGCTTGGCCACGCCAGCGCGGGCCTCTAGAGAGGTGGCATCGCCAAAGCTGGGCCGCATTCGAAGACACGGAGTCCCAGGGTGACATCGATTGACGTTTTTCGGCCGTCACGCAGGACTGTCTCGTGAACCCTGCATGAATTTCGCCCCCAGTTTTAGTCTGGCCGAACCCCGCCCTCCTTGGGTTTCTGCAGTCTTTTGGCGGCTGACTCCAATTCGGGCAGCCAGGTTGGCCCGCAGGTTCTATCCCTATGGGAAGCCCAAATTCCGGGGCTGGAGCTCCGCGAAGGCGCAGAGAGAGAGAGAGAGAGAGAGAGAGACAGAGAGACAGAGAGAGAGAGACAGAGAGAGAGAGAGTCAGCGCTGTGACCTTAGGCCTCCACCCCACATTTACAGTAACATTAGTGGATTCCCTGGGCGCGGCCGCGGTGTCTCTGAACCGGGATCGGCAGGCAGGAGAGATCAGGGCACTGCCGAGTGCAGGCACACACTGTGGGGTCCAGGCTGCTGCGTGCAACAAGACCTGGCCCGGCGCGCTAGCCGATGCCCTCAGGTCAACCACACAGGCCCCTTGGCCGTAGAGGGCCGCAGGCAGAGGAGGGCAGCAGCGCCAGAGGTGGGGTCGGGTGCGCCTTGGTTCGTGAAGCGGCCTCCTGCCAGTGACTGCTCCAGGAGCTTGGTTCGGGCTGGTAGCACCCATTTGTAGTCACTTTTTTTCTCCAAAGAGCCCGGCCGCGGAGGCGCCCGGAGGCTAAACACAAAGGCCACTCAACGCCTCAGCCCGGGGAAGACTTGGACAGTACTCATTTAGCGACGATGCGCAGGCCCGGAAGGATACATGGGATTTGGGGTTTTCAGGATTACCCCCCACCCCCGGACCAGACTCTCCTACACACTCTCAAGGGACACTCAGTTGGTTGAGACAAGTTGTTCAGGACCCGCAGTGGCCTCAGCCTCGGAGGGCTTTCCCCTCCTCAGTCACCAAGTCGTGGTCAGGTCATGAAACAGCGCCTCCGTCCACCCTCCTCCATTGCCTAAAATGCACCTCAATTAGTTGAGGAGGTGAAGGTTCCCGGGAAGGACTGCAAGGAGGATACATTTCTATTGAGATGTAGCGTTTATTGATTAAAATAAAGAAAAATTTTAAAAAAACAGAACACACTCTTCTCTTCCTCCTTTTCCTGTCTGAGTGAAGGCGGTGATGATGCCGGGTCTGTAATCTATATTTTGTCAAGGGTATGAAATTCATTCCGAAGGAAAAGCTCTATCAATTTATTTTTGCTGCTTGCAATAACACAGCTGGATGATGCTTTGAGCTCACGCTAGACTGGGGCTCATCATTCATTCGCCAAGAACGGGCCTAAATGGTGCCTGTGGGATTAGGTCAATTTTAGTGGATCTACTTCGCCTCATTTGGTTACTAATTGGTTTCTTGTTTTATAAATCGAAATCTCATTTTCAGGAAATTACAAAACCCGTGCAGTCAGTCCATTGAGGTAATCCTTGGGTCAGGGGGTATTTAAATGGAAATGGCTCAACCGAGAACGGAGGGTAAAGCAACAGTGAAACTTGCCTGGGTTTGACAGGAAATGTGAGCTAGCCCTTTAGATCCATAATAGATACATCCCTTCTAATGCTACTTATGTAAATATGATAAACCAGACTTTAAGGGAAGAGGGGGGCCTGGGAGAAGCAAAATTTATCAGCTAAGGTTAATGTGGCATATCTTGGAAATCTTCCAAAATAGATTCTGTTTTCCTTTGTCTTCGGCCACTTTAGCTGAGGAAAATCCTTTTGTCTAAAACCCGATTTAGTTATCGCCTCCCTCACAGAGCTCCTTTTCTCCTTTGCAAAACCCCGTTCCCTCGGCCTCACCGAATTACAAGAGAATCTTTAGATCTTGTTCCCACTGTAATCCCGCCGCAAAGGGAGCTGGTTTCCTCCTCATTTTAAACAGACAATCAAAGGATTTGCGAATTTTCTGCGGTAGGTCAAGTGCAGAAACGAAATCTCAGCTTACCCCCTCGCCAACTGAAATTGGGTTTGCCAGAGCGCGTCAACGAAGGCAGGAGGCGAGGGGGTCCAGGGAGGAGGTCTCTACCCCACTTCGAGACTTTAGGGAGGGGGGACCCCTTACTGGGACTTGGGGAGGTTCCCTCGATATTAGATCGGGAAAGCCCGGCAGGTAGACGAGAGTAGCCAGTCCTTTATAAAACATTAACCCAGACACAATCGTGAGATTTCTACGGGTAACAGAAAGAGAAGGCAAACCTCCGGGAAAGCAAAAGGTTCCTTAAAAGGTGGCGGGGGTGGGGCAGGAGAGGGGAAGAAGGCTCCTGTTAACCTGTGCCGGACGGGTTGTTTATTAACCAGTGGGGAAGTCTTATTTTCCCTTGTAGGCGCATACTAATGAGGCCGAAACCCGAAACAACAAACAGCCTAGGCTGGCACCGGGAGTTCAGAACGAGTATTTATCCCGATCCCAGCCTGGGGGGATTTTCAGATCATTCTGGTTGGGAGGCCGCTTCGGGTATCTTACAGCCGCTTTGGGAGACCCTCAAAACGTTAGTTTGAAGACGTTTTGTTGGCCTTCAGCTCAGGCTTCGTACCCTTCCGGGAGCCGCGCGAGACCTGCTCCCAGTCACAACGCAGTCTCCGCCCGCTGTGGGCTCGCCCGAGTGCCCCGGCCCTTAGTCCCCGCCAAGCTTTGGGGTTTAAGGCCTCCGTAGGCCCCAGAGAGCCCAAGGGCCAGCGTCGCCGGCGTCCTCGGCTTTCCCGACAGGGTCCTTTCTCCTTTCCCCCGTGTGGCCTCCGCAGCCAATCCCTCCTGCCACTCCTTCTGAGTGGGTATGTCTGAGCCGGGATTTAAAAAGAAAAGAGCAGGTCGTGATAGAAACGAAGAATAGGTTGGCTGAAACGGGAAGAGCGATAAATGTGAAAAGGCGAAGGGGTGTGTACAGGTGGCTGTGGCGGGGGCCCTCCCAGAACGGTCCAGGAGGACCCCAGGGACCAGGGCAGTGGAGTCACTCCGGGGAGGAAAACTGGGGCGGGCTAGAGTCGGGAGGAGTTGACCGGGAGCCAGAGAGGTAGAGGAGTCCCGAGTGCGGGCGGGGAGCATCAGTGTTTGCAGAGTGGTGGGGAAATCGTTAGATTTATTTAGATGTGCAAACACCCAGAAAGACCGGATTTGAGTTTAAGGGGCGCTCACGGTTCCTCATTACCAAGGCTTTGATCGCTTGCTTAGGAAGCAGCTCCTAGCCAACACCTTTTAAAAATCCAACTCCATGTTTTATTTTGAAAGATCTGCCCCCAACCTCATATTACAAGGCCAGTGTTCATCATTGTGTACTTCTTGGTGATTTGCTCCTTAACGCAGTAAATCACCTTTCTGAGGGGTAGGGTGTGGGAGGTCATGTTAAACTTTGTTTAATGGTGTAAGAATAAAAGGATGTAACTACTTAGTTAAAATAATTTTAGCAGCAGCACTATTAAAAAGATAACACCCATAAATAGCTTAACACAGGCCTTCAAAAGTTTTTTTTTTTTTTTTTTTTGCCTTTTTTTTTCTTTCCACAAAAGGATACTCTAGCATACTCCATATTAAATTTTTAAAAATCGGCCACAAGAGTCCTGAGCGTTTTATTTTTTTAGGCATCACCAGAGAAAGTTTGCAGCAAAGACTCCAAAGATCTTAACGGGGAAACACCAAGGAGAGAAAGAGATGGTCTTTGTTAATAGAATACAGTACCCGGAACGTAGAAAAGTTGAATGAGTCTCAATTCGAGAAGAGAACGAAAATACTACAAAAAGGTTGTTAGCACCCCAAAGTAACTGACTTCAGAAAAAGCCCATGCGGGTTTTAGTGGTAGGGGGGTGGGTAGGGGGCATGAGTTGTGTGTAAGGCAGAGGGCCAGGAGGGGAAAGGAATAGGAAGATGGGTTGATCAGTGATGCTGGTAGACTTCAGGCTGGAAATCATCCGCCAGGGAACTAATTTTTCCGAAGGGAATTAAAGCCAGAGGCCAAGGGGAGGAGAGTGGCTAGAAGCCCCGCAGCCAATCAGAAAGCCCTCCCAGGGACCGGTTGGACCTGGCGGGTTGTCTCAGGTCGCTGTGGGCTGGCAGTGGCTTTCGCTGGGTGTTGGGACAAGCTCGGCCCCGGGAAAAGGATGACGATGAAAACTTTGGACGAGAAGCAGAGTGCCCTTACCCCCGCAAACACACTAGTGAACCTACACGAAAGTTATCGGTGGGGTGCAGTGTTGGAGGCTTTTTCCGAACCTGGGCCACTTGGAGTCCTGCCAGGGGGCCCTTGGCCTGGGCCTAGCTCTCCCTGAGAAACCAGGTCTAGTTTAGAAGACGAAATCTAACCTCTGCTGAGAAACTGAGAGGACGGACTGAAATGTACACTCTCCCATCTTCTGCTGTCCACATTGAGAGGGATCCCATAGGGTATCCAGTCAAAAGGCTGGTGTTCGCTCGGGTAATACAGTCGCGGGACTTGGTCCCAAACTGCCTGCCAGGTCCGGGTTCAGTGGCTACAGGATGTTTCTGTGTCTCCACAGGGCTTGGCGAGGCGTGGGGCCACTCGAGTCGGACCAGCCCCCTGGACAACGTTGGCCGAGAACTGGGCTCCCATCTGCTCCAGGTACAGGTGCAGGTCTTCCGGCGGCACATAAGCTTTGAGGGTCTGAGTGTCTGGCCCTGAGTTGGGCTTTTAGTTTCTCAGAAAAACAAAATAAAACCGAACAAACAAAAACGAAACCAAACAAAAAACAGGGATCTGGATTGCACGGGGCCCTCTCAGAGCCCAATAGCTGCTGCAAAGTAAAATTTTAGCTTTTGCAGATGATGCCTCAAGAGGTTGAGAGGGAGGCAAAGTAGACAAGTGAGAAGTTGGGTTTGGAAGGTAGCCCAACGAGGCCCCATCAGAGCATCCTAACCGAGGGAGGGGGCACCATTTGTCTCCATCGGGCTGAGGGAACTGGAACACCCCAGATCAGGCAGAAGAGGCAAGGTCACAGAACCATCCGAATCGAAGAATTTCCAAAGGAAATAACAGGAATCTGTTTTTTCTCTCAGTGCTTTAAGCCCACACCTTTCCAATTCAGCTACATCTGCAACTGGTTTTATCTCCCTGTAGTGCCCAGGTTCCCTCTTTTCTTCCTATTCCCCTTCATTTCAAGCCAGCCCAGGCTGCGTGCAGGACTTTGCTTAAGCACATACACACCACCAGATAATGAGTCTAACCAATGCTAGGCTCCCATTACCTTGTGGTTTGTAATGCTCACAGTTTTAAATTGCTCTTTGCCTACTTAAGTCACAGAACAAATATTTTAAATTGTAAAACCCCAGTGGCATTTTTAGATTTTGCATTTGTCCCAACCCTGCAACATCATCATTATTATTATTCAAGCCCACTGGGAGCTACTTCCCCCAGGGGCCTTGAACCTAAGCCGCATTTGGGGAAACTAAGCAAGTTTTCCCTGTGGGCTGGCATGGGTAGCATCTCTTGACAGGAGCTCCTTTTCCTACCACTACCCTATACCTTTCTCCTTCCAAGACACCAAGGAGATGTTAGTTTCGTGGGACAAAGAAAGGGCTTGGGCAAGCATTCTCTCACTGACCTGGCCTTCACACCTTTGAATTTATCTAGAAAGGCACTTAACTCTTAGACATCTTCTATCAGATTTCTCTATGTCCTTCCCCCAATATTTTCATATTCCCAACTAATTTTCCTCAGAAACATAAACAAGAAAACAAAATCCAAACTGTCCTTGACACTTTCTAGCTCTTGCCAATTTATTTCCTCTTCTTCACCCCACATTTCTGGCAGGACTGACTTACATTCCCAATTTCAATGCCCCCCCCATTCACTCCCACATCCCTGCAGTTTGACATCTCTCCCACCCATCATGCTCTTCACTGGCTTCACCACATTTTGAATTAGATGCTCATCTCTTATCCTAACAGAGCTCGCTCATTCCACAAATTTAGGGGGGGCAGTTGCAGGCCAGACTGAAAGCCCTGCTCTCATGGAGTTTACATTCTAAGGAGAGCAGTTTTACAAGCCCACATAGGTACACTGTGTAGTGTACCAAGTGGTATAGGTGCCATGGAGAAAAATAAAGAGGAGAGGAAGAAAGAGTAGTGCCTTTTAAAATAAGAGATGGTTGTAGAGGGCCTCACTGAGAAGGTGACATTCGGACTAAGACCTGAAGGAGGTGATACTGATTATTTAACATTGTCTCCTTTCCTCAGTTTCTAAAATAGCACTATTTCCCAGATTCTTCTCTCTCTTTCTCCCTGCTCCCTTTTGATTTCGCCGCCACTGGTTGGCCTGCAAATTCTGTAATTTCCCCAAGGGTTTAGCTCTATTTCTCCTGTCACAGCTTCAAGGCCACCCAGGTAATCTCACCCAACACCAGCCTCTCAACTCCTTTCTCCACATGAAAACAACTGGTTTCTCTAGTCTAGATTCTCCTCCTGAACTCCAGATTTTTGTTTCCTACTGCAAACTGGACACATCTAAATGGAAATCTGCATACACTTGAAGTTTAGCATCTCCAAAACAAGGATGCATTATCTCCCTCCCCTAGAATTCTACTCATACAAAATCTCACTAAATCTTGGTTATTGATGCCACCTTCTGCTTAGTGCCTTCACTGAAACCTTGAAGTAAACCTCTCTCTGCCACCAATGAAGTCCATATCCAGAAACATCTTTGAATTAGATTCTCGCCTTTCTATATTCCCCTTCTGACTGCCCCATTTCAGGCTTGACCATCTCTGCTGCAGCTGCCTTCTCTGATCTCCTCTTTCCCTCCGCTTCCTCTTCAGATCACTGTCTTCATTCTGCCAAACAAAATACAATTAAACAAATGCCACATCTAAGCATGCTATTCTTCTGCTTTGAAACCTCTGTTAGACCTCTAGTGCTTACAGAGCAACTCTGGGTTTCTCAAGTTGACATTTCAAGTTCCAAAATCTATTGCAGGTGTAGCTCCTTTGCCGTCTCTGGTTCACCAAATTCATCACCTCAGAATACACTAGGTTGGTCCTATCCCCAGACCCAGCAGACTTTGCCCCTTCATTCCTTCTGCCTAGAATGCTCTTTCTCTCTTCTCCAGTCCAAGCTTCTGTTCAAGGTTCTGCTCAAACATCAGCTCCTCTAAGGCCTGATTGTCCCCCAGGCCTCTGGTCACTCAGGCTCTGGGCTGCCTGCCTATTCAGCATTGTCTGTTCAGCTGTGTCGTCATTATATCTGTCTTCAGGCCAGTTGCCCCTGATGGACTTCCTGCTCCTTGAGAGCAGGGTCTGACTCATCTTGTCTCTGCCTGGACTAAGGCCTTATTCACAAAGATAGAGACCATGAAAATCTTAAGACTTTCCTTCATGGAGAGCCTGTCAGTTTGATGTATCAGTGTAAACTTACACACACATACACCCTATGGCACTACTCTATGGACTTGCTCCTTGTTAAACCTCTCATCTCCTAAACGCCGCCTCTCTTGGACTCTTTCCAGAGTCACTGGCCAGCTTTCTTCTGCCTACAAACTTTAGACTGCCAGCCCTTCCATATTGACCCACCAATGCCTACTACACGACTATTCCCAAACCCTGCTATTACTCATTATAGAATATGTAGGCTGTGATTCCCCCCGCCCCAGAACTGTGTGTGTGTGTGTGTGTGTGTGTGAGAGAGAGAGAGAGAGAGAGAGAGAGACAGAGACAGTGTGTGTGTGTGTTATGGATGTATTTTCTTTGTTCATTTCAGTGGATCCTGAGTCTTACAGGGCATTAGCCTTGTCCACCAATTACTCTGGATCTTTCCCATTGGGCTGCATGCCCCAGATGTTTACAAATTTAGAATGAACAAAAAGGGTTCATGTGGCTAGTTTTCTATGCCCTGTTTCCTGCCAGACCTGCTCTACTCCATCTCTCTACACTTTGGGCTGAAAGTCACTAACTTCTGTCCTCCTGCTCCCATTTCTCCAGATGGCCCAGAGGGCTCTCTATTCTCTCTGTTTCTGCCTCCCCAGACCCTGGATGGCTTCATCTTCGTGGTAGCCCCAGATGGGAAGATCATGTACATCTCAGAGACAGCCTCAGTCCACTTGGGTCTTTCTCAGGTAGGTGAGTGGTTCACATATCCCACCTGCAGTGTTTACAGCCAGAGCTGGAAGCAGGGGTAGCGGGTGGGTTGGGGATTGGGTGTACTTCTCTAAACCTGGAGCTGCACATCTCACAGCTGGCAGGAAGACTCTTAAATGGGTCTGAGTCTCTCCATTTCTCCACTTCCCTTCTCCTTTACCTTCCACCCTAGGCCCAAACAATGGCTAATTTTTTGAGTCCCTGTGGTAAGCCAGAAAACATGAGAGGAGGTTACATACTTATTTCATGATATCTTTATCAGAACTTTGCCAGGGTGCTGCTGCTGCTGCTGTTGCTACTACTACTATTACTGCTATTATTATCATCATCATTGTTACTGCTATTTTTATTATTATATAGACAAGGAAGCTGAATCTTAGATAGGCTGCAATAGGTAGCAAGAAGCAGAGCTGGCATTAGAACTCAGGGCCGAATCCAGAATTCTGGCTGCTGTCCTCATGGTCCTGCAGCTCCCCTGGCCTAATCTTTCAGTCCCTTCACCGGGCATTCCACCGCCACGGGGGCGGCGACATCCTCCTCTTTACAGGTAGAGCTCACCGGAAACAGCATTTATGAATACATTCACCCGGCAGACCACGACGAGATGACGGCGGTGCTCACCGCCCATCAGCCCTACCACTCTCACTTCGTGCAGGGTAAGGTAGACATGTGCCTGCGACGCTCAGGCCCATCGCGGTCCGCTTGTGATTTTTCCCCAATTAGTCGTGGCAGAGACGCTTGCTGTCCCACACCGCCGGTATCACACGTCCTGAGCTTCCCTCCATTCCTCTCTCCCAGAGTATGAGATCGAGCGCTCCTTCTTCCTGAGGATGAAGTGCGTCTTGGCCAAGCGTAACGCCGGCCTCACCTGTGGCGGCTACAAGGTGCGTGGCTGGAAGATTCGCTCCGGGTGGAGTCAGAGGCGGCAAGAAGCGAGGCGCGTGCGGGTGGGAGGAATGTCCCCACCCATAGGACTACCCGCGAGGGCGCCCCCAGCTTGCGTCGAGGAGCCGCAGGCCAGGACTCTCCACGAGGGCCACAGAACTTTGTGAACACCTGGGGACTATGCTTTTTTTTTTTTTTTTTTTTTTTGAGACAGAGTCTCGCTCTGTCCCCCAGGCTGGAGTGCAGTGGCCGCATCTCAGCTCACTGCAAGCTCCGCCTCCCGGGTCTACGCCATTCTCCTGCCTCAGCCTCCCGAGTAGCTGGGACTACAGGCGCCCGCCACCTCACCCGGCTAGTTTTTTGTATTTTTTTTTTTTTAGTAGAGACGGGGTTTCACCGTATTAGCCAGGCTGGTCTCGATCTCCTGACCTTGTGATCCGCCCGTCTCGGCCTCCCAAAGTGCTGGGATTACAGGCTTGAGCCACTGCGCCCGGCCCTGGGGACTATGCTTAAAGACAAAGTCTAACTGGGTGCCCATATTGGATGGCCGCGGTGGCTATGAACTTGTGACCCGTAGAGATGGGCCTTAAGGGTTCGTAAGGCCTCTGAAGGGGCGGGTAACTTTGGTGGATCCCTAAGAGTTTATGCGTAGCGTTACATAAGAGGTTAGAAACCAGAGCTTTAGTTCGCAGCTATGGGTCTCACTTTGAATGTCGTTGAACGTCATTAGCAGGTGTCAGGGCCCTACTTCGCTATTCGGATGCGTTAGGGTTGGTGGGGCCAGGCCTCTACATTTTTTATGAGCTCCCAGGTGAGTTCAGTGTGGCTGTGCAGTCACTTTCTTAAGACATCTTAGAGCACCAATAACTGGATTCCTTAGTGCATGGGCGTGGTCAGCACAGCGTTTATGGCTGAGTCGAGTTTCAACATGTTTCAGCCCCTTCTCCACCTTTTGGGGGCTCTTCCTCACTGTGGCTGAGTCTCCTTCCCTCTCCCTCTGCCTCAGGTCATCCACTGCAGCGGCTACTTGAAGATCCGCCAGTACAGCCTGGACATGTCCCCCTTCGATGGCTGCTACCAAAACGTGGGCCTCGTGGCCGTGGGCCACTCGCTGCCTCCCAGCGCCGTCACGGAGATCAAGCTACACAGCAATATGTTTATGTTTCGCGCCAGCCTGGACATGAAGCTCATCTTTCTGGACTCCAGGTGGGTGGGCAGGGCCGGAAAGGGCTTCCCTTAGCCTGAGGGCGGCCCTGCTTAGTGACTGAAAGCTTTCCGTTTATCCTATGAGCCCATTTTGCAGATGAGGCGACTGAACCGTCCCTGGAAAGTGAGGGCGGACAGCTAGGTCTCAGAGGGCTGTCGAGGGTGTGTTTTGAGGGGTATCCCTGCACCCCCACCTGCACTCATCCTGCAGGGATTGCTCTCCTCAGGGTGGCGGAGCTGACGGGGTACGAACCTCAGGACCTGATTGAGAAGACCCTGTACCACCATGTGCACGGCTGCGACACCTTCCACCTGCGCTGCGCGCACCATTTGCGTAAGGCGCCACCCTGCCCCGTACCCAGGCAAACTTGGCGCTTCCCCTGGTTAGGGGGTGGGGGAGCCACGATTTAAGGGGACAGGTGGGAGCCCAGGGAGGTTGGTGGTGGTGTGTGAGGCCTCCTGAGGGGCTGCTCTAACACTGGGCCCACCTAATTCTCTAACATCCGCGGGCCGCTAATACAGGCGGAAGAAGCATTTCTGGGAGAAATCCGTCCCCCGGCCCCCGCGAAGGTATATTATTCTCCTATTGGTATTTTTTTCCCATCTGCGAACCACACTAAAGATGAACAAAAACCAAGGCTGGAACTCACTTGCGTTGACTCGCCTGGCTTTTGATACAGCTTTGCTTTGAGCGTAATCTCCCGGGCAGGGAACGTGAGCGCCAGAGTTTAGCTGCCCAGAGCTTTACTTCCATAGTTAGAAAAGCAAATCTGGAGGAAACCCCCAGCTATAAGTGTTCCCCTCTTTGCTAACGGTGAAGACATCTGACCACCCCGGTATCATCCCTATAAGGGTGACCGGAGGGCTCGATGCAATATAACAAGACAATCAATTCTTTTGGGAATTTGCCTGTCCTCTCCCTTTCCTGCCTGGTGAGGTTATTAGGACCCACAGGGGGCCCTCAATTCTCACCACCAGGGATTGCATTTGGGACTAGTCCCGAGCAGGCTAGTTCACCACCATCTGCCTCCTGTCTCTCCGTCAGTGCTGGTGAAGGGACAGGTGACCACCAAGTACTACAGGTTCCTGGCGAAACACGGAGGATGGGTATGGGTGCAGAGCTACGCGACCATCGTGCACAACAGCCGCTCCTCCAGGCCACACTGTATCGTCAGCGTCAACTATGTCCTCACGTGAGTGCAAGACTGAGACCCCTTCACCCACTCCAGGCGACCCTGCTCTCTGCGAGAGTGCGGGGTGGCAGCGCAGCCGGGTTAGACAAGGCTCGGGCCACTGGGAATGCCGTTTTGACCCTCGAGTGCTGGCTGCGCCAAGAGGAGGCAGGTCGAACACTTTCATCTTTTTGAAGAGGCTTTCTTCGTTATATTCTAGAGAAAGATTTAGGAGTTTTTCCATCACAGTCCATATTTGCTTTCTTCTCTTTCTTTTTCTCTCTTAACCTTTTAAGCGAACTCTGCATTAAATAAAACTTAATGCGGCAGAAAGAAAAAGAGAGAGAGAGGAAAGGATCCGACGTACGGAGGCATTTATCGTTAAACAGGACATCTGTTTCATTTTTTCAAATCTGGGATTTGAAGTTCTTAATTTTAACCAGAGTCTCCAATCAAAGTTAAGAGTTCTGAGAGAGTGGTTTTCCCCCTGAACCACAAAGGGGGCTTAAGTGACCAGGAGGATCTGACTTTAACTCGCAGAAAGCTAAGGGACCCCAGCGAACGCTGCAAGTCTTGGCCGGTGCCCAGGCCCCGCGCGGGGTGTAATTGCTTCACTGAGTGAGGAGCGGAGCTCTGGGTGCCACCTGCGGGTGCGACTGACAGTGAGGCTGCAGAGGCCTACTTTTCAGCCTTATTCTTGCTAGAAACAATAATCGTTTCTGATTACCAGTGTGGCCCTGCAGGTTGATCACGTGGCCTGGTGTGTGGCTGGTGAAGAAAGCACGTTCTGTATAATGTTTGTGAAAGTCCACTTGCTTAGGGTTGAAGCCTTTATGAAGAACTCTTTTGTGTGTGCAGTTGCGCTCCCCCCACCTTTTTTTTGGTAGAGGTTGAAATTCTTGTGATTTTAGGGAATCTCATAGGTTGTTTACTTTGGAAGTTGGAAGTGTTGACACACCAGGCACTTAGTAGAATGCTATTTAGACATTAGGAAGTTGGTGAAGGGGTGCTATTTGGAATCAGACTATACTATAAGTGATGAGGACTAGATTCATTTCACGTTGTTTTAAATTGCCAAATTAAAAATGTAGTAGTTGGAAATATTATGCTTGGCAGTAAGACTATTTATTCTGTGTCTTGTTTAATAAGAAAGTTTAATTCAATAGACTTAGAAAATGAATTTGGCTTAGATGAGGATTCAACATTCAAGAATAGTAGCTGACAATTAAGAATAATCTTTTACTTTTTTTCATCTTAGTAAACAGTGTTAATATTATATAATTCTTGTAATATCAAGAAGGCTGTATATTTTAATACAAAACAGAAAATTTACCAATATTTTGGGTTTCATGAAACAAAACCATCAATTTTTTGAATACAGTTGTTCATATTATTAAAATAAATGCAAGAGAGAATGGCAAAGCATAATTCATAAAATAGGCCACTCTGTGAAGCAGTAGTATTAAAGGGTGAAAAATTATGTCTGCTTACTATGGAAAGGAAACGGACATTCTTTAAGAAGGTACTTTGTATGTCTGAGACACCACAAGCGTTACACATACACTCTGTTCTCTGGTGGGTGCCTGTGGTTAGTAATCATTTTCTATCAAACAGCAGGGTATATAGTCACACAGACCCATATAAATGACCCAAATGCAAGTTAGACCTCCCAATGGGTAAACTTAATTTATGTTTGGAGTCATTTTGAAATATTCTGTTTTGTTTTCCAGTAGATAAGTGTACATTTTTTCTTCTGTTGATTGTGTCATTCCTGACTTTACATACTCCTTCAGAACTGTAGAATTAGAGGATCAACTTTACATCAAATTTAAAAAGATGTAATGAGGATAAATAAATGATTAATAGAAGGAAAAAGAGCATGGTGCACATTAAAACATTTTATACCTCTGAATGAAAATGGAAATAAACACACAGAAGCATATATACACAGCACACAATATGAAAAGCTGAAATTGATTACCCTTTTATGAGTCTCAGCTTCAGTTTCTTGTATGAAAATTCTTAGGACAATTTTTATAGCTGCAAATGTGGAAATTGCTTTAGATGAAATGTCATCAAGTGGCTCTGTGTATGTTGACAGGATTTTCATAATGAACAGGTTGCAGTTTGTTTGATGTGCATATCACACATCTGGCTGGAAGTTACTAATTTACATTGTCTTAGCAAATTAAATAGATGGCTATTGATTCTCCATGGTTGTAGTGAACTACCACATACATTTGTTTTTTAGGGCTACTTCCCTATGAAGCCTGAGAATGACAAGTGAATTCTTTCTAAATACACCACCTCAAACAAAGTACTTAAAACCACAAGCTCCCAAATAGTTTGACATGCCAGATGTTTTCCAAATTTAAATGTTTTAATAGCATATATTTTAAAGGGATTTTCATGTTATGAAAGTAGAGATTTTAAATAAGCCTTGGTCAAATGAGGTTGTGATGTTTTGGTAGAGGCAACATTCGTAAGCTCATTAATTTTCTAATTTCCTGATTTATTGCTGAAGTTAAAATATGCCTAGAAAAATAAGTTATTATCTAACAAAAGCAACAATGATTAGACTTATTTAGTAACCTTGTTTTAATAAGTGGTTGCAACAGGGCATATAGGAAAACTGATGATTTTAGAGGCAGGTGGTACATGCCTTGGTGCTTTTTACTGACTTTTGTATGCCCACTGTATGTTCTGAAAATCTGGAGAGGTGAGCGAGAAGATACTGTGATTAAATTCTGAAAATTCCCTTAGTTTTTCTGGGTCTCTGAGGTTCAGTGAAGCTTCTATAGCTCTTCATTAAACCCTCGCTCCAAAACAAAACAAAACAAAACTAATCAGTTCATGATTTTCTGTAAGACACACATACCCTGTTAGCTTTACTTTACACATTTAAAAAAGATTTTTCTTATAAGTTATGAGTATCCTCAGGCTTTGAAATAAGTGTTAAGTATGACAAGCCTTACTCTCTGGTTATTTTCAAGAGGGTAGGTGAATGGAATTAGTGTCTAGTAACAAGGATGTCGGGCAAAGTCCAGAATATATGCAGTATACTGTGTAAAGACCTATGTGAGTCTTCTTGAGTTCATGTTTTCTTGAGTTTAATTACTATTATTAATTATTCATAGCCAGCTCAGATGGAAAGCTTTAGTTTTTAATGTAAAGAAAATTGAAAATATAGAACACTTAATAAACTATGAAAAACAATTTCTAAGAAAATTAACAGTCTTGGTTCTATTTATGTTTTTAGACTACATATATTTTTAAAATAAGAAATATTCGGCCACTTTTAAAGATAACCCAATAGAGTATAAAATTGCTATTTAAAAATATTTTAAAACATAAACTTTGCAAATATAAAAGTTGAAAGAGAAGTAAATGAATATCCATATTCACATCATCTACATCCAACAACTGTTATTTTCCTATATTTGCTTTACATCTCACTCTACCCATATGTGTGCTTATTTTTAATGTGTATTTTTTTCCCTACTAAATCACTTCAAAGTAAGCTACAGATATCATGGTGCTTCATCCTTGAATAGCATTTTCCAACATAGCCACTGTACCGTTTATGATGACACATTTAAAGTGTTAAAAATTATTGTGTGTAGAGCTTGCAAAAACATAGTTGAGAGCTAGTTTACCGGTGCCATTAAAAACAATCTGCCACTAATGTTCATCAAGTACTCATTGGTGTATGATCTCAATTAGGCTGATTGATAGGTAATATTTTGTGAGGAGACTTTCGTAGGATAGAAGGTTCTAAATGACACTGTATTTTAAACTAGCTTTCTAATAAGACTTGCAAGCTAATACAATTCTGATATTATGTCTGGAAAGTAAAAGAGAGAGAATAGATTTAGTGAGAAATTTGGAAATTTTGAAATCAGACAGATTTAACATCTCAACTTCGTTTTCTTAGCAAAGACGGCTTCTCTGCTTATTTATTTTCTACGTTTAGGATGGAACATTGCTTTCCTAGAAAATCTCACGTGGTGTTTTAGAGTGATTCACTGAACATATATAAGGAAGTAGTCTTCTGTGTTAAAATTTCTATTTCTGTGTTACTAAAAGCAAAACAAATAGAGACAATTTATATTGGTAGTGTATTTAACATTTGCTGTCTACTAAATACCCCTTTTGAATTCATAGAAAAGTTAGGCCAAATACCAAAGGTGATGTACAGTACTTCCTTCATGTCAATGAAAATAAAAAGAGTCTCTATATTATAATTACTGTAGATCCCATACTTTTTGTTGTTGTTTGCATACCATGTTAACCACAACAAGTTACCATTATGAGAACCACTGTAGTTCTTAGAATTAAAAAGGATTTTAAATGTTAACATATTCTGTAAGTATAAAACCTGACATATCCTTGTCATAAAGTAGCAAACATTAAAATATGTTCATATTGCTTTCCTCTTTTAAGTACATTATTGGTGTTGAGTTAATTTGGGTTTTCAAATTTTAAAAAATTACTTATTTAAAGACCAGCGATGCATTATTATTATTATAGCAGTTTTTAGAGAATGCTTTAAAACAACTTGACCAATAACATATATAGTTAACATATACAGTTATTTATTTTCCTGGTTAGCAAAATCACTTTTATATTACAAATAATATAAATACAAACAATATAAAATTTTCTTTTCACTTAGCAAGCTACAGAAAATATAAAATAATTTACTCTCTGGAGCGTTTGTATAGACTTAATCTTTTGATCTTCCAAAATAATAATCATGCACTAACGTATATCCATAAATTAGATTTGATCCTTAATTGTGTTTAATCTTTACTAAGTTAATATTGAACATCAGAGTCACAATTTTCTTTTTAGATGATCTTTCATGTAACTTAATGATTATAAAAACAAATTGAAGACATATTTGTATTAATACTAATTTTATAACTACCAAAACACTTAGTTAAAAGGAAGAGCCAGGAGATTTAGTGTCTTTTGAAATACATAATACCAGTTAAATATTCACTTAAATAATCTTATTCTTCATACACTTTTTTCTTATTATAGTATTTTATCAAAAGGATCTGTATTTGGTTTTGAATTCATCTTTTATGAACTTAAAGACTTTGTATTTTTTTAAACAAATACTGAATGCATATCTGTTTCAACGTGCTGTCACATTGGTTACCTGACTTGCTTCTTTGATGGCTCTGCACAGTGGTTGGGTCAGAGATTGCTTTTCGTATTTTTAGGTGTGGAAACTGAGGCTCAGTAATGCTGAGTAAGTAGTGAAGCCAGAATTAAAAGCTGGTGTGTCACTCCTACTGCATCCTGCTGTTCTCTGTGTATAGGGGTGGAAGTGGAAGGTGGTTGTAGGAAAGATGTCTGAGAGACAGAGATGGATTTGAATGAATGAGACCTGTAGCGTTCAGCCCACAAAACTTCAAGATAGGCTTTGATCTGAATTCACGATGGAAGATTAGGAAACTGCCTCTTTGTGGTTGCTTCACAAGTGTGTGCAGATATTGACATTTTCCTAGCTAAAATTTAGCTGTTCTGTCTTCTCAATGACATTCAATTAAGAATGTCTCATTTTTCCCCCATAAGTTTCACTAAGGGCATTTTCATTTTGTAAGAAGAAAATGTAGCCTGCAAACATTTTAGTGTTTTAGTGAATTGCTTGGTTCTAGATTACACAAGTACATTATTGCTATTACTAATTATTCTATTTCTGCGACCAGATTTAACATTTTATGTTTTTACTAAACAAAAGAGTTAACCCAAATGTCAGTAGATTTGCAAACCAAGTCATATGTGATGCAAATTGCCTGCTGTGGCAGGGGTGTATTTCTTACATGGTGTGTGTGTGTGTACATCCCCATGGTGATGGGATGGGAGGAAGGAATTGGCCCTTTTCTGCCTTTGAGAGAGAATGGACGGGATATATGGCAGCAGGGGATGCCCCCTGGGGGTTCTATTCAGAGGCCTGGGATAGAGAACTTCCCAGTATTCTTCGGGCTGCTGTGCCATCCTCTGGCCCCTTCGCACTGCCACTACCCAACTACTTCTCCCTCCCCAGGCCTCTCTGGCCTCCAGTTCTTCCTCTGTTGTTGCCCTGACCTGAAGGGCACTGATTCACAGGAGTTTCACTTTAGTTCCCGGGTAGAGGCCACTGGGTGTGTACTAAATGACCAGGCTGTCTACTTTCCTCTGGCTTTCTCTTAGTCTGGCTGTTGGGAAAAAAGGGTTTTGATCTTTGACTCACATTGTAGAAAAACATGGATCACTGCCTTATTTGAAGGCAGGGACCCACACATGTGATTGTGAATGGATGGAGAAATTCAAGGGAGGCTTTACTTGAACTCCAGAAAAACATGTTTTTGTCTCCTGACTTAGTCTACTCACATGGGAAACACTTTTATGTTTGATACAAGATGTGTGTGTGGTGGGGAGTGGGGTGGATTATACATATCTTCATAATTTAGTAAAAGGTTGCTACTGCTTTCACCTTAACCAATACTTCCTTCTCGGTTCTTGGCCTACGATGTCTTTCTAGATGAGCAGGTGATCATAGAAAATTCACTGGAGTTGAAATGCTAGTGTCTATAATTAAACCTTCATGCAAAAAAAGGATTGGTTGGAGTTTAGATGAAACTTGGAATTCCTGAGTGCCTGTCAATAGAGGAATTTAACGTTCTGGCTTGCCTGAGGGAGTAAACTCTCCAACCCCATCTCCCTTTCTCCTGCCTCTGGCATTCCAAGGACAGGGAGCTGGCGGGGAAGAGGGCTCCTCCTTGGTGATCATGGAACTGAAAGAAGTTACTTTGCAGGGCATTGACAATATTCTGGGGTCTGGCTGAGCCTGGGCCATCTCCAGAAAGTGGTATTGCAGTAGGATTGTGATTTTGTTTTTACAAACACCCACAGTATCATTTTCCAAGCTATCTGTGAAACAAAGGCGTGGGCTTTAGTGCCAGATGGGCCTGGGTTAGAATGAAGACTCGGCTACATAGTAGCTGTGAGGCCTTGAGCATATTACTCTACCCCTTTGACCCTCTGTTGCCCCATATGTGAAATGGGGACATTTGTACCTACCTTTTGGGAATTTGTGGAGGATTAAATGAGATAATATATAGAGAGAATATAGCACAGTATCTGACAGAAAGCAGGTGCTCAGAATTTCTTAGCTGTTTTTATTAGCTCTTGCCAATTATGTAATGTCAACTAAAATACTTTGAAAGAGAATTACTAGTTTCCTCCTTAACTTGACTTTCTATATCCTCAAATCCAAAGATTTAGGTGTTTATTTTCTCTTCCCTCCCGAGTCCCTCAACACACAAACCTCCAAGTTTTGTGCTGTTTGTGTGTGGTGATTTCTGCAGTTTGGTTAGGCTCACCGTGTTTTTCACTGTAGTCTTGATACTCTAAGGGGAGTAGAGATTTCTATGTGGAGGGAGAAAACACAGCATTTACTGAGCACCTTCTTTGTGCTAGAGAGGGTGGAAGGTGTTTACATAGGTTAGTTTCTTGCGGAAAAAGAGATCATAAGAAACTAACCAAATATTTAGGGTAATTTAGTTGGAATCAGTGTTTTGTCAACTTTACCAATGCTAGTAGTTATAATTTAATGTGCATAAAACACCAAACACTGACATTTCTGATGGTGTTCAGTGGAGCCTTTTGTATATTCCTCATTGTTCTACACGGACTGAGTGTGGCTGTATACCAGTGTTTCACGGAGTATAGCAGATTGCAATGATTAATTGCATGATTACATGAAGTAGGAATCTTAGCATTTCTCAAGCAGTTGACAATTTAGTTGGCGAAATAGAAGGGTTTCATTGAAATCTTTGAGAAGTCAGATTAGCCCAGTTTGCAATGTTATAGTATACTTGCACCATTTGCTAAGGACACAGAATACAAAGGAGCTCAAAGTGACAGTGGAGCTATCAGGGAAAGGATGGAATTTTAAGGGTTGGAAGCAGAAGTAGGGTGTTTTGAGACGGGTCAGTGACATAAATATATTTGTCATGTTGTTCTTTTCCAGTAAGTACTCCTTGTAATGTCGTTAGTATCACTCTTCAAATTAGATTCAAATGGTGACGGTCTCAGTGCTCTTGTCTAAGCTGGGTTTTCTCTCTTTCTTTACATTCTTTACCTTGAACTGCATTGCTGAAACTGAGCATGTTTCTTTTTTTAAATTTCAATAGTTTTGGGGGTACAAGTGGTTTTTGGTTACATGAATAAATTCCTTAGTGGTGATTTAGGAAATTTTAGTGCATCTGTCACCCAAGCAGGGTATACTGCAGCCAATATGTATGTAGTCTTTTATTCCTCACCCCACACAACCTTTCCTCTGGAAGCCCCAAAGTCCATTATACCATTCTTATGCCTTTGCATCTTCATAGCTTAGCTCCTACCTGTAAGTGAGAACATATGACCTTTGGTTTTCCATTTCTGAGTTACTTCACTTAGAACAGTGGCCTCCAGCTCCAACCACGTTGCTGCAAAAGACATTATTTCGTTCCTCTTTATGACTAAGTGGTATTCCATGGTGTATATATACCACATTTTCTTTATCCACTCATTGGTTGATGGGCACTTAGATTAGTTCCATACCTTTGCAATTGCAAATTGGGCTGCTATAAATGTGCATGTGCATGTTTCTTTTTCATAAAATGCCTTCTTTTCCTTTGGGTAGATACCCAGTAGTGGGATTGCTGGATCAAATGGTAGTTCTACTGTTAGTTCCTTAAGGAATTCCCATACTGTTTTCCATAGTGGTTATACTAATTTACACTTCTACCAGTAGTGTGAAAGTGTTCCCTTTTTACCACATTTATGCCAATATCTATTGCTTTTTGAGTTTTAAATTATGGCCATTCTTGCAGGTGTAAGGTGGTATCTCATTGGGGTTTTAGTTTGCATTTCCCTGATGATCAGTAATGTCGAGCATTTCTTCATATGTTTGTTGGCTGTTTGTATATCTTCTTTTGCGAAATGTCTATTTATGTCCTTTGCCTACTTTTGATGGTATTATTTGTTTTTTTCTTGTTGATTTGTTGATGATCCTTGTAGATTTTGCATACTCGTTCTTTGTCATATGCATAGTTTGCAAGTATTTTCTTCCAATCTGTGGGTTGTCTGTTTATTCTGCTGATTGTTTCTTTTGCAGTGCAGAAGCTTTTTAGTTTAATCAGGTCCCATTTATTTATTTTCATTTTTGTTGCATTTGCTTTTGGGGTCATAGCCATGAATTCTTTGCCTAAATCCATGTTCAGAAGAGTTTTTCCAAAGTTATCTTCTAGAATTTATGATTTCATGTCTTAGATTTAAGTATTTGATCCATCTTGAGTTGAATTTTGTACAAGGTGAGAGACAGGGATCCAGAACTGAGCGTTTCATCAGGACTGGAAACTATTTTTTTTATATCCTCAAACCCACAAATTTAGGTGTTTATTTTCTCTCCCTTCCCCAGTCCCACAACAAACAAACCTCCAAGCTTTGTGCTCTTTGTATGTGGTGATTTCTGCAGTTTGGTCAGGCTCACTCTGTTTTTCACTGTTGTCATTGATACTCTAAAGGGAGCAGAGATTTCCATGCAGAGGGAGAAACGTCAGCATTTATGGAGGAGTTTCTTTGTGCCAGGGAGGTACAGTCTCTTGCCATTCCCAAACTGGTACTGATATATGATTAAAATGTTTACTCAGCTTTAGTAATGAATACGGTTTTTTTTTAGCTTCTAGACTACAACACCATTTAAAATTTTTTTAGGGATATTAATATTCTGAATGCAAATCTTATTGAAATGAATACACTGTGCTACCGAGTATATGGTGGGTATATTTCAAAAATTATTTTCAGAAAGAAAATATGAGGTATATATTAGGATGACAAACACCAGCAGATTGGAGAAAAGGGAGGTGCAAAGTCCTTATACAGCTTGTTCCAGATTTGCAGGGTCGGAGGGTCTCATTTGATAGTATCATCCTGTTGTTATTAGAATATGATGCAGACTAAACCTTAGGCTTCTTAGTTGGATGTTTCAGACTCTGAAAAACATAGCAATGCATTACAAGTTATTTGAAAAATATGTTATCAAATGAGGTATCATAATATTTTATCCTATGACATGGCATATTAGTTAAGAGGTTGGGCTCTAGAATCTAGGGTCTATTGTCTGTCCCCTAGCACTGCCATTCATTAGCCCAATGACTATGAACAAATTGCTTAACTACGCTATCTCTCTATTTTTAAAAAATCTGCAAAATGGGCCAGGCGTGGTAGCTCATGCCTGTAATCCCAGCATTTTGGGAGGCTGAGGTGGGTGGATCATGAAGTCAGGAGATCGAGACCATCCTGGCCAACATGGTGAAACCCCATCTCTACAAAAACACAAAAAATTAACCAGGCATGGTGGTAAGGGCCTGTAGTCCCAGCTACTCGGGAGACTGAGGCAGGGGAATAGCTTGAACCTGGGAGGCAGAGTTTGCAGTGAGCCAAGATCGCACCACTGCACTCCAGCCTGGTGACAGAGCAAGATGCTGTCACAAAAAAACAAAAAACAAACGACGACGACAACAAAAACCTGTAAGATGCAGGTAGTAATAGGTTCTACCTCATAGAGTCAATTGGAACATTTAATGAGATTATGTGTAAGGTTGGTGGCTCTGTGCCCGACACCGTAACACTGAGTACATGTGAATTATTATTATTATTATTTTTTTTTTTTGAGACGGAGTCTCACGCTGTTGTCCAGGCTGGAGTGCAGTGGCGCGATCTCGGCTCACTGCAAGCTCCGCCTCCCGGGTTCCCGCCATTCTCCTGCCTCAGCCTCCTGAGTAGCTGGGACTACAGGCGCCCGCCACCGCGCCCGGCTAATTTGTTGTATTTTTAGTAGAGACGGGGTTTCACTGTGGTCTCGATCTCCTGACCTTGTGATCCGCCCGCCTCGGCCTCCCAAAGTGCTGGGATTACAGGCTTGAGCCACCGCGCCCAGCCATTATTACAGTGGTTATTTTAGTGAAACTGAATAAAGTAATTTTTGTCCTGCCAATGAACACAAAATAAATGTGTGTGAGTCTTTGAACTGAAGGAGGGAAAGCATGAGTCTTAGGAAGGCAGAGAGTGGCCCAAGAACAAGAAATCAGCAATTATGTTGATGCATCTGGAAAGATCCTCCTTCAACTGGTTAGAACTAGTGGCCTTTAAGCATTCATAAAAGGCTTATTGAACACCTATTATATATCAAGCACTGTGCACAGTTCAGAGGACATCAAAATGAGTAAGGCAGTGTCTGCAGGAAAAAGAAATAAGTATATGTCCAAGCTGTATCCTAGCCTGATTTCCCTGTGGGCTTGCTGGTAACTGAGATGCATTTATGGAGGAAAGTGTGTGTCCATCCACAATTAGAAGGAAGACAGCCCAAAGCATCTTGGCACTGTTTGGGTCACTCCTGAGGAAAGAGCTCACAGGTGTAGTCAGACTGCTTTCTGGCTAGATAGTAGGAAGGGAGGAGAGACAGTGGGAGGAGTTGGACACCTTGGAAGGGGTGTGTGTGTGTGTGTGTGTGTGTGTGTGTGTGTGTGTGATGTGTATGGTAAGGGAGTTCATGACTGGCAGCCAAGTAACTGTCTACAGATTAAGGAGTTCAACTTTAACTCTCTCAAGGACGTTGCCCAGGGTGGGCCCTGTGTATCTCATTGCCTCAGGGAGAGAGAGCAGTTGTGTTGATTTTTGTCCTGTTGGAATGATGTTTTGTCCTGCTCTAAATGGGATTTTTCAAAATTTTGGGGGTTGAGTTCTGATAGGATTATGAATCTCAGTGAGTTTTTCAATTAAAGAATTATTCTAGATTCAAAATAGTCTTTGCAGATTTATTACATTTGAAATACATTGTCAATTTTTTTTAGATGTTTGCAATTTTTTTGCTTCTTTTTTCTTTTATAAGAGGTAATTCTCAGGCATTGCTGCTCTGTCTGGGAGAGACTGCGAGGTGGTTGTTAGCTCTAAGCTGAAAGAAGGGTGGCATGTTGTTTTGTTCATTACATGCTTAGGAAGGCTGAGGAGTAAGACAGACTCACATTTGAAGGGTGGCTGCTTTGTGTGAGAGGTCAGAGAGGTAAAGTGACTCAGCCAATGCAATATAGCTAGTGAGTGGTCCAGCGAGCATACCAACCCAGGGCCTGGACTCCAGCATCCACCTGATTTCCTCTTTGGCATGTTTTCTTTAAGTGGATAATGCTGTTTTAGGGTGAACCATATGAAATTGTCACTTCTATACATTAAAACAGTTCAATATTGGCAATTTTATATGATTCCACCTAATATTTACATAGTCATTTATGATATTTTGCCAATATTTTGCATGGTCTATGGATAGTTTACCCCCTTTTTAAATATGGGGTCTCCACAAGGTGACTCGGTTTCTTCAGAGTTTGGGTATATTTGGAACCTACTCAATTGCCAGTCAATATCTTGAGCCCATCTCTTCTTCACTAATGTTAGCATCAACAGT